>NC_069393.1:5635000-5951071 GCF_027475565.1 Acinonyx jubatus
ATCCGTCCAGAAAGCCCCGGGCCTGTTTCAGAACCCGGTCAGGGTAACTGTCGGGCCTGTGGTCACAGCACTGCAATCCCAGGAGGCCTTGCGTCACCAGCCATTATATCAATAAGGAAGTACAATCACCTAACCACAAGCCAGCTTCTTTTCTAAGCCCACATGTTGCTTTAGAGGGTTTTTAAACAAGAGACTTTCCTGTTTTTGAAACCTGTGAATCCACAGGTCTTACAGGTTACTCAAATTACCTTATCACTTGTAGCAACCCCTGGCATGAATTTCAAAACTGCCTACTCCAGCCTTCCCCTCCTCTCGCTACAGACATCCATTTACTCACCAGAATCCTTATTTACAGTATCGTGTTGCCAACTGCTGACACAGAAGAAAAACATACTAGTTATACATTAAGCTTTACGGTTAAAGCGTCTGAGCCAGACCTTGTCCAAACGATATTTATTCACCGACCAGAAGGAAGGATAACCACACTGAAGAAAACCCAGCGGTAACGGCTTTGCAGCCAGATCAGCGTTCCTTAATACAGCCACACTATTTTTCATGCAAACACGCGTGCGCATAAATGTACCGTACAAAATCATCATGATTCATGGGGAAACGCTTATATTTATCACAGGACGCGCAGCAAATCTATTGGAAAGTTTTTAACACAACCAGAAGGCATCCCAAACCACTTGATGAGGTTGCTGGAAAATAGATGTAAAAAAGCGTGGGTGGAGGACTCTATGGCCCCGTCCAATTGAAATCCTCCGCGGTGGGCAAGTCCGACTTGTTTTTCCCTTGAGCAAATAAAAGGTTCAGATTAAAGCGTGCACTATAGAACTGATGAACGAAGGCCACAAACAAACGTCTCTCTTTCCTGCTCCGCACAGCAGCTCGAGAAAGACGTGCCAAACCCAACAACTTGAGTTGATAGCCATCTCCTGGTTTAACTTAGACCCTGGCCAGTGGCCACTTGGCGTTTCTCAAGCAATGCCTGCAGAATTCATCCTGAGCTCCCGTGCTAGAAGTGTCCGCCCTCACAGTGCGGACCTGAAGGTAGCAAAGGGCTTCCAGAAGGTGGTGCAGGCGGTGTTTTCAGGAACTGCCCAATCGGGGCACGGATGCACAGTCAGTGAACTTTACTCGGCAGCTACTGCCAGTGACCTGTAAGCTGACTTCACAGAATCCACATGGCAATAATGAATCTGGCAGACGCTTACCTAACCTCACACTTTTCGGTCCTTGGGGGTTAGAATCGACACTTAGCTCATCACAAAACCACGCATCTTCCACAAAGAACCTGCTCTCCGTTTGTTTCTCTTACTTTGTTTGTCTGCATTCTGGTCTGCTCGCACCGTAATGTTGAGATGGTCACTCTACAGCCATTACACTGTGATTTTTATGTCTGAGAGAAGGTTCTTTCAAAACACGAAAGATTCTCTCTCTTATGACATGGTCAGTGTGACGGAGGTGATACCACAAAGTGTCAGAAGTAACTCTCTGAAAGGTTGTGACTGGCCTGTGGCACGGCACAGTGCATTCATGGGGGAGAAGACAATAAAGTAAAAGAATTCCAGAGAATTCCAGACTTCCCACACAGGCTGGGTAGATATTTTTAATTTCAATACTCTCTGGCAAATAATCCACTCTGTTTGCATGGAAGGAATCTTATCCTTCCAAAATGTTTAAAAATAATGTATTTTCTCCCCCCCCCCCCCACTTTGGAAAAGCCATCACTATGAAACTAATGTAAATTTTGAAGAGTTTTCTGATTCCTCCCGACCGTGCCTATTTAGGACTCTGAGGCCCCAACACTCTTGCCTGACTTAGACAGAGCTCGCTGGACAGTTGCCCCAACCCCTCTCATTTTGGCTGTGTATATCATAGCTCTGTGCCCTCTGTCCAGGGGATAAGCGTTGCCCAACAAAGAAAATGCAGCCTCTCCCCTTTTACACCATGACTGACGCCCCATCCCAGGCCTGTGACACCAGGCTGGCTCCCAGGACAGCATGTTCCCTGCTATCCTGTGCCTTCCAGCTCAGATGCCAACAAGGGCACTAGGTAATAGGTACTTTTGACAAAGTACCCTGGCCAGCTCCCCATCACTTACAAAAGTTATGTTTGGGGCCCATACCAACCCCATCCGCTCACCCCAACAAAGACAAAGGAAAATAACACATGTGGGCAAATCTGAGATGTCATCTTGTATTTGTGTCTCTTAAAAGTTCCTCATATTATCGAGTGCTCACTCAATTTCTTTATTTTATTTTACTTTAAATGCTTATTTATTGTGAGAGAGAGCTCACCTGTGCATGTGGGTGGGGGAGGGGCAGAGAGAGAGAGGGAGAGAAAGAATCCCAAGCAGGCTCTGTGCTGTCAGCGCAGAGCCTGATGTGGGGCTTGAGCCCACAACCCTGGGATCATGACCAGAGCCGAAATCAAGAGCTGATGCTTAACCAACTGAGCCATCCAGGTGCCCCTTGATTTCTTTATTTTAAATAACAAAATCCCCTGAAAGGAATTCAATCAGTGGTTGTCTGGGATGATTATGGAGATTTCCTGGAGGTATGATTTGGGTTGTTGGTTTTTTTTTAATAAAAAACATTTAGGGGCGCCTGGGTGACTCAGTTCATGACCAACTTCAGCTCAGGTCATGATCTTGCGGTTCATGGGTTTGAGCCCCTCATCGGGCTCTGTGCTGACAGTTCAGAGCCTGGAGCCTGCTTCAGATTCTGTGTCTCCATCGCTCTCTGACCCTCCCCTGCTCATGCTCTGTCTCTCTCTCTCTCTCTCTCTGTCTCTCAAAAATAAATAAACTTAAAAAAAATTTTTTTAACCATTTTAATAAAAAAACACATTTAAAAGTTTTTGTAGTTATTCCAGGAGGTTTGGCCTCCAACTATAAGAATTAGATATTGTAAGCAAGTCTTTTACAGCTCATTAAAAAAAAATGTTTTTATTATGAAAATTTTTACACATATCAAAAAAGCATATAGTAAAATGAAGTTCCATATGCCCATCACTCAGATTAATAATAACCTAGATTTTTCCAAATTTGCTACACTTGTTCCTTTTTTGTCTTTTGTCTTTGTCTCTTTGCTGAACTCTCTTTTTTTCCAATTTTACTTTTAAGTAATCTCTACACCCAATGTGGGGCTCGAACCTACAACCCCAAGATCAAGAGTCATGTGCTCCACAGATTGAGCCAGTCAGACGCCCCTCTTTGCTGAACTAGCTTAAAGAAAATCCCAAACCTGGTGTCATTTCACCCCTTCATACATTGGTATGCATCGTTAAAATGCACGAACATTCCCTTGTGTAGCCCCAACCTCATTAAAATCACCTTTACAAGCAGTACAACAAGAAGTTAGCTTTCTGGAGATCACAAATAGTGCATGGGTATTGAGCTTGAGCAAACATTTCCAGGGACCACAACACACAGACTCAAAAAGTACTAAACCCCAAAGATACTTGGGCAGAAGCAGGGTGGTATGTTCTCAAAGACTGGGCGAGATCACTGAAAAAGGGGCTCGAGTGATGACAAAGACAGGTGATGATGAAGAGTCTGAATAATGACTGAAAAAAAAAGACAACGTTTCTAAAAAAATATATATGTGTGTGTATGATTTTATATATGCACATAATTAAATCAATAAGTCTTATAACTAGAAATTTGACTCTTTCTCTTGCATCATTAAAGTATATAGATTCAGGCTGACCAAGGGAAAAAACCACACACACACAAGACTTTTGTAACCTGCTCATTGGGAAATGGGGCATTGCCTCATTTGTGGAGTTGCAAATATGGTATCTTCAACCCATCGCCTACCAGCCCCTGTCAAGCCTACCCTGCTCATCAAGAGCATTTCTTGAGCATCTGCTAGATCCCAAGCACTTTGCCAGGCCCTGAGTACATGCGCCTGATGCGTATGCCAGCCCTCTGAAAGAAGACTTACTATCCCCTCAAATTTACAAGGTTAAAAACTAAGGCTTCAAAACGGTGAGTTATTTTCCTGAGGGGATAGAAACGGAATGTACGGCCGGCTCACTCCAATCTACACTGCTGCCTCTGTAAGCTCTCTTTTCTCTCCCTTTCCCCAAGTAGTCCCTTCGGATCCACCCCGAAGCATGTGGCCACATCGAGGTTTCTATTTCACGCTCAAAGGAAGAAGAACCAGGAAGCTGGGAGGAGGGTTGAATGCCTGCATGATTCACAGGATAGCCATGCCTTCATTTTGTCATCACTGCATCGTTTCTGGCTATCGCAGTCTGGTGATAAACGAGAGATGACACCATCGAATGGTGTGAGTCCACTGACACAACAAAACCAGCCAGAGCACTTGCAAGACGGGTTGGCTGTCTGGGCAGCCCCACGGACTTCAGCTTCAATCGTGCTCTCATTGTTTATCTCCCTTGATAAGGCATTCCTCCTATTCGGGGTTCCTCACCCCTGCTCTGCCGCCCCTTCTGGTATGAACTCACTGTAAGAGGAAAAGAAACCCCAGCAAGGCAGCCCTGCTCAGGCACATGGTCCAGTGCACACAGGTTTGCACTGGACTAAAAGCAAAACAAAAACTTGGGGATCCTTGTTTAGCATCATCTCCCAACCGTGGGGTGATCCCCAGCCGGTCATGTAAACTTTCTTCGCTGCAGTTTCTTCACCATTCGAATGTAATATTGGAAGACCGTGCCTGAAATAGCCAAATAATATCGTCCCATTACGGTGAAAAGCACCACATCAATGCTACGGAGGCTAGGACTTAAATAGTCACATATGGTTTCAGGAAAAGCACTCCAGTGCATCAGCTAGCAGTAAAAACATGCTGGAGTGAAATGATCTGGCTGGAAATGAACTGTAAATTGATAAACATTTAGTTGCTAATGCCGTGTTTATTATTCTTTACTAGGATAAAAATTAACTGTGCGGCCTTGGCCAGAAAACAGATTGAACTCCACCATCTGGGTGGTGGAATCAGTATTTCTCTAGCCTCTGGTTACATACAGGTAACCTCTGCCAGCTCCGATTTTATTTGTAAACAGGCCCTGAGTGTCCGCACGACAGGACTAGGGGAGGCTTCTGGGAAGCATAATTCAACCGGCCAACGCACCAAAAGGGTGACTCTCTTAAGGGAGCTTAGGCAATAAGGCCGCCCCCCCCCCCCCCATCATCCTCTGTGTCCTGCATTTCCCAAGAAAGAGGTTGCCACACCTGCTGTGTAAGGGAAGTCGGCGGGGGGTGGGGGGGGGCAGAGCAGGGGGGCGCGCAGGGGGCGCGCTGGGGGTGGGGGGGCCGGCTGGGGGGCGCGCAGGGGGTGGGGCGGAGGGCGAGCGGGAGCCAGCCCTGCGGTCGGTCGCAGGCCAGGCCACGTGACAGAGCCAGCCGCGGCCCCAGCTGCAGATGCCGTCCTCTCCCCCGGGCACTTTTCCATCAGCTTGCAAGCAGCTGGATCAATTTACTCTAGTTCCAGCACCCTAACACAAGCACGGGCTGAATTATTACTCGTGGAAATCCCCTCTGTTTCAGGGAATCAGGTAGCTTTCAAACTCCCAACAATTAATAGTCCTTTGGGTCCGGAGAGAATAGCAGAAAAAACAAAGAGAAAAAAAAAAAAAAAAACACCAAAAATAAAAAACAAACAAACAAAATAACAGACTGCAGGCTACAGGTTTCCAAACAGGCTGTTTGGTTTCTAGTAAATTAGAGGGAGTGGGCGGTTGAGGTCCCGAGTAATGTTATCCTGTAGAGTGTGGTCTTCTTTGACGTCAGCAAGATGTTTCTCTCCCCCTTTTACTCCGCTTTCCCTCCTCCCTCCTTTCCTTGTCCACACCCTCCTCTTACTCCTCCCGCCTCCCCTCTTTATGTCAGGGAGACAGATGACATAGGGTAGCTCTGGAAAACTGCTCATAGCTTTGCAAGATAGCTCGCAGGCTCAGATAATTCCCACCTTTTCAAAAATGAAGGCTATGGGGGAGGGGGCTACCCAGCCACCGGCCAAATTAGCAAGCCAAAAATACATGTGACTCAGTGAAGGAAGAGAGAAAAAAAAAGCCTGCTGGAAAGTGAACAGTAACCACCCCTGGCCGTACATTCCGCAGCCCTTCATCTTGCCCGATTAGCAGTTCTGTCTGAGGGAGCATTCTTCCTGTGGCAAAGAACGCATTTTTGTCTCCAGCCAGCCTGAAATAGACTCCCGGAGAGGAGAGCATGCGTCCTGCTCCCCTGCCACTATATCCGGGCACCCAGCCTGGGCTGCTGTGCGCTTTCTCCCGGCTCCCCCAGACCTCTCCCCGCAGCCCACCCCCCTGCAATTGGGAGCTGTTCTTCCTCTACTCATTCCAGACAGCAACAGCTGCCCTCATGTTATGACAGAACTCTCTAGAACAAGGGTTCCAAAGATAAGTAAGCATCGGTAGCCTGAGCCTGCAATATCTTGGTTTCCCCTTTAAACTGTTTCTGTGCACATTTTTTCAACACAGGCAGCACCAACGCTCCAGGCAGGGTCCTGTGGGTGGCCACACAGGAAGTGCTGGTGGAGTGGACAGATCTCTATGGGGCTCTTCATTGCCATATGGCCTCAGCAAGATGACTTGGTTTCCAGAATGACCTGACTCTGTCTGTCTCTGCCCCGCCACCTCTTATAAAGGAGAAATCTGTCCCAGACCTCACAGAATGGAAAGTGGTTCCAAGTGGAGTCCGGTAGGGAGCAGGCCCGAGGTACACAACGGGCCTGATTCTCTCCCACCCGACCATGGTGGCTCCCTCCTCCTCTCCTCTGATCTGGACAGCAAGGGCCTCAGAGGACCTTAGAACAGTTCACATTCTCTAAACCAGAGCCTCCAAATGCTCTCTGCAGGCATGAAGTTCCCACGAGAAACACGTTGGTGATGGAAAAATACACATACAAAAAAAGCGAGTGAGATCACACATCTCTATTCAGTAATTAGACCTGGAACCTGAAAAAAGAGCATTGCATTTGTATATATGGGGGTGCTGTGTAGGGGAGTGTCATAAGCAGGTAACAGCACTTCAGCAAGACAGCTGGCCCAGCACACAGTAAATCTTTGGCAGAAGTGTTCAGAGGACTGATGAATAAGCAAGTGAATGAATAAGAGGAATTCATTTGTTCAGAACACAAAGAAAGCAAAAAGGAGCCCAAACTCTCTTGGGGGGGGAAGAAGATGGGGTGGGGGCATGGTTGCTGGAGGGGGACCATTTGGTTTGAAGGCCGACCTCTAAAGTGCAAACGCGCACCAGGAGTCTGACGTAATGATGTGGCAGTAACGACACGAGGCGACATGTATTAAACACATCCCATGTGCCGGATACCGCACGTGTCTTATACAGCATCATCTCGTTCAGTACTCACGGAGGTGGAAACGAGCTTGAGGCTATGTTGACTCTTTGGGGGCACCGTGGAAGAGAATCCTAGACCTGAAGGATTTAGGGTATCTTGAAGCAGATGTATCCAATAGAGGGCAACCCATGCATATCCTCCAAGTTGGTCACAGTGGGTCCCTTTACAGCCTTGCCTCCCTCTAGCCTCTGCCTCCACTGGTCACCACTGAGAGAGGACACTTGCTCCCCTGCTGGCTTACCGTGCAGAGACCCCTAAGGGAGGGATGAGCTCTCATCTCCGGGCAGCCAAAGCTGGCCTACCTGCCTCGGAGCCTCACATGTGCTCCCTCTGGGGACACCCCTGACCCCAGCCCTGCTAGGTGATCTCTGGGCTCTCAGGGAAGCACAGTCCAACCTCCTGGGACATTCAGGGATTCATGCCACGGGGGCCTTTCCTGGGTGGGCCGCCGAGGGCCTCTCTCACCGTCGGGAAGTGTTTGTGCCGGGAAGCTCTCGTTTATTAAGTGTAAGTGTGCTGGCCTTTCACAGTCACGGCAAGGACCTTTTCTCCACGAAGCACACCTTCCTCCTTTGTGGCCACTGCAGGAGAATTCTCTCTCCTTCGTGGTCTGCATGTTGCGCTACTGAATTCCTCTCCATTCCTTCAAACATGCCATATGGCCCTGATGCCACAGATACGCAGTTAATAATGCAGTCCCGTGAGGGCAGAATTTTCCGTCTCGTTGCCCCGTGTAAAGCGTCTCCCTGGGAGAGGGGGCTTGGGGCCACAGGGAGGGCCCTTGGAGGAGGAACTCCTGCTCGAGCAGTCTGTTTCCTTCTGATCACCAGGACCGAGCGGAATGACTGTCAACCTGAACTTCCTTCCCACTATTCAAGCACCCTAGTTCCCCCTCCGCTCCCATCCCCACCCCCACAGATCCCCACAGACTGGACTCCTATCGCTCATCCATCGACATTCCGTTAAAAATATGGACTATCGGCAGGTTCCGGAACACTGCCCTGCAACTCGGCAGGTGCGTCAGCTACCTGAACAAAAGGACAGAACATTCAGCCAGTGCCAAGTGGTTAAGCAAGGACTTTGTGAAGCTGTTTGGCCAACGGCACACAGACCAGCCTGTGCTTGTGTGATGGGGGCAAAGGTGAGGCGGGTGCCCTCGTGTCCTCCTGACACAGCAAGTTGCCAGCCTCTGCTAACCACACACACAGTCGTGACCTCCAGTGTCCCTGAAAGCTGATGCAAGTGATGGCCGGAGATGCCTGCTTCTAACGCTGGCTGGCAGGACTCCTGAGCCTCCAGCTCCTGAAGGGCTGATACGACGCGTACAAAACCTCAGAGCTACAGTCGACCCTTAACAGTCAAACCCATAACACCCCAAAATTGTTGCCAGCAAGTTTTCACCGTGGCTTGGTACTAAAGACGATAACAGCGACCATCGACTGAACAGTTTTTATGATCCGTGTGGGTTAAATACGTTATCTCCCGCTAGCCCTGAAGGGTAGGTACTATTATCCTCAATTTACAAGTAAGGAATCTGAGGCTCAGAGCAGTTAAGTAACTCGCACAAAGTCACACAGCCAGCGAGTGGTCAAGAGGTGGCTTACATCAAGGTGATGCATGCTTCCTTCGCAGTGTTGATGTGGTCAGCCCAGGCGGAGCTCAGCTCTCATTACAGGACAGCATAGTAAGTGTTAAGTGGTTATACAGAGGGACACAGCTCTGTGTGTGTGTGTGTGTGTGTGTGTGTGTGTGTGTGTGTGTGTATACACATGTGCATACACACCTGCCTTCAGCCAAGGGTAGTGCTTTTATCTGGCATACCAGTCTGCCAAAGGCCCATGTTCAAAGCCCAACTACTGAAAAGCTCATCCCTGGTTTGGCAGGACAGACCCTCAGCCCAGAGCAAATGAAGGAAATAAACAAGGGCCATTCCAAAGGGCTGTGAGTCAAAGAGGGAAGTTCCTGCAGGTGATAAAGTTCAATAAACCAAACAGCCAAACCCATCAGAAAGCATCGACAGACATTCAGGTGACGATATTTATTTTAGGTAGTGACAAAGGGAGGGCAAGAGATAAAAACCAGTTTCTGTGTGAGCAGAGATTATTTGCCTGAGAGCAGCCCCGACGAGCCCCAAAGTGTAGCCTTGAACAGAGAGAGACGGCCTCGTGGAGCCACAGGCGTCCACAGGTGAATGCAACGAACGTACGTCTACATGGAGAAGTAGGTTTTAGCACATCAGCTTTGAATGGTGAAAAGCACTGTTCTGCTCTTAATCCCTCCCAAACCCCCTTTAGTTTCTTAGTGATGGGGACTTTTGAACTTTTGCTTCCTAACAAGCCACCCTTGTTAAGAAACTAGTATCCTAAAAACCGAGGTGGCCTTGGATGTTGTCCTCTGTCGCAGCAGACCAAACTTTCCTTGCTGAATCAGACCTCATAATATATCAACGATGAGTCACACGCAAGCAAACGAGCCGCTATTAGGAAGGAAGATAATGGGGTGATATTTATCAGTGGCTGAATCTTAGCAAATGACAAGCATTGCCTAATCACTGGTCATATTCATATACATTACCTTCCAGATCACTGCTCGGTAGTTCCTGGGATGGTTTCTAACTGTCAATATTTACAAAACCAGGCACTTAACAACACAGGCCAAGCAAGCGGGATGTCTCCAAGGATGAGTCATGCCAAATGAAGCCTTTTATCTAAGGGTCACTGCTCCGTCCTCATTGGCTGGACCACGCTGGGAGTCATAAGGTTATTGAAAAGCACACGCACGGTTATGGGCTCCGGTCGCTTCTCTGGAGGAACCAACATTTACGAAATCGAAGCTGGGGAGGAGAGGGCGTGGGGTCTGAGAGCATGCGGAGCTGTCTTTTTTTATCTGCTAGATAGTAAATATAGTTCTGGGGCTAGGAGGAAGTGGCAGAGAGATAGCATCGAGGGCCCGACTCAGCCTCCACCTTGCAGTAGACCCATAATCACACACCCTTAAGTCACACTCTGGCCTTGGCTGGAGGGTCATCTGCATCACACAAAACACATACCAAGGAAAGGGGTACCCGCTGGACTTAGAGCCAGGCCAACCACTGGCTTGGTTCCTTGAGTAAAGCCAAGTAGACCCATCTGCCCAGCCAGTCCAGGTAGCAACTCTTGGCTCCATTTAAGCATTGAAAGAAAATTCCTTGGAGTTTGGAAAGCTTATGTGTTCAGGGGTCATTCATTTTAATTTTTTTTTTAATGTTTATTTTTGAGAGAGAGAGAGAGCGAGCGAGCGAGCAGGGGAGGGGCAGAGAGAGAGGGAGACACCGAATCTGAAGCAGGTTCCAGGCTCTGAGCTTTCAGCACAGAGCCTAACATGGGGCTGGAACTCACAAACTGTGAGATCATGACCTGAGCTGAAGTCAGATGCCCAACCGACTGAGTCACCCAGGCACCCCGGGGGGGGGGGGGGGGGCGGGGGGGAGGGGGTCATTCATTTTAAAATGCAGATAATCTCCAGAGATGGGCACACCTCAGGTCTTATGGGGTGGAGAAGAGGGGAGGAATGAATGTCCAACCAAGGAAGGCACTCAAGAGGAAGTGAGACAGGGAGTGGCCCTGCACGTGGTGGCTTTGCCGGACAAGCCCTCAAACCATCCAGGGAGCATGTTCATTTGCGTGTATGTAGAAAAGATAGGATGCTTGTGTCAATATCAACATTAAATGAAGAAATGCCACCACACTTCAGAAACGCCAATCAGTATGAGTGACCATGATGTGGAAATCTCACTCCTGGACATGCACACAGAAGCTGATCGCAACCACACTGGCGGTGATATCTTTGCCAAAGTCCTTTAGGGACTCAGTACTCTGCAACATGGGGCCGGTTGGCCAATAGGAGCTCCTGGAATCCCCGTTCCCTTTAAAATCAACGAGCTAAACTAGGATTGCACAAGGACCCCAGAGGGGAACAGGATTATTACTGAGTTTGTGTAGTAGAAAATGTCTTTGATTGGGGCACCTGGGTGGCTCAGTCGGTGAAGCGTCCGACTTCAGCCCAGGTCATGATCTCACGGTCTGTGAGTTCAAGCCCCGCGTCAGGCTCTGTGCCAACAGCTCAGAGCCTGGAACCTGCTTCAGATTCTGTGTCTCTGTCTCTCTGCCCCTTCCCCACTTGCACTCTGTCTCTCTCTCTCTCTCTCTCTCTCTCTCTCAAAAATAAAAAAGAAAAACATTAAAAAAAAATGTCTGATTGAAAAATGGTGGGACACCTGAGTGGCTCAATTGGTTGACTGTCCGACTCTTGATTTTGATTTTGACTCAGGTCATGATCCTAGGGCCATGCTGAAGATTTTCTCTCTCTACCATCCCCATCTCTCAAATAATATAAAAAGTTAAAATAAATTTTAAAAACATCGAGACTTCCATGCTGTGCAAATTTTCAAATGGATCTGGCTTCTCAATAGGCCCAGCAGATCAGAAGGCTCAGAAATGTTCCCAGAGATCCCAAGATTACTCCACAGTGAAATGACCTCATGATTCCTGCAAAGAGATCACAGCCCGTAGCCACTGTCCAGGGCCTTAACTCAAAGGACAACCTCTCGGTAACAGTTGTAGGGAAACATCACATAAGCGTCATCTTTAATCACAAAGGGCAACGAGTGAGGGAATGCATGGTCCCGAGAGAGAGCTGGCTGTGGCCCTTCCCGGCTACCAGGCACCATAAAGCTGGGACTGGGGAACGTGCTGCCAGCTGTACAATCGTGTGTGTCCCCAAAAGCTGTGGATCATCTTCGCGGTCTTCCCCCGGGCACACACGGCTGTCATGCGTACCTTCTGGTCATGTGCATACACATACGTGTGCTGAATAAGAACTTGTCGGGGAAGAGAGGCGGGCAGAAATAAATAACTAACTAAATGGCGTTTCTGACTCTACATTAAAGGGCTTTCACGCGTTGCCAGACCTTCTGCAGGATGGCATCTCATGCGGAGCCCTTTATTTCATTTCCTCCTGTTTCCCCTTCTGTTGGGGATAGATAGAGGTAAGGAGAGGTGGAGGAGAGCGGGATTTGGGGGAAGAAAATGTGAACAGAGGATGCCCCCCCCTCGCTGTTCCTCTTTCCCAGACTTCTCAACTTTGTCTCTGGACGTCCCACAGCACCTTGCACTTGGTTACATGCTCTACAGACCTGTGGAGAGGCTGTGTTAGTCGGCTAGGGTGGCCATAAAAAAGCACCATAAACTGGGGCAGCTTAAACAACAGAAATTTATTTCCCCACAGCTCTGGAGGCTGGAAGTGCAAGACCAAGGTGTCGACAGGGTTGGCTCCTTGTTGGACGAAGGATCGGTCCCAGGCTTCTCTCCTTGGCTTGTCGATGGCTGTCTTCCCCCCTGTGTCTTCACATCATCTTCCCCTTGTATGTGCCTGGGTTGTGAACTCCTCTTCCTATAAGCATTGGTTTGGGGGCGCCTGGGTGGCTCAGTCAGTTGAGCGTCCGACTTCAGCTCAGGTCATGATCTCTCGGTTCACGAGTTTGAGCCCCGCGTCGGGCTCTGTGCTGACAGCTCAGAGCCTGGAGCCCGCTTCGGATTCTGTGTCTTCCCCTCTCTCTGCCCCTCCCCTGCTCATGCTCTGTCTCTCTCTTTCTCAAAAACAAACATTAAAAGAAAATTTTTTTAAAAGGATTGCTTCAGGGCCTCATTTTCACTTAAAATGACCTCATTTTAACGTAACTACCCCTTTAAAGACCCTATCTCCAAACACAGTTACATTCCGGGGTCCTGGGGATTAGCACTTCAACATCATGGATGTGAACGTAGAACGTGAACCGTAACAGAGGTGAAGCAGGAAGAGAAGTCAGCGAACGTGTGTGGAGTCCCTCCTACAAGCTTGGCCCTGTGCCAGGCAGCAAAGATAAAAGATAAGGAGACCTGGTCACATAGTCACCGAATGACTGAACGACAGCCCCGGATGAATGGGCAAGTGGATGGATCCATGACGGATGAAGTGAATGAACAAACGTCAACACTGCCGGGTACGGAGGCATAGATGGATCCAGGGCTGGCAGCCCGCTCCCCGCCCCCCCAATGACAACGGGGTCTCCGAGATAACGAGGGCAGTAAAGTGACGAAGGGGCCCCCACTCCCCCGTCCGGCAGCCCTCGTCCAGTTGGCCAGGCCGTGAGCAGAGCCGTCACGCAGAGAGGGGCTCCGCGCTCCCGGATGAAAACCAGACTTTTCCTTCACGCTCACCCTGCCGGGCCCCAGGAGGCCCGGGGAGACACCCCCGCTGGGGGTCACAGCAGCCTGAGGCCACAAACCAGATGGAAGGACCCCACGAGCAACATCAAAGGTTAGCCGTGTCGGGAGGACTACCGGTCACTGGCCGCAGCCAGCTGCTGTGCGGCAGGACCACGCTCCGTCCCTGGGGCCCTGTCCCACCCGCGCGATAACAGTGAGAGTCTCCACATCCTCAGCCCCGTCCCCTTGAAACCTGTGCCCGAAACTGCGACCAGAAGCAGGGAGGCCAAGTTAGAGGAACAGAAAGGCGAGGTGCCTGTCAGCTTGGCAGCCAGAGATTCCTCCACTTACCACGAGCACTTCGACTACGTCACTCGGTTGTTACTGTCGGTGCCGCGAGAGCGTTTACTTAATCAGCCTTCAAAGAGATTTCCAAACGGGTATTTCTGTGACCAAACGGGGGTCAGAGCCCCTCCGACATCAATGGGAGCCGGCAGGGGGCAGGCCAGCTGCCGGTCATCTGATCTCCCCAGGCTGGGCACAACTTTGAACCGGTTCCTGTCGGGTGTCTCTCTCAGACTCCCCATGACCCCGGTCATCGGTCAGTTCCTGAATTGCAACAACACACATACAAATGCACGCACCAACAGACCTCCCTTGCTTGGATGACTCCCTTTCATTGTTTTCCAGCACATTCTCCCTCAAGCCCAAACATAATCCCGTCAGAACGGCCGATCCTTGAATCTTTCCTTTATTACTGAAGATGTGGCTCAAAAGCATCACGCTGGTATTTCCTCTGCCCCAGTAGGGATTTTTATGGGGTTTTTATTTGGTTTCATTTTTGCCATGCTTCTGAGAAGGGTCCCTTTGTTGTTCCTTCACGCGTTGCTTAGATCCTCCGAGGCCGTCTCCTCAGAAAATCGTACAGCTCCCGCCCCAGACATGTATTCCGCCCCCCGCAAAAGACTTAGCTGAGAAAACCCCCATCTCTTATGGATTTTTAAGCAATAAACCAGTGGGTTCTGAGGGGACCCCCTGGCCCGGGAGAGGCGGAGGGGAGGCAGTGAGGGCCTGAGTCCTCAGCCTGGGGGTGAGGAAGAGCTCAGCACACCGGGGGAGTGGGTCCATTGTTTGTCTGCCCGGGACAGGAGCCCCTCCTTCTGGAAAATACTGCCTCCCCTTGCTTAGCGCAGCGCTAATCATAGGGTCCAAATGCAAACAGCCATGTGCTCAGAGATCCTTCCCTGGCCATAGTGCTGGAGTCAGTGATGGTCATCTGACCCCAGGGAAGGCCATCGAGGCCTCTCTCTGGAACTTTGGAACTCTCAGCCCCTCTCTGGCAGTGATGCTGTGAGGTGTGATAAGCAAACTGCAATCGTGCACATTCCGTGTGGAGAAAGCTTATCCAGGAGATCAAAATCACTGTTTTGCTGGAAGATGATGTGAGAGAAAGGACAGAGCACCCAGCAGGGTCAGGTCCCAGCTGCAAGTGCCGCAGGGCCCCTCCCCCCTTGTACAGCTGTCACACAGAGCTCCTTTCTGGAAGCCCCGACTGGGGTGAGCGGCACTTCTGTGCGTGTGACTAATACTAGAGTCCTCATTAAATACACCAGTGACTGGATGCTGGCCATCCTGCCTGAGTAAGACCAGCTGACCTCTGTTCTGGCCACAGAAACAGGAGGGGACGGAGGGGGGAAGAGGTGGGACAGAACTGACCCGGAAGTGGAGGCTGTTCTCCAAAGTGATGGGAGGCATTCGAATACAGAAGCCCCTGCAGCATTTTTTGAGAGGGTTTTTCAGTCTTTACCAAGTCAGTGCTTTTAGGACTATGGACTCTTAGGCAGAGGCGAGGATCTGGATGATTGAAGTGCTTCTTAGAACAGGTTTCAGGCGAGGGCCGCGATGGCCGCTTAGGCTGCACACTAACGACAGAGCCACGGAAAACTCGGTGCTCCGGAAGAAAAAGCCAGTCATGACTCTCCTCGTGGGAAGGAAGCAGCTGTGCATCTGGCCGTCTCCTGTCGTCCACTGGCTACGTGGACAAATGGCCTCCAGGAGAGCTGGTGGCTCCGGGCAGTTGAACTGCCTCCTCCCTCAGTCTAACACCTGCCGGGACTGGGCCCCTCAGATCCCAGCTGCTCTCGCAATCCAGTTCCCAAACACGAGGCAGCTCCTGACACGCACACAGACCCAGCAGAGGCCTCAGCTCGGCCCGTCACTGATCTTTGTCGGCCGGAGCCACAGGAAGGCCTCAAGTCAGAAGGGCCTGCCCAACTTGGGGGGAGGCTGCAGAATCCAGCTGAATCCCCTTACTCATTCAAAAGGGGTCAAGGGAGGGCCACCGCCAGTGGCAGAGAATTTCAAAGCCACACGGGCCCTCTGGCACCACCCTAAGAAACGGATCCAATCCCGAGTCACAGAGGAAGCTGACACTCACTGAATCACCCGTCCACTTCCTCCTCCTCACGGCGGCTCGGCCAAGACCAGCAGCCACTTCCGAGGGACAACTCAGTGGCCGACACTTGGAAAAGTTGATGCCCAGAAGACGAGCAAACGGGGCCACACTCACGCGGCGTGAGCCGCCACCACCAACTTGGCTGTGACGCCCCCGCCCCCTGCATTTTCCAAAGGAAAGCTTCCCATCTTGTGACAGCCCCTGCCCTGCCCTGCACTGCCCTCGGCTGTGTTATTTTTCACTTCCCTGTTCAGAACACGGCCACAGGGTCCAAATGCCATGAATCAGCACCACCGAGCAACGGCCCTTCAGCAGAGCAGGAAACCACTGAGCACCAGACCTAGAAGGAAGGGCTCCCTGCCGCAGCCCCCTTCTGCCCCAGCCGCCCATCTTGGCCTGAGGCCACAGCGGAGGCTGCGGGACAGACCTGCCGCCCCACGCACTCAGCTTCTCCACCATCGTCCCTGGTGGCTGCCCTCCACTCTCCAATCCACCCTTTGCACTATGTCACAGGCAGCCCCAGGCATTTCTGACTCTTCCAGAGGATTTCTTGGTTGTATTAGCTAAAGCCAATCTCGGGAGAGAGGTGGGAGGATCCGTTCAGACCAAGGAAGATGCCGTCAGTGGACGTGGCATCGAGCGGAGCCACGAGCGGGACACAGGGGGCCAGCTCTCTGCCTGCAAAGAGCCTCCAAATTATGGCACGGATGTCCTCCCTGTCATCCAGGCCCCTTCATGACCAGAACCCTGTGGCCTTCTAGGCAGGTGCCCAAAAGTAGCCGCAAGTGAGCCTGTGATTAAGTAAGTCAGTGAAGGATTATGGGCCTCGAAGAGCATCCAGCTCTTCGGTGCGGGCTCCGGGCTCCTCTGAATGATATACGTCTGCTCTCACGCCGGGCTCACAACCCGACATGAAGTCATTACCTTCACCTCTGCTTAATCACAGACAGTGCCATTCAAAACCAAAACGATGTCGGAAATGCAAAGCTACGCGACAAGATCACTTTTAACCTATCACGTTGGCCAAGACCCTAAATATCCACAACGGCAACAGTCAGCGTTGGCCAGAGAGTGGAAACGGATGGCTCACCTCCGTGCTGGTGGACGCAGAGGGCTACACAGCTTCTGGAGGCAGTTTCACCCTGTGCGTTCCAGTTATTAAGGAGCGGCCTTTGACTCCCGAATTTCAAGACGAGGAATTGCTCCTCAGCTGAACAAGCAGCAAAACACACAAGATCTAAGTACGAAGAGAGCACGCACGCACACAAACCGGAAAAACCTAGACGTGAATGAGCCCATGCATTATAGTACGTCCAATGAAATACCGTGCGGCCATTACAAATAATGTTGGAACTCTACCTCCAACGCCACAGAACAATATCAGCACAGATCACTTTGGCAAGTGACACGTAGAAGACAAAACACGTACAGCCCATTTATGTGACCGTGTGTTGGTGGTATGCATGCATAAAAGACACCTGGGAGGTTTATCAAGTTGTTAGCAATGCTCGTCTCTGCAGAGGTGGATTTCAGCGTAACGTTTTACCTTTTTTTCACATTTTCTGTATTTCTTAAAATTATCTGCAAGCAACGTGAAGTATTTTTAGGATCAGTGAAAATATGTATTTATTTTCCTTTTCAAACCCAAAGCGACCCAAATGCAAAACCTGTCTTCCTGGCGGGCAGTATCTGTCCCAGAGAAGCTGCATGTGTTCATTCCGGTAGAAGGTGTTATTGCGGATCATTCTACCAGGAGGCCTTGGGTTCCAGGAGCCTGGGTGGCTCCGTCGGTTAAGCATCCGACTCTGGATTTCAGCTCGTCGTGATCTCCTGGTTTGTGAGTTCCAGCCCCTCACCGGGAGCTCTGTGCTAACAGTGTGGAGCCTGCTTGGGATTCTCTCTCTCTGCCCCTACCCCGCTCGTGCTCCTTCACTCTCTCTCTTTCAAAATAAATAAATAAACTTTAAAAACAAAAAAAAGAGGCCTTGGGTTCTACCCTGTTTCCCCTGAGTTCTGATGGGCGGAACTGGGTCCACCTGCGCTTTTTTGAGCAGCCCCTGTGTGTACTCGATTTATCAGGATGGCTGACCAGGGTTGGGTGGAGGCCGGGGCATGTGAGGATCTTCTCCCGCAGGTGCCAAATATCCAGTGTGGTCATCAAATCCCAGATTTCAGTGCCACCCAGACAGGTCTATGTTGCCAAGGGATTTCAGATGTTTTGAAAGTGTATGAATCACAACACCTTATCTACTCAGCTCCAGAAATAAATTCCAGGAGACCCTTGAAGAGCATAGAAATCTAAAACCAGAAAGAGCTTTAAGCAGATCATCTATTCTAGAAACAATCTAAGTGTCCATTGATGGATAAAGGGATAAAGAAGATGATAGATAGATAGATAGATAGATAGATAGATAGATAGATACACACACAACAGAATATTACTTGGCCATAAAAAATAAGATCTTACCATTTGTGACAACACAGATGGATCTTGAGGGCATTACGTTAAGTGAAATAAGTCAGACAGAGAAAGACACATACTGTATGATATCACTTGGACACAAAATCTAAAAAGTAAAACAAGGGAACCAACAAAACAAAATGAAAGTCATAAATACAGGGAACAGAACTGTGATTGCCAGAGGAGGAAGGGGCTGCCAGAGGGGCGGGTGGAAAGATGAAGGGGGTCAAGAGGTACAAACGCCCAGTTATGAAATAGGCAAGTCATGGGGTACAAGAGACAACATGGCCTGTAAGTTACCAAGGGCGTAAATCTAAAAATGAACGCTGGGTGGTAACAGATGTTAACTAGACTTACTGTGTTGACCATTTTACAAGATACACAAATATCAAATTGTTATGTTGTAGGCCTGAAACCAATACAATGTTACATGTCAATTATACCTCAATTAAAACAATTTTTTTTCTTAAGTATCTCTTCTGGACCTCGCATTTGACATGAGGGAACCAAGGCACAGAGAAAGTGAAGTGACTTGCCCAAGGTCACACAGCTTAAGGGTGACGGAGCCCAGAAGAGAACCTGTGTCCCCTGACCTGCAATCTGAGGTTCTTCCTGCTTTATCACAACTGGGACCAGCACGTGGGTGGAGGTGGATAACAGCAGAAGGTGTCCTTCGTACCTTCAGAAACTCCTCCTGTGAGGGGTCCAGAATGGACTACCTTGATCCCAGGCTCTGGAGAAGTCAAGTTAGAGTTACATGTAGGCATTCTTAACAAAAAGGTCATACATTTTTCTATAAGGGGGTGTGTATAAAGTTTTCGTCACAGTTTCAAAGGGATCTCACTGCACAACAAAAATTAAGAACCAATGAACTGGACGGTGGGTTGGCAAACTTTCTGTACAGAAATTTTACAGAAAGCAAATACTTTGGCTTTGCAGGCCATATGGTCTCTCTGTCCCAATTATTCAGCTCCCTCATACAGCTCCCATGTGCCCGGTACTGCAAAAGCAGTCACCGATAATACAGGAACAAATGGGCATGGCTGTGTTCCAATAAAACTTTATTGACAAAAATAAGCTGTGGGCCGTATTTGGCCTAGGCGGTGCTTTGCCAACCCCAAGCCAGAGGATCTGATCAACTACCTTCCCCTTACTTCACGTTTCGCTTCTGGTCATATAATCACTTGCCAAGCTCCCTCTTTTATCAGGTGAACTGAAAGACGGCCATATTCCTGCGGACCTGGCTCTTTGCCAGGGACCACCAAGGAAGTGGGGAAACACATAAAGGGAATTTGTTTCACTTTTTCATTAAACAACAAGTTCTTTGAATTCTTAATTGGAAACTTTCACACATGAATTGAGGTTGCCGCAACTCATTTCCTGGAGTCCTGCTCACCGTTTGTTTTGAGCAAAATAATTGTCAGACGTGGAGGGTGACCTTTGACCTCCGGTGGCTGCCTGCGATATACTTTACGGGCGCATTTGCATGTGGGGCGTTAGAAACACACTGGCATATTCTTCTCTTTTTACATCAAATTCTGATTCCTTGATTAACTAGGAACTAAAACAAGATCTCAAGACAGAACACGGCCACGAAGGACTGGAGATTGTTTTCCCCCCTTTCAGTTGTTGGCAAGGAGACTCCTCGATTCAAATCAGGAAGCAGGGTTGAGCACAGCACCCACTGAGTCAGGCCCTGTGAGGCAGGGGGTGGCCACTGCACAGAGCACAGGATCGGGATCCAGGATATTTGTCCCCTGCTCTCGTACAAAAGGTGAGATTTATAAACAACAGGGGATCTTTCCTCTGTTGGACCCCCATACAGGACCTGTCACTCTCCTGCCCGGCAGCCCCTGACCCATGCTGAGAAGGCAGAGACGAGGAGGGAGAGGACAGAGTGGTTCTCTCGGGGAGTCTGTCCCTGTCCTGATTAGGACAGAGAGGGAGGGGCAGAACTGAAACTGAGACAAGATGGCAGGACAGCCTCCCTCAGCCTTGCCCAGCCCCCTCTCTGGCCTTGACCTTTGCAGATTTTGGCAGCAAAAGGACTGAGTCAGTTAGTCCTAAAAGTGAGAGGCAGGTGTTTTTCCATTAATATGACATTCGCTGTAAAGACTACATGCCCATATACATCAGAAACACCCCTTGTGGACGCTTGCTTAGAGGTGGGGATGTTTTCTGGGTTATAGACCCCTTTTCATGCCTCAACATTAGGACACACATGAACACACCTCTCCAAGGGATACAAGAGGTGAAAACTCCCCTTCCAAAAGGAGGACGGAGGCAATGAAAGATCTGGTGATGAGCCAATGTGAGTCCAGGACTGGGGCTCCCACCGGGTGTCCTGGTCCCCTTCCATGCTTCCATCAAGCTGGCTCCTACTGACCACGGTTCCAAGAACATCTCAAGAGGCTTCCAGAAGATTCGGAGGTGCCCCGTTGTCTTCCTTTTTTTCTTTAAGTCCGGATATGTTTTCCAGCCTTCCCATGGAAAATCCCTGAGCGGGCCACTTCCTGTTTTTGTTTTGTTTTCCTCCCTCCCTGACTGGTGTGACCTTTGACCTTCTGTCCTCTGTCAGGATCTGATCTTCTGCTCAAACTGGGAAACTAATCCCTGGTGCCAAACAGTACATTCGGCACCCAGCTGGGAAAAGGGGGCGTTCTACCTCAGCCCTGCTCACGCCCTGTGATGTGCTTAAACAAACCCATTCTCTTAAGGGTCCTCTGAGTTGCTTTCGCACCCAAGAAAAGGGATGCTGAGGAGGACAGGAGATTTGGTTTTGGAGATGCTTGCCCAAAGAAGCACAAATTTTAGTCACAAGTGTTTCTGAGTTCTGATCCACTTTTATTTGGGGCTAGGGAGTATCCTTTTGCTTCGCTAACTAGACCAGGTAGGAGGGTGCCCTGGTCCTGGACGGTTCTTTTTCCTTCTTTCCACTGCTTTGTCCCCTTGCTCTGGGCCCAGGATTCCTGGCCTACCTAGAGAGAGTAGGAGCTGGCCCAAGGCCACTCTTCTAAGCGTCTTCTCAGCTCTGCAGTCCTATTTCCAACACGGTGTCTTTGCTTTGTTTATCCTCTACTTCCCACTCCCGGGCAAGGACAGGCACATGGCAGGCAGGCCTCTCCAGCACCGGCCACCAACACCGTGCCACAGGCCATGGTTCTAGATCAAGCTGGCTGGAAACTCCGGGCCCCCACCGGCTCCAGAGGGGGAACATGTGACACGGTCAGACAAAGGAGGTGTTAACTATGCGCTAGTCTAACGGGGAATTTCCCCAGGCACATCTGGCATGTACGAGTGAAAAGGAAGGAAGAAGATACCAAACAATAAACCACCACTGCCTCTGAGAATTTACTGCCTGGAGCAGGGGTCCACTGCTGCATCATGAGGGCCCCTGGGTTGAGCCCTGCTTTCCCTTGGTCGCCAGCTCCCCGGGTGACCTTTGCGAATACACTGAACCTCTGTGGGCCTCAGCTGTGCTCTCTCTGCTGATGCCGGAAGAGCCCAGACGAGTTGGGGGGGGGGGGGGGGTTGGGGGGGGAAGGTGCTTCCAGTTGGAAAGAACAAGGGCGAGCAAAGGTGAAATCTGGAGGCACCTGGCTCCATCACTGTCAAGCCCAGCTAGATCTCCCTTAAATCTTACCTCAAGGAAAGGTCACCCAAATTCACATCACAGGAAAATCTGAAGTTTACTCTATTCTCTAAATTGTTTTCAATTTCCCATGGGGGAAAGAGACGCATTCATTTTGTTAATAAGCAAAGGTCTTATTTCTCCGCCTTCGGTAGTATAAATGTCAAGGAAAAAAAAAAAAAAGCTTCAAGTTCAATCAAAAGACAGTTCCAGCATTTTGAAAAAGTCAAGTGGAGATAAAACAGATGATCCTCCGGGGGGGAGAAATGCACCAAAGTGGCCTTAACTCCAAAACCATAATACCTTAAATTATCTAATGTTTAATTCTCTCAAAAAGGCCTCATGGAAATGTAAAACAAAAAACAAAAAACTTAAAAGCATAGACAGTGCAGAAGAGCCCAGATGAGTCTGGGTTTCTGACACACTGAGATGAATCACACAAGAAGACTAAAGAAGCCACGGACGGACAATGAGACGTACGTAGAAGTCAAGCCATACGCTCAGATTTCTGAAGGCTAATTCATATCAGCCAAGGGGTGAAAGCACCCAAATGGCCATCGACGGATGAATGGATGAGCCAACCATGGTACATCCATACAATGGAATAGTATTCAGTCTTAAAAAGGAGGAAAATTCTGACCCAGGTTACCTAGATGAACCTTGGGGACATTACGCTAAGTGAAATAGGCCCGTTTCAGAAGGATAAATGCCATGTGAGTCCACTCAGGCAAGGCCCCTAGAGGAAGCAAAAGCATAAACACAGAAAGTCTGAATGTGGTTGCCAGGGGCTGAGGGGGAAGGGGAGGAATGCAGACTTACTATTCAATGGGTGCCGACTTTCAGCTGCGGATGATGAAAAAATTCTGGATGGGGGTGATAATGGCACAATCATGTGAGGAAGTTCAACCCACAGAACCGCACGCTCAGAAACGGTTAAGAGGGTAAACGTTATGTGCACTTTGCCACCATTCAACTTTCTTTATTGAAAACTTTTAAAACTTCAGAGCTCTGGATAAAGAGGACCGAGTGACTAAACCTTCCCCCTCTTTACATGCACACATACCAGCTCTTCTCCGAGAAACCCACTGATTGTGCCTTTCATTTAGGGCCCACAAAGACTGATGCATCCACACACCCAAGCTTCTGCTTCAGAACTTAGCTGGAGCCACCACATCCACATCCGTGAGGCAGAAAAAGGGCAGTGCTTTGCCCCATTTGACTAATGGAAAAACCAAGGGTCATGGAGGTTAAGTAGCTTGCTCAAGGTTACACAGTTCACAGGGTCTGCCCCAGTGAAAAGTTCCTGGTGGAGCTGTCTCCAGATTTATAACCCCTCAAAGCATTGAGTAAACACAGGACAAAATCAACGTTGGTCTGAAGAGACGGGGACGTGCCAGGACCAATTTCCAAAATGAGTTCTAAAACCAGCGCCCTGTGGACAAACACATTCCCGAAGGATTCACATTCATTTGCTGAAAGCGTGTTCGCAGAGCCCCTCCTGTGGCCGGACTCTGTTAGGCTCAGCGTCCCGAGTCCTGGTCCCTCCCAGAGCACTGGGCTGTGGGTGGAAAGTGCAGAGATGGGGCAGCAGTGAGGGTGCCCGGAGCACATGGGGGCAGTTCCGGGTCCCTCGGAGGGGCGGCCCATCCAGTGAGGCCCGGGGGCCACGTGAGCAAAGGCCCAAGATGCACAGAACCTGGTCTCTTCAGAGAGCCACCCCTCTGCTCTCCCACATGCCCCATTTTTCCCTCGAGCCCGGATCGTTCCCCTCCTCCTACAGGCATGTCATTCCATCCCCCCACCCCTGGTTACAGACCTGCAGTAAAGTCCACGTCCACCTCAGCTATACCTTCCACCGTCAGCTGCTAAAGTTGCTGTGACAGAGGACCACAGACTGGACCACCTGAACCACAGAAACGTATTGTCTCACAGCTCTGGAGGCCAGAAGTCCAAGATCAAGGTGTCAGTGTTGGGTTCCCTCTAAGGGCTGGGAGGGAGAATCCGTTCCAGGCCTTTCTCGTTGCCTTGTCGATGTCCGTCACCCCTCTGTGTCCCTTCACTTCATCTTCTCTCTGTAGGTGTCTGCCTCTGTGTCTCTGGGTCCAAACCCTCTTTTTTAGAACAACACCAATCAGGTTGGGTTGGGGCCTATCCTAATGACCTCATCTCCAAAGACCTTATTTCCAAAAGAGGTCACAGCCATGGGTTCTGGACCTTAAGACTTCAACATTTTCGGGGGCGCCTGGGTGGCTCAGTCAGTTAAGCGTCCGACTTCAGCTCAGGTCATGATCTCATGGTTCGTGGGTTCGAGCCCCACATTGGGCTCTGTGCTGACAGCTCAGAGCCTGGAGCCTGCTTCGGATTCTGTGTCTCCCTCTCTCTCTGTTCCTCTCCTGCTTGCACTCTGTCTCTGTCTCTCAAAAATGAATAAACCTTAAAAAAAGTTCGAAACCCTTCAACATCTTTTGGGGGGCGGGGGATACACAATTCAACCCTCCGCATCTCTCTGCTTTCCTTTGTAGCAAAAAGTCCTCAAGAGTCATCTAGACCCAGGGAACCAATCCTGGGGCCAAGGGCTCTCCCTCTGTCATCCGAAATGTCACTTCTTCCTGATGATCCTCAGACGTGTACCTCTAGCCTCTGCATCGTCAAGGAGCTACCGACTCCCGTGCTTCCATTCCTCACTTCAGTAAACGACACCCCTATTCAGAGCAAAGCACCCGGTCATCCTTGACTATCCCCCTTTCCCCTCACGCTTGACATCAGCAAGGACGGCTGTATCTTCAGCATCTGTTACAAATGCTGGGCCACCTCCTCGCCATTACCCCTCCCCTGGAGCAGTGAAGGAACCTCCTAATGGCTCCACTAAACTCATGTACTCCTTCCCCACACGGCAGCGCGGGATCACGGGAATGGCTACCGTGACGTGAGCAAGAGGGTAGCCATGGCGTCCAGCCTCCCTTCAGAACGTGGCCCTGTATCAGCTTCCTCTGGATCCCCCCCACCCCACCCCCAACCCCCACGCAGCCCTGCGGAGACTCAGATTAGTTCCACATGGAGCCACAGCCTCTCGATCTTCCTGCCTCACTCTGAGGGCTCCTTTAGAACTGTGCCTGTCTCTGCAACACCATTACCCTTCATGAGTCCAGGACCCAGGCGTGCCCTCGGTCAAGCTTCACGCCTTCCCAGGACAGCAGCCCTCCGTGTCGTTCCCCCAAACATTGGCCCTGCTTCCCTCCAGCCACATCCCCCACCCCCTTACCGCCGCCTCCCACCCCTCTTGCCATCCTGATCGGCCTTTCTCCCTCCACCTTCCCCCCTTGTCGCTCCCACCCACCCCTTCCCCCTCTTTAGGACTCAGCCTGAATTAAAGTGTTGCCTTCTCCCCTGCCTGGGCCAGCTAACTGGCCCACTGACTGTCCTAATTAACTCGGAGGGGTGTCTTAATCCATTTTGGCTGCTATAACAAAATAACTGGCTGGGAGGCTTACAAACAACAGACATCTATTTTCTCACAGTTCTGGAGGATGGGAGTCCAAGATCAGGGGTGCCCGTGTGATCAGGCTCTGGTGAGAACCCTCTCTGGGCTTGCAGACTGCCACCTGCTCACTACATCCTCAAGGGATGGGATGCGCACAGGATTAGAACACTAATGCCACTCATGAGGGTGCACCCTCATGACCTAAGCACCTCCCAAAGGCCCCACCTCCCAGTGACATCATACCGGGCCTTAGGATGTCAACATACGGATCTGGGGGGACACAAACATTCAGCCTATAGCGGGGGTGGGCGTTGAGATAGGGCACGGGGTGGAGTATAATGGTGACACTTCCAGGGTCCCATTTGAATTCCAGGTCCATCATTAATTGACAGTGTGACCCTGGGAAGGGTCCCCCTTTACCCCTGGGAGCTTCCATTTCCCCCTATCTAAAATGGAGCTAATCACCGGTGCAAGAAAAAATGCTCCACATCACTTATCATCAGGGAAACGCAAACCAAAACCTCCTCACACGTGTCCGGATGGCTGTTTAAAAAAACAATAAAAATTAAAGACAAGTCTCAGCAAGAATGTAGAGAAAAGAGAAGCCTTCTGCACTGTTGCTAGAAACATTAACTGGTGCAGCCATTACGGAGAACAGTACGGAGGCTCCTCAGAAAATGAAAACTAGGGCTACCATTATGAGCTGGGAATCCCACTTCCGGATATACATACAAAAGAACCGAAATCAAGGTCTGGAAGAGACAGCCGCACTCCTATGTTCACTGCAGCATTATTCACCATAGCCAAGAGAGGCGAACAACCAAAATGTTCTTCAAGAGGTGAACGGAAGAAGATGAATTGTATACGCAATGCAGCGTGGGGCTACTCAGCCTTAAGAAAGAAGGAAATCCTGCAGGATGGGACAACACGGACAACGTTAATAAATCACCCTCGATGACATTTAAGAACCAATATCATTTGCCAAAACACTTCCTGCTTGCTACCTAGTCAAGCGGCAACGCAGATTTTGGTCCCCACCTCCCAAGGACAAGGGGGAAGGGCGAAGGAAGCTCTTTTTCTTCTTCAGGGCCGAAACAACTGACCAGCCCCGGCGAGGGGGAGCAGAATGCACTCACTTCCAGCAAAGCACGGAGACAGAAGAGCACAGAGGTGCGGGAGGAAGCCTACCAAGGCCGTCCGGAGCACAGAACCCCGCATCCCAACGTGGTCCGGCCCCCTTCCTTCTGCGAAGGATTTACTGTAAATCACCAGATCCTCAGACACTGTTTCCCCACTTCTCAAGGGCAAATATCACACAAGCTGATCTGAACCTTCAAGGGCTTCTGCGACTTTCAGACTGAACAATCCGGGAGTTCTATTTGGAATGGTCCCTGGAGGCCTTCGAAGCCGGGCCCCGTGGTTCCCAGGAAGCACTGAACTGTGTGCACAGACCCCGTCAGCCCCACACCTCACTTCTCTGGCCTCAGCACCCAGCCACCAGGCACCTGTCCCCATGTCACCGGTCATCACAGGTGGATTGGGCGCAGAAGATGCCCGAGGACTGGCAAGGATTGACGCTGGTCCATCATCAGTTTAAAGGATGACGCTTTTGCCACGTGCACGCACACACGTCCGCGAATGCATGCACCCTGTTCTCCCTGCATGTTTTTCTTATGCTCCTCACAGAATCAGGTAGAAGGTGAGCCCTCTCATAACAGATAACGACTCCGAGGCCCGGAGAAACTCGTAGGCCCGCCACAGTGAAAACAAGCCAACACTGCCCCTGAGCCCCTCCCTCTGTCCCTGCTCAGAGCCCTTTGGAACTGCTCCCTCTCCTTTCTTGCCAACCCATGCCCTTCTCTCCCTGCAGAACTCAGCTTTCTTCTACCAGCAGGACCCCTTTGTGACCAGCCGCCCCTAGCCCTTGTCATGCTACTCCTGAGAACGAGTGTCAGCCAGGGACAACCCCAAGCTCATAGAAGTGAAAGGAGCAGCATGCCCTCCAGGCAAGACACAACCTCAGCAGGTGTCCTGTAATGCTGCTTCTCAGGCCAGCCTGTGCCTCTCCTATGGAAGAAAGAACCTTGGAAGGCATTGTCCTCAACCTCTTTCATCTGGTCCCCCCTTCTTTTTTAATTTTTTTAAAGTTTATTTAGTTTTGAGAAAGAGACAGAGAGAGTGAGCAGGGGAGGGGCAGAGAGAGAGGGAGAGAGAGAATCCCAAGCAGGCTCTGTGCCGTCAGCATGGAGCCCAGTGTGGAGCTCAAACCCACAAACTGAGATCATGACCTGAGCCGAAACCAAGAGTCAGACGCTTAACCAGCTGAGCCACCCAGGCGCCCCGGTCCGTCCCTCTAACGGTGTTCTATAAAAAGCGTGGACCCACACTTGTCTCTCAGAACACGTCGGGCACAGGGCTGCAGGACTCCCGGACGGGCTCCAGCAGGCGCCTGAATCCCAATGACAGCACTGTCCTGGTGGGCGTCAACTTCTCCCATTTCTCTTCTCTTCTCAGGAAGCCACCCAGACAGCCAACAGCTATCAGAAACGGAGTTCCCCGGCAGGCCCTTCCTGGAGGGGGAGGCCTCTAATGGTAACATAATACCTGCCCAGGAGACCTGAAACAGATTCCTCTTCAATACATGCTTTGTCAATCGAAGCCTGGTCAAAATGCATTTATTAGACAAGTAGGAGATGCAGGCTCATGAGAGCGAACGGAATCCACAGCTGGTTTGCAAGCCTCCCTCTGAAATCACAGAAAAATACATCTTACAATTTATCCTACAGATGCCATCAGATAAAGGATGTGTGTGTGTGTGTGTGTGTGTGTGTGTGTGTGTGTGTCTGGATTCTGTGCCTGTGTATGTGTGTGGGGGGGGGTGTATGAGAATCCTGTGTGCATGTATTTATGTGACTATGTATGTATGTGAATGTGCACAACATTCACATACACACACACACACACACACACACACACCTGTTCGTTTACATATTTTACATATTACCTTTGACCATTTGGAGCTATAACTTGCAGACCTGAATAGCTGCAATACAGACCATCTGGACCACAAAACTGAAAATATTTACCATCTAGTCCGTGATAGAAAGTGGGTCGACCCCTCGGTTTAATTACGATTCCTCTATATGAGGCTCTTAAAATTACTATGCAAATCTATAATCGTGGCTGTAGAAAGTTGTCATGATGTATTACTAAGTAAGAAAACTGGTTGGAAAATGTTGACTTAACCCAATTCTTACAAAAGGAAAATATACTCAACTAAGTGTGCATATGAGTGTAGAAAAATACATCTATTTTCCCCAGAAACTTGTGGAAGGAGGGAGGTAACAGGTCATTTCTTAATTTCTTCTTTATACTTTTCCTTTTATGCCTGATCTTTTTAAATAATGAGTACATGTCACCTTTTCATTTAAAAAATAACAGCAATGTTCTTTTCATGCCCCACTTCCGCGCCCTCGTAGCCCCTCGTACCCAGGCGGAGGGGGCCCAGACTGAGGGGGGGAGACAGCGTGGCTTCATGAGTGGGGAGCCAGAAAAGGGCCTGGAGAGGCAGCCCCAGGGAGAAGACCTTGCTGACTCCCTCACAGGGGCCTCCGGCCTAAGCAGCTAGCTTCTGCTTCCGGGTTCCTTCCCCCCTATAAGCCCGGCACTTGGCTGAGGCCCAGGATGTGATGGCGAAGGCTCATCTCACCAAGAACCACCTCCCTCGCGCCCAACCTGGCAGAAAAAGAGTCTGGAGAGCCTTCTCTCTCCCGAGCCAGTCCCTAGCCTCGACGCGCGGGGCGCCACAGGAGTTGGCCTGGCACTGAGTGCCGGGTCTCTGAGGAGACAGATGCATGGTGTCCAGACATGAATGGCTTATTTTTAGAAAAGTCCACCCTTGTGACCTGGCCCCACTCCAGGGTGAGAGATGGCATTCCCTGTGACTCAGCTCCCCAGACTGACCCCATTTCAGAGGGCCGGGGTAGCTTCCCCTCGCTGATGTGAGCCAAGGACAGCCCAGGCCTTCAGGAAAAGCAGCTCAAGGCATCTCCAGGTCCTTCTGGGCCTATGTGAGGGCTGCTTCTGGAGAGAGCACGGCCATTCCCTTCGCAGCCTGTGCTTTGCCACAGAGTGCAGGCCTTCTGCGCTACCTCTCCCAGATCCCCGTTTTCCCAGCTAATTCGCAAGTGACAATCGACCTCCCCCTGTGGTTGCTCAGCCCGGCCCAGCTCCATCAGATTGCAGGTTCAAGGGAACTGGACGGCTGCCTCCTCCCTCCTCCTCCCACACAGGCCAAGAGTCCCAGTCCTGCACTCCTGGTCCTCCACACGGGTCTGTTTCTCAGGCATTTCTCCGCTTCTTCCATCGGGCCCCGCAGTACGCCCAGTGAAGGGAGGAATAGCTTTCCCCCCAGGAAGACACTAGAACTCATGTTCCACTGTAATTCACTGCATAGGTTTGACAGAAAGAAGTGCCATCAATGTCAAGGACAGCAGTGCCACACACGGCTGTCTTGCTAGAGAGGATCACAGACCTAGTGGGTTGGTAGGGGGTGGGGTGGAGAATGAGAAAGGGGGAGACTGTTGTCCCTCCTGAGGCCGGTGCTTCCAACATTCCAGAGGTAGCAGGACACAGCTGTCCTTCCCCGGTTGTCCCTGGGTGATTGGAGCTGCAGGTGTCAGTTGTCTCAGACCAAAGAGGGCCTGCATGTATTCGAATCTTTGGAAAGAAGAGGCTTCTGTACCTCTGGGCTGGCACCTGGGTTTCTCATTTGCTGCTGTCTCCCACATTCTGCCTTCTCCACCCTGAGCCGCATGAGCATCCCTGACCCCGCTGAACAAGTCAAGTCCTCTCTGGGTGAGGTCAAGAGCCTGACCTGCCCCTTACTTTGTTAGTAGACATCACGCATCAGCTTTTATTCATGTCCTATAAAGCTGTAGCCTTTAAGGTTAGTCTTGCCCACACCTATAATTCTCCACCAGAGCGATCTGTCGTGGAGAAAGAACCTTCCAGCAGGCAGTGGCTCTGAGTCACGGCTTCCCAATGTCCCCCCACCCACCCCAGAGGGGCCATCATTAACAGGCACATTTGAGTCTCGGGCCACTCTGGGACATGGAAAAGTTGGCCAAGGCCTACCTATGCTCATAGGGTCAAGGGACTTCTCAGGAAAAACAGTAGAACCCTCTGGATCTCACCCTTGGGCAACTCTCTTGGCCTTTGTTTCTCATGCAGGGGTCAGATCTTCTATATCTGTCACCTGTCTTTCAGGTAGTTCTACTATTTGAATCCTGGGGATTCTCCATCCTCTTGGCATGGCAAAGGGCACTTCACGCTCTTTACCTGGAAATTAGGAGTCCCTGGACCCCTGGAGGCATCTCACTGCAAGGGATGTGACCTCACAATAGAGTCCAGAGTCTCTCCAGGCCTCTCCCAGGCTGTTCAAATGGCTCAAGACAACCCTTCAAGGGACTTCCCTTCTCTGAGATTCAATTTCCTCATCTGCCAATGGACGAGTTGGAGAAAATACCTGCTACCTTTCCATCGAGTTCTAGCACAGCAAAAGTCTGTGGTTATCTGGGCTTTCACATTTCTAGACAAGACCTGATCCTGTTCAGCTTTTGTATATGACTATCATGCTAAAGCCCTCAGAAGCAACTCTAGCCTTCGAAGTGGTCTTCCGTTCTCAATCATCATTGTCACTTGAACCTCACCACACCTTGATGACGTGGACAGCACTGTGATACAATCACCCCTTGGAGAGGAGAAACAATTTGCCAAAGACCACAGAGCTAACAGGTAGCACAGTCAGACCCAGCCTCCTGCCACTAAGTCCAGGACCCCACCCAGCAGCTCCACACCTCCCCTGTGTGTGTCTACAAGCTGTGAACAACACCGGCCAAGGGTGTAACCTCAACCTGCTGCAGTCCATGGGCATTCAAGTGGACCTGCTAAACTGGAGAACAAGGAAGAAAAAATCAGGAATGCCTGTTTCTTCCTCCACTCTAACTAACGGTGGGTCAGCCATATTTCATTAATATCCAACCATCGGACAACCCCCAAATTAAGCTCAGTTCTCTCTGTTCTTTTCCTTCTTCTCCATCACTGGGATCTGACAGTTGAGGGCCTTGTTCCGAGGATACTTATGTGCTGTCCATTTGGGTCAGATACGCAGCTCATAATTCACAAAGGAGCCTGAGATCACCTCACACAGCCCCAACCCCACACAAAAAAGAGGGAAGAAAAGGTGTAAACCATTGTTTGGGTTTAAATTAGCCCATCAGTCCCATGTCATGGTGGGCCAGGATGAGAGAGAAGGGAACGTTCTCTCCATGGCCCCCATAACCCTGGTGTTTTCTGAAAGTGACAGGAGATGTGGAGGTCGAGGAGGGAAGGAGGTATCTGTGTCTTGTCAGCGTTAGAAATTGCCCAGAACATCAGCATGCCTCATCCATCCTTCATCCATGGGTCCCTCGGTATCTGCAGTGGCTCAAACTCACAAAGACACAGCCTTATCAAAACATTTACATTTCTGCCAGGCAAAGATTCATGTGACTTTGAATTCCAAAGTACACAGATTTTCATGGGAAAACTAAAAGAGGACCCAATCATACTTTGACAAAGTAACCAGTCTGGCCAGACGTCACTGAAAGAATTAAAGAATCCTTGCTTGATCTACATGGGTTTTCCTTCTGGAATCCTACATGTATCAGCGTCCTAACTTTACTGACAACTTCTGTTTGGAGCTTGAAGAGAAAATTGAGAGCAATGTCAACCTGCGTAGAGCTCAGAAGGAGGTCACCAAGGGCTTAGAACAGACCCTCAGGAAAGGGCGTTGCAAAGCCACCTTGCCTCATCGACCTCTGAAGATATTGGGGAAGATGCCGTCACCTGAGTTCTGCTTCAGAAACATTCAATGACTGTCCAGTGCTGAAAACATACATGCCCCCCAATGCCCTGCCCCCAGTACGATTACTTATTCTGTCCTTCATGTGCCCAAGGAACAATCCTCAATGTTTCTCCCCATTCAATACTTTGGCCAGAAGACTAAATTCATGAAAAGCATATATATCTATTCACACTTCTACCCATTTTGTTAAATTTGAAAGTCAGAACAAAACATGTGCGTTCAATATACATACATACATTAATAAACACAATACTCTTGTACTGTTAGTCCTGATGTTAAAATATTATTAGAATATTCTTTTTAACCAGAGGGAAGATCTGAGACATTCGATTGGGGTTTTGATTATTGTTCAAATAATGATGATGACCTCACCTGACCAATGGGTGAGGGATGCAGAAAGGTGGCAGGAACTGGGGCAGAGGGTAGGAGCGGGATGCAGGCAGGCTGAGTCAATAGTCAGTGAAGGGTCATGTGATAACATGTAAATTCGGGGTTGTGCGAATTTGTTTAATCCTGAATTACAATATGCTACCTGCACTTCTCAAGACCTACCAGGAACTGGCATTCCATCTGCTCATAGGAACTATGAATATCTGAGGGGTCCCACGAGGAGGAGACCGATATTTCTAAATAGATCCAAGAGGGCCCAAGACACAGGCTCAAGGTATAGTCAGTGGAGCTACTTCCCAGAGGTTGGAAGACTGTCCACAGGGGCATTTTGTTGGATATACTTAATAACGGAATAAATATTTATTCTCTAACGATGGATATGATTTGTAGAGACGACCAAAGGAAGACAGTAGGGTATGGAGGTTATGAACAGGGTTCTTTCTGAGTAGTGGTTGCCTTCCATGGCATGCATAGACATCTTTGTTCTATCTGTGGAAGGCAAGGTCACCTCCTATCGTGCTGCGCTGGTGAAAAACAGTCCATGGCCCCACTTGTTGGAGGGACTAACACTACCCATGCACCACAGAAGAAGAGAACAGATTTTTCACAAGCACAACCACTCCTGACCTGGCCGGGACCTGTCCTCCAAATGAAACCTACAGGCAGGGGAAGTGAAAGGGGGTGAAGTGGGGGGGCGGGAAGCAGGGACATCTCTAAAGCTGTGTTCACATTGACAACTGATCGGATCACTGAGAAACTGAGCGCGTCTTCAGTACTCCAGATGTCTCAGATATGCACACTTGGATTTATGTATTTGTCCAAACACCAAACCCTACATTGTCTTTGCCCCCCTCTGTTGAGTCTGCCCAGAAATCTCTCCTCTGGGGGTCCTGGACCACAGCCCCAACTCCAGATAGTCCTATGGTCCTGCCTTGGGGACTGCTGTAGTGCAAACTGCTGTGCTTCCAGATGTGTGCAACCTACATTGTGCTTCTGTGATCCAAATCATGCAAAGAACCAGGTGGTTACTTTACATTATATCTCATCAGCTCAGCTGGCACTAAACAGACCTACCTGACTTTTCCCTGTACGTGTACTTTCAGTTCTGCTTTTGGTGACACCTTGCTATCGCTTGTATATTTCATGCTTCACCTTACCCCTCATCAATTTGCTCTCCTGTATTATGTATACAAAATATCTCCAACTATGCACCCGAGGAAGTATCACATGGGGGAATGTCTGGTGGGTGGAAGTAGGTGGCTGTCTGGGAGGGAGACTTGTGAACATTTTCAATGTTGAACTCCATGAGCGACTACCTAATGAAAAAGCACTTTTGCACAGAAAAACTTAGGGTGTTGAAAATACTCTGTATGATATTATAATGATGGGTACATGTCGTTACACATTTGTCCAAACCCATGGAATATACAGAACCAAGAGTAAGCCATAGTGTAAACCACAGACTTTGGGGATGTGGTATGTCCACGCGGGTTCATCAGTTGTAACGAATACACCCCTCTGGTGGGTAGTTGTTGATAATGGGGGAGGCTACACATGTCAGGGGGACAGGAGGTATATAGGGAATCTCTGTACCTTCTTCACGATTTTGCTATGAACCTTAAACTGCTCTAAAAAAATTAAAAGCTGGGGGGGGGGATAGTTTGAAACAATAAATAATGAAAAGGATGACACGACTAACAGGGAGTCCCCGTTGGTGAGAACGAGAGTGAGGGGAGAGGAGCCATCTCCATCAGAAGTAGAATCACAAGGAAAGAGACAGATGTTTAAAGAACATTTTTACAGGGGTGCCTGGGTGGCTCAGTCAGTTAAGCATCCAACTCTTGATTTTTGGCTCAGGTCACGATCTCGCGGTTCACGAGTTTGAGCCCCGCATCAGGTCTGGGCTGACAGTGTGGAGCCTGCTTGAGATTCTCTCTCTCTTTCTCTCTCTGCCTCTCTCTCTCAAAAATAAACACATAACCATTTTTTTAAAGAACATTTTTAGAAACAATTTGTGGTACGATATGAATATAACCACCTCCTTCCAACCTCTACCAAGAAATACTCAGTAAGAGTCTACAAAACCCATCCAAACTTTAGGAGTCAGTGATGTGGGGAAACTGGAACCCTCATCACTTTTGGTGGGAATGTAAAATGGTGGTATGGCTGTTATGGAAAACAGTAAGACAATCCCTCACAAAAATCTAACATAGAATTACCACATGATCCATCAATTCCACTGGTGGATACCCAAAAGAATTGGAAGCAGAGTCTAAAAGAGATATTTATATGCCCATGTTGATAGCGCATTCTTTACAACAGCAAAACGCACAAGTGATTCAAGTGCCCACTGATGGACGAATGGATAAACAAAATATGGTACATACATACGATGGAATACTACTCAGTCTTAAAAAGGAAGGAAATTCTGACACACGGTCCAACATGGCTGAACCTCGAGGACATTATGCCAAGTGAAATGAGCTAGTCGAAACAAGACAAATGCTGTATGATTCCACTTACACGAGGTACCTAGAAGAGTCAAATCCGTACAAGCAGAAAGTAGAACGATGGCTGCCAGGGGCTAGAGCAGGGGCCGGGGGAGAACGGAGACTAATTGCTTAGTGGGGACAGAGTTTCAGTTTTGCAAGATGAAGAAGGTTCTGGAGACGGGTGGTGCTGATGGCTGTATAACACCATGAAGGAACCGAACCCTACTGGGATGTACGCTTAGAAATGGCTGCGGGAAGTTTTACATTATGTGTTATTTAATCACTATTCTAAGTTTCTAAAAGTTTCTTCAGAAATACTTTGTACGTCAGGGTTGTGTGTTTGCGTGTCGGGTCGCATGAGGGATCGGGGAGACAGGTGTGGGTGACGACATGCCAAGCCAAGACTCAGAGCAAAGGCAAGATGAGCCAGTAACATCCGTGTGACATCTCCGGGACAACCCCCCAGCCGGTGACGAGCGACGCTCGGGTGGTTTATTTGGCTCCCGAAGTATCCTGATCCTCCTCCAACAGTGGTGCCAATCCTGGCACCCAGCACGGTATCACGTGCTTCCTGGTAGACACCAGGAACTGCGTGCCTTGGACATACAGTGCGACTTCGGACATTGGCCTTGCTGTCTTGGAGTGAAGTCTGCCTCGCTTCCCTTATCAAATCCGCTCAGCCATTTGGCCAGCAAACATTCGCTGCTACATACCGCGCGGGCCAAGCTCTGTGTGAGACGGTGACGACCGAGGGGGGCGAGCGTGCCAGGGTCACGGCCTGTAGGAGGCTGCCCCCCACCCCCCCCACCGGCAGGGAAGACAGACAAGCAGGCAAGCACCTGCAGTCAAGGGTGAGGCACGTGATGATGAGCCGGCACCAGGAGCCGCGAGACCACTCGTCTTGAGCGGCCAACCTCACCCGGTGGGCACGTGGAGCATCTCCAGAGGCGGTGACAGTTACCGCTGAGATCGCCAACCCAACGGACGCTTAGCAGTTATCCCTGTAAAACTACTTAGGGCAAATGTGGGAGGAGAAAGCATGGATGGGGCTATTTAAACAGAGAGCAGCGCTGTGAAGGTCTAGAAGCAAGAGACAGCACGGTGTGTCTGAGGACCAAGGAGAAATGGGTATGGACAGCAAAGGACACGAGAAGCTCCCGTGAAGCCCCCACAGAGGCAGGCTGTGACCTGGCATTGAGGGCTGCATCAGCCTGTGGAGGAGCAGTTGATCACCACGCCAAGGACCACGAGACACAACGGAAAGCACCCACGCGAAAGAGTGACGTGATCTCATTCACACTTTTAAAGGCATTTTTTTTTTAAGTTTTTATTTATTTATTTGGATAGAGGCAGAGACAGCGTAGAGTAGGGGAGGAGGAGGGAGAGAGGCAAAGTGAGAACCCCAAGCCGACTCTGCACCATCAGCACAGAACCCAATGCGGGGCTCAAACTCCCGAGCCATGAGATGATGACCTGAGCCGAAATCAGGAGTGGGACGCTTAATGACTGAGCCACGCAGGCGCCCCCATTTGCGTTTTTGAAAGAACACTGGAACTGCGCTGAGTGGAGGGAAAACGAGGTTGAATGTGTGGAGACCAGCGTATTAGTTTCTCGTGGAAACTAATGGATTAGTAAAGTTCAGTACACCCATACAGTGGAATACGACTCAGTGCTCAGCGTCTGCTTGGGATTCTCTCTCTCTCTCTCTCTCTCTCTCTCTCTCTCTTTCTCACAATAAATAAACTTAAAAAAATAAAAGAAACTCTGACACACTACAACATGGATGAACCCCCAAGACATGATGCTCGGCGGAATAAGCCAGTCACAGAAGGACAAATACTGTTGGATTCGCTTATCTGAGGTCCCCAGAGGGGTCAAATTCATAGAAACAGAAAGTAGAATGGTAGCACTAGAGTCGGGATCCGAGGGAAAGGCAGAGTTTAATGAGTGCAGGGTCTCGGTTTTGCAAGATAAAAGGAGCTCTGGAGACGGAAGGCAGTGATAGTCGCACAACAGCGAGAATGTACTTAAGGGCACGTTACACTTAAACATGATTAAGACGGTCACTTGCATGTTGTATGTTTCACCACAATTTAAAATAAAAAAAAAAAAATCTTAATCGCATCTGCAAAAACTTTCCCACGCAAGGTGCCATCTGAGGTTCCAGGAATTGGGGCCTGATATTTGGGGGCCACCGTTCAGACCACTCCATTCGGTGAGGAAACCCGCGCAGTTGTGCGGAGCAGACAGAACAGCGGCTCGATGCTGGAGCCGCTGAGAGGCGCGGCCAGTGGCGCTGGGAGCAAGGGTGAGGGGAGAGTCAGCCTGCCCCCCCACCCCCCCACCCCCCCCCCGCCGCCCAACCCCTGGTTTCTGGCTCTGCCGCTCTCTTGTTCATCCTCCCTGGGTCTCTTTGCTGCTCTGTAAAAGTGAAGGAAATAAACTGAACAAGCCCACGTGGCATTGACAAGTCAACGCATTAATCCCCAGAAAAATCTCAGAGATGGGAACTACTATTGTTGTGCCCATTTTGTGGATGAGAAAACCAAGGCACAGAGGGGTTAAGTCACTCGTGCAAGGAGACGCAACCATGCCTGGATTTGAACCCGCGCTCCAGATCTCGCTCTCTCGGACACTACTCTGTCGCTTCTCTTTCCTTAACCAAGCTGTCCCCTGAAACCAACTCCAAAGCTAAGGGCGAAGACCCCAATAGTTAAATGAGCTGAAGTAAGTTTCTTACCAAAAATGGGCAGGTGACAGGTAATGGGCCAGACGATGCTTCTGTTAAGCACGAAGATACAGAGCCCAGGGATCAAGACCCTCTTCTTCCTTGTGGTCATTTGCCTCACGATATAGCTGACTGATGAGGAGAGATGCATGAGGACCAGGAAATGGCAGATAACTTATAAGATCCCTTCCTGAACCACCAGAGTTTCATGGCAGCTACCTAATTACCTTCCAGGGTGAGGGGATACCAGCAGGAAGGGCGGCCACATGGGTTGGTGACGGGAAGCATCCTGGGAAGTACACTGGTATGGAAGCAGAAGGAACCAACTAGAATTGGGTTGAACCACGGAAGAGGAAGTAAGCTGGGAGGAGTGAGCCCAGGGAAGGCATGGGAAGCAAGCCACAGGCGGTCAGGAATAGCTGGGGGACACAGGAATGAGTGGTGTTGCAGCAAAGAGGTAAGGACCGTGGTGATGTCCCCACAAGGTCCTGGGTGTTTGTGCCAGCTGAAGCTGGGAACAGCGAGAGGGTCAGGGAGCCCCAGCGGGCCAGGCCACGGTTGCCAAATGACAATGCCCACCGCCAGGATGGCAAGGCCATCTGGGATGAACCTTTCACCTTCTTAATCTCAGCCTCACTCCCGGACCTCACGCCATATTTCCATCAAGAGAGCTTGGGTCCCAGAAGGCCTTGGAGAGAAGACCCATCAGAGGAGGGAGTGATGGGGAGTCAGGTCACACTTCCCCCTGGGCGTGCAGGGAAAAGTCTTCATGAAACGAAACTTTAGGGCAGTAACAGCAAAAATTGGCAAAGAAAGTTACAAATGGCTGCAATGGAACAGTGGTTTCCCAAGATCAGCTGAGACCTTCGGTGCCAGTCCTGACATTGTTCCAGGTCAGCCTCAACTGTACCTCATCAGCGGCTTTCCCACTAGAGTTTCCAGCATCGCTGAAGAACACAAAATATAAAGATATCACCAGAGCGAGGGCTTTTGACCCTGCAGAATACCCACTAAATGGTTTCTGTATGGTGTTTTTTTTCCCCTACCAGGGGCGTAGGGGATGCCCAAGTTTTGGTCCCCAAACCAGAAAGGCCGTGGGTGCCTCAAATAGAGCTGGGAGTTTTAGTGCAGTCCCCACGGGGACCCCGGGGGGTCCCACTTCACCCTTGGTGCCACTGCAACCCCCCATCCCCTCTGTCTCGCAGCCCACCTGCCTTCCCCTCACTCCTCCACTCACAGAGAGGGTTTGCCTACAGGGACTTCCCATCTGTCTCACCGAAAGTCAAGGCTCTCAACTTTACTGTGCCCCGAAATCTCCTGAGGGGGTTTATCTAGGCCCCGCCCACGGGGGGTGTGGGTAGAGCCCAGGAATCTGCATGAACAAGCATCCCAGGTCCTCCCGATGCTTCTGGATCTGTGTGTGGGCTGGAATCTCCTGCAGGCCAGACAACCTGGTCTCTTGCCTGGACCTCGTGCACTGGGCACGCACATCCCACGCACACTCCTACGCACCCTCCTACGCACACCCACGCCAACCACGCGCACACTCGCGAGGCTGGAGGCTGCAGGACGCACGGGAGGTGTTCGGTCTCCTTTGCTCGATCATCCCTGGCGCAGCGGGAGCCTGTGAAGGCACCGCATGATGATGATGTTCAAGTGCCTCAGAACACCTCGCCTGCCGACAGCTTCCCATCCAGAAACCACACAGTACAGTAAAAAACAGAAAAAAGAAAGCCGTTAGACCCCAGTGAATGTTATTTTTAATGAAAGTGGTACGTTTTGACTCACAATGTTGAAACCAGATTATAAATGAGTCATCAGTGAATCAACCACAAAGAGCCTTTGTGAAGGTGATTTACAGGAGGGCTCTGACGTCTGCTGTCCCTTCACATGCTTCGCAGAGATGCTGTCAGGCTTGGAGTTGGTCTGGGGCATCTGCTGCCGCGTCAGCGCAAAAGGATGCTGTGCTGTCACCAATGGGATTCCCCAGGCCGCCGGCACTGCGGTCCCACCCACAGAATGAAGGCAGCCATCACTGAATGAAGCTTGTGGCTGCATCACAGCCGCTGGCTTCTAGGTGGTGACTAGCAGATACTGGAGAGAGTTCCAGGCCATCTGTTCCTCCCATGTTCCCAGACTCCTCCTAAATGCCCACACCCTGGCACCTGGTCTTCAAGGGGAAGCCCAGCACGAAGGCAGAAGAGCAGGACTTACGGCTGGACAGACCTCGGCTTGAGTCCTGGGTCTAAAGGAGAGTCAGGCAGCTGCCTCGCTGTCCTCCTCTCCGAAATGGGGACGTTATCACCCGCCCTGCAGCCCCCACAGGAATGTTGCAGGGTTCTCCTGGGAACACGCACGTGAACGTGGTTTGAACTCTATCGTTGGCTGTCCCAAGGTGAGTGGTCAGCCGACGATGAAAACCTTGCTGTCTGAGCGTGCTTTCACAAACCAGCAACCCCTGCCTGGGGCAGAAACGGGCACCCAGACCAGGGGAACTGGCGGGGCGGGGCGTGGCGAGAGGCTCCTCCCCTCCTGCCCAGTTAGGAGACACGATCGCTCATCTTTCCTCTTAGAACAACAGGACACACGGAGGCCAGGGGGGTAAATCCACACACAAGTAGATCCCATGGCCCCAGCCAGAAGGGAGATGGCCCAGGCTCTCCAGAATACTACCTGGTGGCCGCATCCCAAAGACAAAGGACCCTTCAGGCCATTGTGCGGGATGCAGCCCGGCTCCTATGTCCTGGTGGCCTGTTCACAGCTGCCTCCAATGGGGCAGAAATCTGCCACAGAGAAGAAAAATCCCATGACAACACCAGGGACAGGAAGGTCAGTCTGGTAGGACAGCAGACCACTGACCAATCCGGCAACCCAGAACAGCCTGGTCGACTGTGAATGCTGCCATCTACACAACAGAGCCTACCGTGAGCAAAACTGTGACTCACATACAGTAACTACTCAGTAAATGTTAGCTATGAAGTGTGGAACCAAAAAAAAAAAAAAAAATCCCCACACAAGGTAAGGAACTCATTAAATCAGCAAAAGAGAAAGAAGGCAGAAGAAAAGAAAAGAAAAAATGCTTAACAAAGCCAACTGAATCCCTCTCTGTACAACAAAGATGCATGACCAGTATCGGTATGAAAGAAGAAGAGGGGGGAAAAAGCAGGCTTTCAAAGTCAGATAACTCTGGACTTGAACGTCAGCCTCCCCCTTGCTGGTTCTGGGTCCTACGAGAGGCTATGTGTTGTCCTGGGGCCTCCATTTCTTCAGTGGCCTTCCTCCCAAGATTTCTGTGAGGCTCGAGCAGACTCAGCTATGTGTTGTACCTGCACAGTGTGTGGAGGAACATAATTAACACTCCATAAATGTTGGCTCCTTTCTGGGGCACCTGGGTGGCTCAGTCAGTTGAACGTCTGACTTCGGCTCAGGTCATGATCTTGCAGTCTGTGAGTTCGAGCCCCATGTCGGGCTCTGTGCTGATGGCTTGGAGCCTGGAGCCTGCTTCGGATTCTGTGTCTCCCTCTCTTTCTGCCCCTCCCCACTCATGCTCTCTCTCTCTCTCTTGTCAAAAATAAATAAACATTAAAAAAAATTTTTTTTTAATGTTGGCTCCTTTCTGTGGGAGATTGCAAAATGTGGCCCCAAATCTTGGTAAGCATGCCGATTGGCAATGACTAAGCTGCTACTCCTATCGAGAGTTACAGTCTGTTTCCTTTATCCTTGAATCTGGGCTAAGCTGTGACTTGCCTTAACAAATCGAATTTAGCAGACGTAACAGTGTGTGACTTCCAAGACTAGCCCTTGCAGCTTCCACTTTTGCCCTCTTGAAATGTACCCTTGGACCGCCATGTTGGGAAGCTGGCGTAGCCTACTAGAAGGGGAGAGACCATATGAAGGAGAAGTGAGCCCCCCCCCAACTTGACCGCCAGCACCAGCTGCCACAATGTGAGAGAGGCCATCCTGAGACGAATGTCTAGCCCAGTTGAGCCTCTGGCTGGATGAAGCCACGTGAGTGAGCCCAGGGAAAATCGGCAGACTGCCTAGCCAACCCATAAAATCATGAAAAATAATAAATCTTGTGTTAAGTCCCTAAGCGCTAGGCCGATTTAACATGTGGCAAATTCTCACTGAAATGCCTTTCCTATCCCCACCTCCAAGATATCCTCTGCCTTGAGTACTCTTGAATTTCCCTTTTACACCTGGCAGATTATTCAACGAAAAACTGAGAATTTATGGGGACCAAGAGCTGTGATCGGCCTGTCATAAAATCATCTTCATGCCCACATGTTACAATAGTTCACCAATCAAACAATTAAGAGGCATCTACCAACCTACACTGATAATTAGCAAGTCTGCCTTTTCTCCCTTTAAAGCAGACCACAAATTCAACTATTTACCACTGCTTCCAGCACATTCTCTTGCCTGAAGAGTGGCAGTAGTCTTTCTCATTGGTCTCTCCCTCTGAATTCTCTCACCCCACGCAGTGCTGTTCTCCACAGAGGGAATTTTGAAATGTATTCACTCATTCAACAAAAATTTAGTTTTGACCAGAAATATCTACCTCCATGGAATTACCATTCTGGCTGACAATTTAAAAATCGATAAGTAAATTAATAAATAAAATATGTGGTAATAAATGCTAATTAAAACAATGAAGCAGGCGAGGCGCCTGGGTGGCTCAGTCAGTTAAGCGTCGGACTCTTGGTTTCAGCTCAGGTCATGATCTCACAGTTTCATGAGTTCAAGCCCTACATCGGGGCTCTGCACTGACAGTGTGGAGCCTGCTTGGGATTCTCTCCCTCTCTCTCTGCTCCTCACCCCGCCCCCAAAATAAATAAGTAAACTTTTTTTTTTAATGAAGCAGGAAAGGTCTGAGTGGGGGAATAGGTAATGTTGGGAGGGTTTGCAATTTTAGATAGGGCATCCAGCACAGGTTTCGATGAGACAGTGACATCTGAATAAAGACCAGTGGGAACATCCAAGTGTAAAGACCTTGAAGCAGAACCATTCCTGGCATGCTTCAAAAACAATAAAGAGGACAATAAAGAGTGTGCCTGTAGTGTAATAAGCATAGTGGAGAGTCATATGAGATGAGTTCAGGGAAGTAACAGGGAAGAGAGGTAGAGAAAGTCAGATTACATAGCACCTTAGAAGTCAATGTAAGGATATAGGCTTTTGCTCTAGTGACACGGAGAGTCACTAAAGCATTTCTTACCATGATGTGATGTGATCTGATACACATTTTAATAACACCATTCTGGATAATACATTGAATACGATATCATAATTTTTGAATCCTCCCAAATCCCTTCATGAGAAATAGACAGTACCAGGAGTACAGACAGCAAAACCAAAATTCACGGATCATATGTAGCACAAAACCAACTGACAAAAGTATCTGGGGACAAAGTCCCTAGAATATAAGTGGGTGAGCACAAACCACCAACAGATACAAGACCTGAGTAATATTAATATTAATTAATTAATTAATTAATTAATATTAGTAATATCTGTACAAGGAGAAGCAGAGAATCAGGGATCAGACAAACCTGAAAATCCCAGAGTACTGAACGGGTACTCAGTGGGAAGCTGACAGAGACAATTTGAGAATAGCAGCTGTAACTGGAAGGGTTTTACCCACTCAGGTCATGGGTGAGTTCAAGGGGTTTGCAGTAAAGGTCTGGAAGGGGTGGAACTGTCTGAGCCAAAAAAACAGATGAAAGGGCCACCTAAAAAGAATAAGGGGAAAAGAGCCTAGAGACCTCAGAAAGTCAGCTACCACGGTCTTGAATACTGCATGGAGACAACAGAAGGGGGAATTCTAGAGCAGTGAAGTTAGAGAAGCCAAGTGGAACTACATCTTCTACAAATTCAGAAGAATGAATTTCATATAAAAATTTTCAACACACAAAAAGTAACATAGAAAGTCATTCAGGAAAAAATATAAAAATGACAGAATTACATCCCTAGAGACTATAAAACGTGCCAGAAAGACATGCTCACAAAACAAATGAAATCTACAACTTATTTCTCCCAAAGACCTAAAAGAACAACATAAATCAGAGCTAGAAAAACTCAGTATTAAAATGATAGAACTCGAGAAAGTATTAGAAATGTCTTATCCATATCAGAAATTAGATTAAATTAAAAAGAAGACAAGAGTTGTGATGTTGTGATATAGTAAGAAATATATATTTGGTCTTCATCCCCAGTCTCTGGCACAGAGCTCCTAAAATCTTTGTAATTTCCTGAGTCACAGGGTGAGAGGAGAATCTTTTATTATTCATAATAAGCTTCTTTCAACCATACCTGTGTTTATGCTAAGGAGATGACTCTTGTTGGGCCCCTGGACAGCTTCAGGATGTCAGGACTGGTTGCCAGAGAAACCAGCTAAATGCCAACCATGTGATTAGAAGGTTGGAAATTTCAGCCCCATTCCCTGACCTCTGGGAAGGGAAGAGGGATTAGGGCTTTAATCACCAATGACCAATGATTTAATCAGGTCTAGCCTATGTAATGGAATCTCCAGAAAAACCCAAATGAAGGGGTCCAAAGAGTTTCCACGTTGGTGAACACATTCATGTTCCAGGGGGGTGATACACCCCTAAGTCCTCAAGGACAGAAATTCCTGTGGTCAGGACCCTTCCAGGCCTTGCTGTATCTACCTTTTCATCTGCTATTAAGTGTTTCCCTTGGTCGCATGAGCTATTATACCAGGTTATTGAATTTGGTATGAAAAATGCAGACATTTGATGTAGAAGTGTTGTCAAAAACAGATCACAGTAGTACTAAGCATGCATAAATCCAGCAGATTATGCCTTAAGAGAAATAGAAAATGCAAAGGAAAAAAGTTACATCACAAGAAATGAAGAAAGAATGAACAGGGATTTGAGAGAAAGTAACGGAAATAGAAGACAGGCAAAGAAGATCCAACATTTGTATAAAAGGAGTCCCTAAAACAGAAAACCAAAGCAAGGGATAGAACCCAAACTAAAAACTACAATCCAAGAAAACTTTTCTGAAATTAATTTAAACATTTTGACACAACATATATAAAGTCAAAACCAACTCAGAAGAAGCAATACCAAAATATATTCTGGTAACTGTCTAGACTTTAAAGAGAAATATAAAATCCCTTGGACATCTAGGCAAAAACATCGAGCTACTAGTAAGGAAAAGACAATCAGATTGTCATCAGACTTTCCAACAGACACATATTTGTGCCAGGACAATATATGGAAGGAAGGTGAGGGTGAAAGCAGAGGCAAGCGATAGGAAGCAGAACCAGTAGTATTTACTGAGGGATCCGACAGGGATGTGAAAGAAAGAAAGGGGTCAAAGGTGACAGGAGCAACTGTAAGTACAGAGTCGCCATTTGACAATATTAAGTAGACAATGTGAGGAGGATGTTTAAGACAGGGAAGAAGCTAATACTTTGTACACATTACATGTTAAATACCTATCAAACTATGTGAAGAGTTGAGGAGGCAGCCATATAAAGAATCTGGAATTCAGAGCTGAGGTCTGGATGAGAAATATCTATTTAGAAATTATTAGCATATAGAAGCTATTTGAAGTCATGAGACTGGATAAAATCAATGAGGGAGTGAGTATAGAGAATATTCCCCTGTTCAAAACCTCTTGTTGGCTTACAATAAAACTCAAATCCTTTATCAAGATCAGCAAAGCCCTACGTGTGGCTTCCTCTGATTTCTTATCACTCCCCACCTCACTCTCTGAGCTCTAGGCACATAGGCCGTCCTGCTATCCCTTGAATAATCTCATTCCATCTCTTGGCCTTTGCACTGGCTTCTACCTATGACCAGGATCTGTGGTTCCCCTCCCCCCACCCCCAGAAGTGAAACCCGCATGCTCACATCATTCAACTCTCTGCTTAAATGTCAGCTCCTCAGAGAAGTCTTCTAACACCCTATCCCAAAGGTCTGCTCCCACCTACATCTGCCTCACTATCTAACACCTCAATCTGCTTTATTTTTCCACCATTTTACAGGTCGCCCATTCCAGTTTCTACTGCTGCATGAACACATGACCCCACACTTAGTGGCTTAACACAACCATCTCATTATGCACATGGATTGCGTGGGTCAGGAATGTGGACAGGGCACAGAGAGGATGGCTTGTCTCTGCTCCACCACATCTGGAGCATCAACAGGGGAGACTCAGAGTCTGGGGGTGGCTTGACAGCTAAGGTTTAGAATGCTTGTTCATTCATGCATCTGGCATCTGGCTCACCTAACGAAAAGACTTGGATTGCAGACCAGAGGTCTACAGGTGGCCTCTCCATGTGGCGTGGCTGCCTTGCGGCATGGCGGCCACAGGACAGTCAGACTTCTGACTTGGTTACAGAGAGCCAAGAGCACTGTCTCAGCAAACAAGACAGAGCTGCATTGTTTTTTGTGATCCAGCTTCAGAAGTTGCATGGTATCGTTTCCCCCATGTGTTACTGGTCAAAGGTGTCTGAAGTCTGTCAAGAAGAGGGACATAGACTCCATCTCTTAATGGAAAAAGAATTTTTTAAAAATGCTGAGCCTGTGTCCTGCCACATTGCCTGAGATGTATTCTCGGTGTCGAGCTATTCTTCCCAAGCCAGATGCCTGTTGAAAGAGTGGTCTTCTTGATGTTCTTTTGTTGACCTGCGAAGGTCTTGCTCTATCCGCACCCCCCCCCCCCCAAGTATCTGAATTCTCAGCTGCTCCACTATTTATCAAGAGGTCTCACTTGATACAGGATCCTGAATCCACAAAATGGAGAACACAGTGTCTCCCTCTTTACGGCAAGGCTTCTAAAACTGTCAACAGCCCCTCCTCCATGATGGATGGTCCAACTCCAATTTACAACCTGGTCCCTGTTAATCCTCTGTAACTTCTTGTCAGGACTCCTTAAAGGGATAAAATATTTTTCTGAACACTGAAACAGCCACAGAAACACAACAGAAGAGTTTTTGAACAAGTTCACAGTGGCTTCTTCACAATGCATTTGATTGAAAATAAATGGACGAGGAAAATTAATTCCAGACCGAACTGAGTAGTGATTTTCCTAAACGGAAAGAAATGCTCCTCCCTCCACCATCAAAGGCCCTAAAAATGCCACGAAGATTGTTGGATAACACGGACTTGAGACAGGAAACTAAGTGACTGGAAATCCAGCTGCCCCTGGTACATCCATACTTACACCCACAGATTCACCACTCAAGAGTTACATGGGCCTGGGCCCCTAGCACCAGACTTTCAGGGCTCCACACTGCCCTGGCCAGCAAGAATGTCTCTCTGAGCAAACCTAAGGCTGGGCACAGACTCGTGTGAAATAATGGCACAGAAACAGGCAGGGACCGCATCCCACAGGGAGACCAAATAAAGCACAACAAAGGAAGAGAAGGACCAGACTCAAACCCAGACCCCACACATGGGCCAGGACATGGCTTGAGCTGTCTGGGAGCAGTTCCCACACAGAAACCTCAGTGTGATGAATCAGTTTCCTTGGACACTGAGGGGATAAAGAGTCTGGCAGAGGGTATTTATTCAAGGAATGGCTGTAAGAAGTGAGCATAGGCAGAGGTGGTGGTTGGGGCGGGGGAGGGGGGAGCATGTGGGGTATGTGGTGGGGAAAAACCACCATGCATTCCCAGTCTAGACACTGAGCCCATAATGCCCGGGGAGAAGCGAGGGACTCCACGAAAGGGCGTGTTTGGGAGAAGCCAGTCAAGGCCGGGCCCTGAAATGGCGGGTTGTGATAGCAGAGTCCCAGACTACAGACAGGTCTTTAAAAATCTCAGAGAGGAGGAAACAGAGGCAGATTTTATGACAAATGTTAATAGATGCGCGAGTCTTTTCTATCCTGTAAATCAAACTCCATGGTAAGCAGCGCCATAAAACATGTCTTCACCTCTAAAGAGCAAAGGTTTCTGAGTATTAGAAAAAGGCTCCCTGACATGAGGCGACACAATTACGCTGAGCACGAAAGCAATGTTTTAACAATTTTGGGTTATTCAGGACCGTCGTCAGTTACAAGGATCTTTGGGCTGATGATATACCTCCCGTGCCCACTCACAAAGAGAGAATGCCATCATGTGGCCTGCAGTGGCCTACCTTATACACTTTTCTTCTTACTACCCACCCACCCCTCAAAGGCACACGTCAATCCTTCTTTTGTGACCAGCCTTACAAAGGCCTTGACACAGGCCAGGCTGCTTTTGGCTGCAGGGACTAGTGCTCCAGGCCACCTTCAAGTATTTTCATACTGAGGATGTGACGTTTGTGTGCTTAAGAGGCATTTTTATGTACATTATCTCCGTAGATTCTCACACACACAAAAACCGTGTGTGGGGCGCCTGGGTGGCTCAGTCGGTCGGGCGTCCGACTTCGGCTCAGGTCATGATCTCGCAGTTTGTGAATTCGAGCCCCGCGTCAGGCTCTGTGCTGACGGCTCGGAGCCTGGGGCCTGCTTCGGATTCTGTGTCTCCTTCTCTCTCTGTTCCTCCCCTGCCCACGCTCTGTCTCTCTCTCTCTCAAAAATAAAGAAAGATTAAAAAACAAACAAACAAACTGTGTGAAGTCGGCACAGCACCATTTGGTCTGATGCATTACATGTCCTTTACCCAGAAGCCCTCTCCTTGGAGAAGGGGAGGCATCTGGAAGGAATGAAAACACTCTCCCTCCCTGGCTTTGCTGAGGACCAACACCTCTTCATCCTCCTAAACAAGGTTCTGCGGCCCTAAGGATCTAGGTGCCACTTTGGTGGGCAGGTGGGACCACACAGCAGGGCTTTTGTGGAGGGCATCAGAAGAGGGAGGGAGCTAGGATGGGGGAAGGGGACCCGGGGCCAGGCCTGGGAGGCCAGAGCTGGTTGGGAGTCCTGGAAGTTCTGAAGGCAGCACCAGGGGCCAAGGAGCAGAGCCAGGGAGTGTCCTAGTGGTCGGATGGGACCAGAGCAGCCACGCCTGACTGTGAGATCTCACTGCCTTCCTCCGGGCAGGATCAATATCCCGGAGAGCTTCCGGCGCCCCCAGCTCCAGGCTGCGTGCTCAGCCACCCCACTACATCCCATAAGCCCCAGCCAGGCCTCGGAGCACCCACGAGGATGGGAGAAAGAGCTCCCACTCCTGTTTTCTGGGGCCAAATGGGCGCACTTGAGACCACCCCAAGCCAGGGACACATGGCAGGGGACACCACCTTCCCACTGGATGTCTCTTCATCATCCCCGCCACCGCCGTCAACATCATCACCGTCACCAATAAGCTGTTAAGGCCCAAAGAATTTGCCAAGATCCCATAGCTGGTGAATGGCCATGCCAGTTCCCTGACTCGAAGGCCCTGATTATTTTATTATATCATCGTCCTGCTCCAAGGATACATAAGCCAACCGGTCTGTTCGTTTGTGAGGTGAGGGAAGCCCTATACCCTGTACTCTATCCCCCACTCCCCTGGCCCCACCGTCCCAGCCCTGGGGCCCTGATTTGGAAGAGATCAGCGCGTTCACTGCATTTCTCTGCAGAACGAGCGAGCGCCACCCCTCCGAAATCCCTGTGTCCCTGGCGCCACCCTTCCGAAATCCCTGTGTCCCGTCATGGGCCTGCTTTGTAAGGTGAGAGACCTCGTTCTCATAATGAAGCCCTTTCACTACTGACAGAACGTACAGGCTTTGCGTGGAAAGAGTCTCGGCCAGACACGGCTCACACAGAGTCCCCGGGAGCGTTTCTGTGCAGGTGTAGTCATGCCAGGACGGGTCAGGGGGAGAGGGACTATTCTGGGACCAGACAGGAGAGCCCTCTTCTGTCTTCATTCCCGCTATGCCTGTGAAACCGGCAGCTGTTCTGTGTGCCCCGACCCAGGAAACCAGCAAATGACTCTGAAAATTCAGAGAAAGGCAACAAAGATGATGAATGAGCTAGAAAAGCAAGTGACGGCCTTGGAGGAACACACTGGCAGGGCTGGACGGGGTGGCATGCACATAGCGGGGGAGCTGGCCACAGAGAGAGAGTCCGGGACCATTCAGCTGGGCCCCGGGGAGTATTAGCACCAGAGCAAGAGTGGGAACGAAGGGGGAGAGACAAGGAAGATGTCAGCTGAACACCAGGAACAAATTCGTCATGCTGGGCACCCCCCACCACCAGAACAGGGTGGGAAAGAGCATTGCTCCGGCCACCAGAGTCTCAGGCACGGCTGGGAGCGCCCCCAGGGGGCCCGAAGAGCAACAGCTGGCTGTCCACAGCCCCGTGCAGAGGTCGCATCTTTGGGCCGGGGTGGCTGACAGCAGCCGACAAGCCACCAGGCACCTCAACCTCTCCTGAGCCAGCATCGCTCCAGGCCCCAGGGAGCCCACGCCCCTCGTGCGGTCACCGTGATTTACGGGATAACAGCCCTCCCCGACATCGACCCAGGACCTTGGGAACAAGTCTTCCTTTCTTGGTCCACTGAAGTCACTGGAACCCATTAGTGAAGGCTCAGCCCTGTCCGTAAATCACTGCCTTAGTCATGCAACATAGCTCTTAAACAACTGAGGGTGTTTGTTTTTAATTCCCTTAGACTATGAAGCATATATGCAAACACGCGCCTGAAAGCAGCCTTTGTTCCTATTGTTCTCGCACACACAATCTCCGCTCCCCTGCGGGGCCTGGAGGTACAGTGGACGGGAGGGGGACGGAGGCCTCTGGGAAACCCGGGAGACCGACGTGCAGCCATCACCTGGGTCCCTACCCAGGTTATTTCTGCAGCAGCCTCTGACCCCAGACCCCTGCCCTCCCCCTCGGACACATTCTCCTCCACGGCCACTGCTTCCACCTGCTGCCTTTTGTCACAACCAGCCTCAGAAGCGGCTGCCCTGCCTGGGCCCCGAGCCCCCGCTGTCTCATTTCCCATCACACTCCCTCTCCCTTGAGGGGCTGGCTTCTGAACGTCGGTGGGCACCACAAGGAAGGGATTTCTCTTTCAACCTACACCAGACTTCCATACTTGACCGTGTTCCTCAATCCAGAAAAGCCTTCCGGAGACTCCTATCCGAAACCCGGGAGTTGACCCCGACGGAGAGGTTCACTGTTCACCTGGGGAGACGTTCTTAGGCAGGGATGATAGTGCCCAAAGCTATAGGACTTCCCCCTCACTCAGACGCCTCAACCTGGCTCTTGAGAAACTTGTTCCGTCTTAGGGAAGCCGCTTAACCGCTCCAGAGGTCATCCTCCTCGCAGTATATCACACCTACCACAATTCTGTGCGCAGGCGGAAGACGCGGATAATTTTGCACGAAGAGAATGTGCACATATCTCCAACGCTCCTAAATTCAGCGAAGATTTATTCCATAGACGATTGTTTCCTGCCTAGCTGGAGCACGGTATTGCACAGATGATAAAACCCGATGGCTCAGGGTACTGAAGAAATATGCCAAATGGGCATCATATTGTGTTAAGTATCAAGGCCAAGTTTCAAACCCATCAATCCTGTCGTACTCCAAAGCCCCTGATTTTTCAGTTCTGTCCTGCAATCTACAATTAGCCCAACAAAATGCTCGTTTCTGTGGGCAGAGCTCTCTGTGACCCAGTAATCATTTGAGGATAGCCGTGCTTGTCACAGCTCTTGGTGGCACATAGGTTAAGCAAAAACTACTCGGTAAATGAACAAACTGCCCCACTACCAAGAAGCCGAAATGGAATGGAATCACGGCTGGGCCCAGGGCTCAGGCAATGCTTTGAAGGGCCTACATACTTCTAGGCCCTGCTCCGCTTTTATTATTTGGTGTCATTTTTAGGCAGGCTTCCCCACAGGCTGGAAAGCAGCTGCACTGACTTCACATTCTCACTGAGTCGCCCAGAGGAAAGAAGCTCCAGGAAAAGTCTTGGGCTGGGTCACGTGGAGCCAGTTTGGTCAACGTACTCATCCCTTAACCACTCACTGAGTTTGGAGGTTAGAATATGCTGAGTGGCCAAGTCTGGACACTAAAACCACCCTTGAACCTGGAAGAGGTCACACTGTTGATAGAAAAATGGGGCACAGACACAGAGCAAGACAAACAGCTGAGGACGAACCAACGGCCCTGAAGAAAACTGCCAGGTGGAACCGTGGACAGGCGGCCAGCCCTGCCAGCTCCCCGGCCTCTTCCTCACTCCTCCCCCACCCCTGGTACCACACCCTCCCTCACTGCCCCATCTCCCCCAGCTGCTACCTGCCCTTCTCCGACAAGCCGCCTCCTGCCTCCCCGGTTGGAGAGAAGGGACCCTTCTTTGCATTCCCACTGTGTCCTGAACTAGCCATGACCCCAGCCCTTCTCCCGGTGAGCCATCACCATCTTTCCTGTCTGTCTTCCCCATGAGAATGAGTTTCTTGAAGGTGAGACCATGTCCCAGAGTCCAGCAAAGTTCCTGGCACATACTAGGTGCTCAATACACGAGTGTAAGAGAAAAGAGGCCTTTGGAAAGATGGAAGAAATCAATATGGCGAAGTCCATTGCTTATTCGATGATGAATTATAGAAAAATGAATACGAACTTGAATTTTAAAATAGGGTTCTTCAGGGCCACCTGAAGGGTGGCTCAGTCAGTTAAGTGTCTGACTTCGGCTCAGGCCATAATCTCCCAGTTCATGAGTTCGAGCCCAGCATGGGGCTCTGCACTGACGGTGCGGAGCCTGCTGGGGAGTCTCTCTCTCTCCCTCTCTCTCTGCCCCTGCACCATGCTCGCTCTCGCTCTCTCTCTCACTCTTGGTCTCTCAAAATAAATAAATAAACAGAAATAAATAATAAATAAATAAAGTTTTAAAAAATAGGGTTCTTCAGTAGAGATCTTCTTATAATAATCAACACAAAAGAGAGCCTATTCCAAAGACTATTTGAGTTCCACCTATGATATACTACTGTTTCTCTAACTCCTCATTCAACTGGCGCTCTGAGAAGATAACAGTAGAAAGTACTGTGTACTAGAGATTAAATTGATCACATCAAGTGTTCCCTATTTTGGTGCTGATTATTTCCAGCGATTATTTTAAAAGGAAAAAGTAACAAATGAAGATATGTTTAAAAATGTGTCTCCACACAACAGATCTCAGGGGTGGGTGTGGGAGTGTCTCCCATAAGCTGGGTGCCACCTCGTTCCTACCGTATGAGTTAGGGGAGGAACCACACACCCACCCACCGCCACCGCCACCAACAACAGCCACCAAAAACATCACCATCGCCACCATCCCTTCATGCTCATGCTTTCAACCCGACAAATATTGTTTACAATAGTTGACATCTAGCCCTGTGCCTCAATCGCTCCGCTCGTCATTTAAGGAAACTGTTTGGGGCTGAACGGTGTCCCCTTCCCCAAATTTTACATATTGAAGTCTTCACCCCCAGTACCTCAGAATGTGACTGTATTTGGAAATAGGGCCTTCGATGATGTGGTTAAATGCAAATGAGGTCATGAGGCTCAGCCCTAATCCAACAGGACTCGTGTCCTCCTACAAAGAGGAGGTTAGGACACAGACACACAGAGAGATGACCAGATGTGAGGCCATCTGCAAGGCAGGGACAGAGGCCTCAGGAAAAACCTATCCTACTGACACCTTGATTTTGGACTTCCAGCCTCCAAAACTGTGAGAAAATCAATGTCTGTTGTTTAAGCACCACTCCCCACCCCCCCACCCCCCATCATCTGTGGTGCTTTGCTGTGGCCTCCCAAGCAGACTAACATGCATGTACTCACTGAGACAAGGATAAGGTTATGATACCTGGGATCAATGGCAACAGAAAAGTTCTCCTCTGGCTCCAAATGCCCAGCCAGCTGTCTTAGCATGGGCTGCCTTCACAAAAATACCACAGATGGTGTGGCTTCAAAAACAGACATTTATATCTCCCAGTTCTGGAGGTTAGAAGTCCAAGGTCAAGGTGTCAGCATAGTCAGGTTCCGGTGAGGTCTCTTCCTCGCTGGTAGACAGGACCTTCTCTCTGCGTTTTTACACGGCAGAGAGGGGGTTGATCATCACCCTCATGTCGTTTCTTGTTAGGACCCTAATCCCATCATGGGGGCTCCTAATTACCTCTCAAAAGCCCCACCTTCGGATACCATCACGTCAGGGGTTAAGATTTCAATATATGAATTTGGGGGAGACACACACGTGCAGTTCAAAGCACACACTGACCTCTAAGGTTTGAAGTTCCTTTAAAGGAAACCAGCTGTTCATTCCATGCTTAAACATAAGGCCCAAATGCGAATGCAGGTAGTGATGGTCTCTGAATACCAAGGAGCCAAACCAAACGCCCTGGGGGGAGCTTACCTGTGAGGAGAAGCCTGCGGAAGGAAGAAAGGCATGAGGCCTGGTTGGAGGGCAGCACAACGGGGAGCTCCGAAGGGCAGGACAGCGTGCCTCCAGCCCACTATCCCAAAGAGGACCCGGTGACAAGGAATCAGGAGAGACACAGCTCCTTCTTGCCCCAGGCACAAGAAGTGTTTGCTCCGGGCCAGCCCCTGAGTGTGGAGAGCAGAACCCATCTGAGGCTCTCGGCTTCTTGGGGGCGACTTGCTGTCATCACGGGAGCAGAAACAGTGAGAAGGGCGCCTCCATGCTAACCAAGAAGCACGAAAACAGCTTCAGAGCTCTGGAGACCCCAGAGCTTCCCTGAGCATGACGGGGGTGGCAGTCACTGACACCACACGCCCCTGGTATTGTTCAGGAAAACACTGGTAAACGCAGAAGGAAATTCTCACCCTTGTGGGGCTCAGTGGGCCTTTCTCAGAAAGAAGCAGAGGGATGTACCACGGCCATGTGAAAGCCAAGTCAGTGGCCAGTCTGCTAGGCTTGAGGTCCAGAGGATGACAGCCATGAGACTTCTAAAAGTATGGAATGTGGGCACAAGGCTCAAGAGAACACTGCTCCAACCCCACCATTTCATGGATGGGGAAACTGAGGTCCCCAAGGGGAAGCAAGATGCCCAAGGGCACACTGAAAACCAGCTTCAGCAGGGATGACAAACTTATTGGGCACCACCGGGCATCTCTGTGGGACACAGGCCCACTCCAGCCTGAATCCTCTGCCCTTGTACCAAGGTCAGCATCTGCCCCTCCCTTGGCCACCTCACTCTCTCTCTGCCCTGCAGCCTCCATGACCTTTATCATCTTCCTCCTGTCATCTTTAACCCCTGCAACCTCAGGGCCTTTGCATACACTGGGCTTCCCTGTCTTCTTAGCTAGGTGAATACCCTCATGAAATCAGCATGTGTAGTGTGAGCTGGCATGCATAGTAGAGGGTGCTCCTGCAGAAACTTAAGCATCTTCCCATAGGATCTGGTGCCGCTAACCTCCTTACAAGGCCCCACAATGAGTCTCAACCTTGTTGCACATCGGAATTGCCCGATACCCAGAGATGCTCCTAGAATTGTTCTTGGGTGTGGCCTAGGCCACGGGCTTTTCAAAGCTTCCCAAGTGAGTCTTATGATCTGTCCAGGTTGAGAATCACTGCCCTAAACACAGTCTGAGGATTGAGAGTGAGCTGTTTTATAGATACTTCTTACTAAGTTTTCCTGTGTACTGAATTAAGCACTATATGGCCTGTTTCACTGAAGTCCCACCAAGACTCTAAAAGATGAGGATAATTATCTCCATTTTGCAGGCAAGGAGAATCATCCTCAAAAAGGGGAAAGAGCTCTTCCAGAGTCACACAGCCCACGGGGGCAGAGCCAGAACAGCCCCTGCCAGAAAGCCCACGTTCCAAATTATTCTAAACCATTTTAGCCCTCCCAGGGTTTTGGTTAGATGCATAGGGAATGCCACACTTCACAGCCATCTCAGATATAAAGTACAGATGTGCCACCACGAAGGAGCCAATGAGAAAAAGAACCTGAAGTATACGAACACATGTTTTGTTTTTTTTATGTCAGGCCCTGCAAATATCACAAATAACTCATATAAGTGTGTCCTTCCATCGCTGTAAACAAACTATAAAATGCCTTATAAACATACCAGAGTTATGACTATACAGAAATCGAATTCAGCAATGAACTTCCCGAGGGATGCATTGCTTAAGTGACTGCCTCTGCCAGTTTTATAAGAAAATCTGGTTCAAGTTCATATGTAGAAGCTACTTGAAATCTGTAAAAGATAGGTGGGCAGCTGGTCCTCATCAACCCCTGAGGATTTCACTCAGGCATTTGTTGTGAATTGTCTTTTTAGTTTACTCTTCATGGCCTGATTAAATATAAAGAGACTTTAAATTATTTATCTAATCACATCTTACATTTATATAGTATTTTGAAGTGTTCCACATAGCTTAGTTCACTTGTATATCAGGTATTAAATATGGGTTACATTTTTACAGAAAATATATCGACTTCTTGAAACACTTTGTATTTCTTTATCACTTCCAAACAGTTTTAAAGAAGACAAATTAAATAAACATATATAAATGGAAAGTCCCACAAGGAAAACAGCACATATACATGAAGTTACCTTTTACAAGATCAGCAAAGAAGTGAGCATGATTGGAAACCCAAAACACGTTTCCATTTGGACTTTCATTACCAGCAAGACGGTGGACTGATAAGCTGGCCAACCCAATTGCTGAAAGCAACACAAAATATTGAATAAAATATTTTTAAACTAATAATAATTTTTTAAAGATTTTATTTTTATTATTTTTAAGTAATCTTTCTACCCAACATGGGGCTCAAACTTAAAACACTGAGATCAAGGCTCACATGCTCTACTGGCTGAGCCAGTCAGGTGCCCCAACTAATAATTTTTGAAAAGAATCAAGAAAGTAAAGAACACTTAGAGGCAACACTTAGAGGCTAAAGTCAAGAACTAAAGAGTTCTAAGTAAAATTACCCACCTAGAGAGCACCAAAGCCAGCTCCCACCTTGAGCTGGCTCAGTAACTTGAGCTTTTGTCATCTAGGTCTAGAGAAGTACATAAAACAGGAAACAAGGTAGAAAGTCTAATAAGAAGCATCCACAGGGGGCGCCTGGGTGGCTCAGTTGGTTAAGCATCTGACTTTGGCTCAGGTCATGATCTCACGGTTCATGGGTTCACGCCCCGCATCCAGCTCTGTGCTGACAGCTCAGAGCCTGAAGCCTGCTTCGGGTTCTGGGTCTCCCTCTCCCTCTGCCCCTCCCCTGCTGACTTTCTGTCTCTCTGTCTCTCAAAAGTAAATAAATGTTTAAAAATTTTTTAAACATATAACTAGTCTACAGGATTTAAAAGTTGAATTTAAAAATTAAATAAACAGATTTGTTGTAAAAAAAAAATAATAAAACAAATAAAACAGCCAGAGAACAGTGACACATTGCCAAAAGAGGAACAACCACTGAAATTCCATAGATTTTTCATCATAAAGCACGGTAGCCAAAAGGAAGTGGCACAATAGTTTCTGATGTAGAAGAAAAGAGAAGTGTCAATCTAGAATTCTATACCCAGCAAAAATATCCTTCAGAAAGGAAGATGAATCAAGTGGCATTCCCAATTGAAGGAAAACAAAGATTCATCAATAGCAGACCTACTCGAAAAGGATTGCTAAAGAAAGTTCTTCAGACATAAAAGAAATGGTACCTAAGGGAAACTCAGAGCATCCAAAATGAAGGAAAGAATGAAGTGTCTGGCTGGCTCAGTCTAGAGAGCATGTAATCTTGATCCTGGGGTTGTGAGTGTGAGCCCCACATTGGATGTAGATACTACTTAAAAAAATGTTAAAAAACATTTTTTTTAATGAAGGAAGGGCAGGGCACCTGGGTATCTCAGCCAGTTGAGCGTCTGACTCTTTGATTTTGGCTAAGTTCATGATCTCAGAGTTCATGAGACCAAGCCCCACATCAGTCTCTGTGCTGACAGTACAGAGCCTGCTTGGGATTCTCTGTCTCTCCCTCTCTCTCTGCCCCTTCCCTACTTGGGCACACATGCATGCACTCTCTCTCTTTATCTCAAAATAAATACATAAACATCAAAAAAATCTTTTAAAAAATGAAGGAAGGGCGACAGAAATGATAAATATCTGGGTAAATATACTAAACTGGTTTTCTCTTCTGGAGCTCTTTAAAACATGATGATGGCTGAAAAAAAATTATATTATTTTCTGATGAGCTTTTCAATATACGTAGATAGAGCATATCAGACAAGAATAACATAAAGAGGGAGGTAAGGGGACCTACACGGTGAAGGGAAGATATAGTAAAGATAGAAAACTAAACTGATGAAACAGAAAACAAGCAAAAAGAAACAAGAAAGGAATGCTTAAAGTTATGTTTTTAATAAGTCTGAAGAGAATAATCAAGAGACATCTCTAAGGAGAATGATCAAAACGGAGAAGTCCAAATGTAAACTATTACAAATGAGGGCGCCTGGGTGGCTCAGTCAGTTAAGCGTCCGACTTCAGCTCAGGTCATGATCTCATATGGGGGGGTTCCAGCTCAGGCGGGGCTCTGTGCTGACAGCTCAGAGCCTGGAGCCTGCTTCAGATTCTGTGTCTCCCTCTCTGTCTGCCCTCCCCAACTCATGCTCTGTCTCTGTCTCTTAAAAATGAATAAATGTTGAAAAAAAATTTTTAATATTACAAATGAGAAGGGAGAGAGAACTACCAATACTGAAGAGATTAAAAGGCTATGGGAATACTTCCACAACTTTATGCCACTAAGTTTAAAATTTAGATAAAATTGATACATACCTTGAAAAAAAATAATTATGAAAACCATGACCAAAGAGATAAAAATGTAAATAAAATTGGAGCAGCAATGAAGATATTCTAACGAAAAGAACCCAATTTGCCTGCTACTGTTTACTTTTCAGCATCCTCAATATATCCGTATTCTGCTCATGCATTCAGTGGGACCTACGGTATGGCCTGCCAACAGTTTACAAAAGAGTTCTACCACTAAACGTAAGGAAAAGAAACTAAGAAAATTCTTCCAAGAAATAGAACAAAAGAGACAACTCCACAACTCCACAATGATCAGGCTAGTAGAATTTTGACGCCAACATCTAAACAAGGACAATATGGGAAATTAAAACTATTAAACCCATTTAATTAATGAATAAAGATGCAAAAAATCCTAAACAAATATTAGCAAACCAAATCCAGCAGCACATAAAAAAAATAAATAAATAACATACCACGACAAATTGAATTGAATTCCAGGAACTCAAAAATAGTTTAATATTTTTAAAGCCACTGACATTGTTTACTGCATTAAAGGTTAGTGGAGATTTCAGCTCAGATGATGATCCCAGTGTTGTGGGACCATGCCCCATGTTGGGCTTGACGCTAAGCATGGAGCCTGCTTAAGATTCTCTGTCTCTCTCTCCCTCTGCCCCACTTCCCCCACTCACACACTCTCTCTCTCTTTAAAAAAAAAAAAAAATGAACCTTAACCAGGTAAAAGAAATGTATTCAACCTTCCCAATGTAAAAGCAACAGAGAGAAAAACCACCCTACAGAATGGGAAGAAAATATTTGTAAATCATCTATCTGATAAGGGGTTAATATCCAGACTATATAAAGAACTCCTACAACGCAACAATTTAAAAAATTTAAAAACCAATTAAAAATGGGCCAAGGATTCTAACAGACATTTCTTTAAATAAGCTATATAAATGGCCAATAAGCACATGAAAAGATGCACAACATCACTCATCATTAGGGAAACGCAAATCAAAACCACAATGAGATACCATCTCACCCCCATCAGGATGGCTACTATCAAAAAACAGAAAAAAACAAGTGTTGGTAAGGATACGGAGAAATGGAACCCCGTGTGCACTTTGATGGGATGTAACATGGTGCGGCCACTGGGGAAAATAATATAATACCTCCTCAAAAATTTATAGGTTACCATATATGGTAACTATAGAATTACCATATGACCCAGCAATTCCACTTCTGGGTACATACTCAAAAAAATTGAAAGCAAGGTCTCCAGGTGATATTTACATACCCATGTTCACAGCAGCATTGTTCGCAATAGCCAAAAGGTGGAAACAACCCAAGTGGCCGTCAGCAGATGAATGGATAAGCAAAACGTAGTATTTACATACACTGGAATATACAGCTCTAAAAAAGGAAGGAAATCCAGAAACACGCTACAACATGAATGAATCTTGAAAATATGTTGCTAAGTGAAATAAGCCAATCACCAAAAGGCAGATGCTGTATTCTTCTACTTATACGAGGTACCTTGAGGAGTCGAATTCATACAGAGAAAGTCAAGTCGTGGTTGCTAGGAGCCCAGGGGAGGGGAGAATGAGGATTTGTTTTTTAATAGGTATAGAGTTTTAGTGTTGCAAGATGACAAGAGTTCTGGAGATTGGTTGCACAACAATGTCAACTGTACAGTTAAAAATGGTAAAGGGGCGCCTGGGTGGCTCAGTCGGTTAAGCGTCCAACTTCAGCTCAGGTCATGATCTCACGGTCCGTGAGTTCGAGCCCCGCGTCGGGCTCTGCGCTGACAGCTCGGAGCCTGGAGCCTGCTTCGGATTCTGTGTCTCCCTCTCTCTGCCCCTCCCCCACTCATGCTCTGTCTCTCTCTCTCTCCCTCTCAAAAATAAACATGAAAAGAAAAGGAAGAAAGTCAGGAATCTAATGAGTTTAATTTTTAACTCAGGAGAAAAGATTAAGAAAAAAAAAATAACCTAAGAAATCAAAAGAAAAAATAATAAAGAGGAGAAATCAACGACATTTTAAAAGCTGATAGTTGGGTCTTATAAAGACTAGTAAAAATTGCCAAACTTAGGACAAGTTTAATAAGGAAAAAAGAAGACTACAAATAAAAATTATTAAGAATGAAGAGTAATTACATTACCAGTATTTGGAGGCAGAAGGATGGACAGGCAGAGCTCAGAGGATTTTTAGGGCAGTGAAAATGCTCTGTATGGTACTCTAATGGTGGATACATGTCATTACACATTTGTCAAAACCCATAGAACGGATAGCACCAAGAGTGAACCCTGATGTAAACTACAGACTTGGGGTGAACATTGTATCAGTGTAGGTTCACCGATCGTAACCAATGTACCACTGTGGTAGGGAACGCTGATAATGGCAGAGGCTGTGCATGTGTGGGGACAGCACGTGTACAGGAATGCTCTGCTCAATTTTGCTGCCCTAAAGAATAAGGTGTATTAATTTTTAAGGGACTTAAGCATAACATAGAGAAAAAAGGTTAGTAAGAAGATAATGAAAAAAAATAAATGCCGGCAACTTTGTAAATGAATGCATTCCACATTTACCAAAACTAAAGAAAAAAGAGGAAAGAAAGAAAAGAGAAGAGAAAGAGAAGAGAAGAAGGGAAGGGGAGGGAAGGGAAGAGAAGGGAAGCACTAATAGTCTAACAACCACAAATGAAACTGAGTTCAGCAGGCAAAATTCTTCTCACAATGAAAACATGAGGCCCAGGCGGTTTTACCAGCAAGTTCTACCAGAGCTTTAACTTGTGCTACCAAGCAACCAACACTATTCTAGAACATAAAGAAGAAACATTCCCACTTCCTTTTATGAAGCTATTATACCCTTGATTGTAAAACTCAGCAAGAATATTACGAGAAAAGAGAGTTATGGGCTGCATCAGTCAAAGTCCCTGCAGGAAATAAGATAATTTGGGGAGGATTTGTTTACAACTTGTGGATGAAGGGGAATAACAAAGGATCTTACACCTGGGATAGGAACTAGGGAAGGGAGAAGCTACCAGAACCCAAAAGGATAGAGCAGGCACTTTGGGAAGACCGGTGACCTTCCATTAAAGGATACAACCAGCCTGGGGTGACCTCACTCTCCTTCCTCCCTCCGGTCTCCTGCCAGGGTTCCCACTGGCCCAGCCCAACTCTGAACCAGGTAATTCATTGAAGAAATTCATAACTGTCATACCAGGTGGGGCAAGGGGAGACCACATCTGGAAGGGCAAATGGGAAATCTCCAAATCACAGCCCCAGATTGATCGTGAATATACATTTAAAATCCTTTTTAAAAAATTAGCAAATTAGGGGCACCTGGATGGCTCAGTTGGTTAAGTGTCTAACCCTAGACTTTGGCTCAGGTCATGATCTCGAGGTTCATGAGTTCAAGCCCCAAAATAGGACTCCATGCTGCAGTGTGGAGTCTGCTTGGGATTCTCTCTCTCTCTCTCTCTCTCTCTCTCTCTCCCCCTCTCAAAGTAAATTAACTTTTGAGAAAGAGACAGAGCATGAACAGGGGAGGGACAGAGAGAGAGGGAGACAGAATCTGAAGCAGGCTCCAGGCTCTGAGCTGTCAGCACAGAGCCTGACTGAGGGCTCGAAATCACGAACCATGAGATCATGATCTAAGCCAAAGGTGGATGCTCAACCGACTGAGCCACTTAGGCACCCCCCCCCAAAAAAACTGGCAAATTAAACCTAACAATGTATGGGGGTGCCTGGGTGGCTCAGTCAGTTAAGCATCCAGCTCTTGGTGTTGGCTCAGGTCATGATATCAGGGTTTCGTGGGTTTGAATCCCACATCGGGAGCACAGAGCCTGCTTGGGATTCTTTCTCTCTCCCTCTCTCTCTGCCCCTCCCCAACTTGCGCTATCTTTGTCTCTCAAAAAATAAGTAAATAAACTTAAAAAAAAATCTAACAATGTATGAAAATGCTAACACAGAATCCAAGATGGATTTCAATTAAAAATACAAGTTTGATTTAACTTTGGAAAACAAGTTAAGTTTTCTGACTCGGTTTTGGCTCAGATCATGATCTCGAGGTTTGTGGGACTGAGTCCCACGTCAGGCTCTTCACTGACAGCACGGAGCCTGCTTGGGACTCTCTCTCTCCCTCTCTCTCTGCCCCTCCCCAGCTCACCGTGTGTATACACACACACTCTCTCTCTTTCTCTCAAGATAAATAAACATTTTTTTAAAAAATCAGTCGCCTTTTAGTACACCAGCAACAAAAACAAACTGTAGGTTTGAAAACTACTGAAAGCACAGAAAAACAAAATGCTCAGAAGTACAAAATCACAAAAGATGTACATTCCTTTATAGAAGAAAATGATAAGCCTTTCTTGAAAGATCTTAAAGAACCAGCAAACGAAGAGAGATCCCGTGTTCTTGGACTGGACGACAAAACTGCAAAGCTGTCGATTTTCCCCGAGTTGGGGCACAGAGACTGAGCAGGGGTTCCAAGTGACCGCAAAGGCTCCAGATGATTCCCCAGGTCACAACAACTGTGGGGAGAGGGGCTCGGCAGGGAACCTCCGAAAAACCCAAGAGAAGCGACCGTGAGCCAAGAGTCAGCTTTCACCTTTTTTTAAGGTGCCAACTTTTAGGTGATTTTTAAGGTACTTTTTGTTTTAGGTGCCAGATGTTTTTCTAGTCTTTTGTTTTCTCTTTTCTCTGAGTCCCTTTCTACGTTTAGCCTTTTGCATGCGTATCCTGTCTCAAGTTTGCAAATTGTGCAGGGCTAGTCCAAGACTGCTCTAAAATCAGGGGTGGTGAGGGGCAAGAGGGCAGAAGTAAAGGAAGAAAATCATCCATATACCAGGTGTATTCGTTTGCTAGGGCAGCAATAACAAAGTACCACACACTGGGGGACTGAGACAACAGAAATGTACTTTCTCACTGTTCTGGAGGCTGGAAGTCTGAGATCAAGGGGTCACGACTCACCTTACTTCTGATTCTCAGGGGCCATAATGCTGTTGGCTTGGATGGGGATCTGCTCTGAGTAAGTACATCCCTCTTATTCTGATAACCCTGGCGGGAAACTGAGGAAGATCTGGGGACAGCTTCACGGCCAGGTTTTCTCCAATGTGATCAGCTTGAAACCTGGTATCTTAGCTAACCTGGGCAAAGTACGAAAGCACCGAAGATCAGGAGGCTGAAACCACAGAAATTTGTTTTCTCACAGCTCTGGAGGCTGGAGGTCTGAGATCAAGACGTTAGCAGGGTCGGCTCCTTCTGAAGCCCCTCTCTCCTTGGCTTGTAGATAACCATCTTCCCCTCCACCACCACCACCCATGACCTCACATGGTCTTCTCTCTGTGTGTCTTCTCTCTTCCCTCTCTGATCACCTCTTATTTTTTTTAATGATTATTTATTTTTGAGAGAGAGAGACAGAGAGAAACAGAGTGTGACTGGGGGAGGAGCAGAGAGAGAGGGAGACACAGAATCCGAAGCAGGCTCCGGGCTCTGAGCTGTCAGCAGAGAGCCCCACGCGGGGCTCAAACTCACAAACTGTGAGATCATGACCTGAGCCGAAGTCAGATGCTTAACCGACTGAGCCACCCAGGAGCCCCGTGATTGCCTCTTCTTATCAGGACACCAGCCATGATGGATTAGGGCCCACTCTAATGACCTTGTTTTAACTTCATTACTGCTTTAAAGATTCTGTCTTCAAAACAGCCACATTCTGAGGAACTGGGGGTTAGAGCCTCAGCATAGGCATTTGGGGGGCACAGTTGAGCCCCTAACAGAAGGTATTGGGGACTTTACATGCATGATTTCAAGCAATTCTGCCCCCCCCCACAACAACACTGCAAGGCAAATATTTCTATCCCCATTTATTTATAATGAAATCGAGTCCCAAGAAGATTCGGTAACCTGGCCAAGGACACACAACTAACAAATGGCAGAGACATGAGTCAAACCAGGCCTGCTGCCCCAGAGCCTGTGCTCTTTCCACTGTACCACCTGCTGGGACCTGAGACGACAAGCATGAGGGGTGGGGAGCAAAGGGAAGAAGGTGGCATATCGAACAATGGCGCTAAGAATAATGCCCAAACTTGTCTTCTCACTAGTCTGCCCAAAGTCCTATGGTGGCTTCTTCTCCCCCCAGGTCAGACTTTGTATTCATTTTTAACTCGACTGCGACCATTGGCAGGAATTGGAGAATTGGAGGAATTGGAGAGATTCCCTCTTCCTATGAAGGAGAAGGGGTGTCTACAAGGAGCAAAGAAGGATGCTCACTCAGAGCCATGGACAGTCCTGTCCCTGATGCAGGGCTGGTGTGGGAAACAGCTCGGAGGCTTGAGCAGGACAATCAGAGGGAAGAAAAGAAGCCAGTGGAAGTGCACCATGAGTAGGAATGGGGCTGTGAGTAGGGAAGTATGGCCCCGCCCACTTCTTCCCATGGAGTTCCATCCCAGTCCGGTCCAGAATGGCTGAGCTTAGATCAAGGGTTCCCAAGAGTTATGAGCTGAATCGTGTCCCCCCAAATTCATGTGTTCAGTCCCAATCCCCAGGACCTCAGTATGTGACTATACCTGGAGATAGTCTTTATTTTTTTAATGTTTATTTTTGAGAGAGAGAGAGCTGGAGCAGGGGAAGGGCAGAGAGAGAGGGAGAGAATCCCAAGCAAACTCCAAGCTGTTGGCATAGAGCCCGACGCAGGGCTCGAACCCATGAAGCATGCGATCATGACCTGAGCCTAAATCAAGAGTCAGAGCCACCCAGGCACCCCAGGAGACAGAATCTTTAAAGAGGTGAGTGAGGTAAAACAAGGCCTTGTGGGTGGACCCTAATCCAATATGAGTGGGGTCCTTATGAGAAGAGATTAGGACACAGACGCACAGGGGCACAACCACGGGAAGACACATAGAGAAGACGGCCATCTGCAAGGCGAGGAGAGAGGCCCAGGAGGAGCTGAGTCTGCCACCACCCTGACCTCCAGAACCACGAGAAAACTAATTTCTGTGGCTTGAGCTGCCCCATCTGTGGTGTTCCATGGCTGTCCTGGCAAACAAAGGCACCAGGTAACATATTTCAGGTTCATCACGCTAGAGGAAACCTGGCCGTGAGTCTGTTCCCAAATCTCCCCCAGTTTCCCCCAAAATTATACAGAGAAAAGAGATGTGCCCACTCAGAACAGACCCCCTGAGCCACCTCAGCCAACAACATTTTGGCCTCTGAGAATCAGGAATCAGGTGAGTTGGGAAAGATCATGAGAAGACTCGAATTTTCTATCAAGTCGTTGATGAGGGCGGTTGTGGTGGTAAAAGGAGAAAAGGGCATGGGATGTTTCAGTAAAGAAAAAAACCACAGGGTGCCTAGCTGGCTCAGTCTATAGAGCACGTGACTCTTGATCCCAGTGCTGTGGGTTCGAGCTCCATGTTGGGTGTAGAGATTACTTTTACAAAATAAAATAAAATCTTTAAAAAAAAAAATCAAGGCATGCTGACATATCTGAGCGATCTCGGCCTTCGTGATTGAACAATAAAAACTGAACATTCTGAACAATAAAAATTGAACATTTTGAACAATAGCTTCACTGATATTTGTCAGTTTCTTCTTCTATAAACGGCAGTTTTCACAGGTAACTCTGTGAACAAATGGGTTTCGTGCTAACCAGCATACCCGAGTCTCTAGGAATTTAGCCCAGGTCTGATTTTTCATACACTAGTCTAGCAGCCACAAGACAGGCCACTTGTCTTCCCTGCTAAGGTGGAAGAAGAAGATAAAAGGATTTATTACCTGAACATTCCAGAACCTTCCAAACAAATCTGTTCCATCTTTCCCCCTAAAAGCTGGACCCACATTCTGAGAGCTGAGGAGTATATTTTCCTCCCAGACCAGCTTGTCCATCTTGGCTTAGGTCACACAGTGAACCCTTATCAAATACAATCTGCTAACCGACAGAATAGGAAATTTCTAGATCAGCACACCAGCTGCAAGTTGGAAACCCAAAGACTGAAGTGAGTCTGCATCATTTGTCACTAGAGCTCCACTGTCACGCTGCAGGCATCTGCTTCTCCGAGCCTCTCACTGGCAGACCTTTGACTGGATAAGGGCTGGGACACGGTCAGCACTTGGGGGAAGGGTGCAGATGAGAATCACAGGCAGCACGGTGCACCGTGATGTGAACTCACAGAGGGAGCCCCATGCTCTCCACAGATGGAGGCATCTGAGGCCAGGGTGCCACGTGTGGGCCAGATTCTGGCCCCCTGGGCCTTTCCACGGGAAACCTACGCAGGCCACAGTGTGCATGAACGACCTTGAAGGGCACAGCCCTGGGGCAGCATCAACCGCTATTAATTCCATTGCAAGGGTAACGGAATGTTGAAAAGTGACACTCCGGGTACCACGCTGCTTCCGTGGTGAAATTCCAAAGCAAGAAGAGGTGTTCACAGGAGACGGTCAAGATCCACAGTCTTGAATCCTCCCACTGCCAAAAAGCATAAAAAAAAATCAGCTTGTTGAGGGACAGGATTTTTAAGAAAAGAGTTTCTGACAGAAGTATCTTTGAAGAAAGCTGTGCTCCTTGAAGGTCAGGAGGGGGCCTACCCACTCACCCCAAATATGTGGGGGGTTTCCAGGAAGCTACATAGAGAGCTTACCACGTGACTGCCTCCAGCTGAGGGCAGAAAAGGCTGGAGCCCTTTCCCAGCCCGGAAATCCAGAGGAAGAAGGTCAGAATGCAGGGGGCCAAAAAAAGGCCCCACAGGTGTCAGGCCTTGTCCCTGGAACCCATAGATGTGATCTTATTTGGACAAAGAGTCTTTGCAGATATGATTAGATGAAGGCCCCTGAGATGGAGAAGTGACCCGAGAGCATCCAGATGAGCCATGAATTCAAGTACATGTATCTTTAAAAGAAGGAGGCCCAGGGAGCTTGAAGCACACGCGGAGAGAAGGCAATGTGAGCAGCGAGGCAGAGACGACCCATGGGGCCCGTGGGCCGAGGAATGCCAGCAGCCCCCACCAAGCGGGAAGAGGCAAAGAGCACGTCGTCCCTGCGAGCCTCCAGGGGGAGCTCGGCCTTCCTGACACTCGATTTCAGCCCCCATAAAACTGACTGCAGACGTGTGTCCTCAGGACTGGGAGAGAGTCCATTTCTTTTCTTTTAAGCCATCAAGTTTGTGGTGACTCATTTCAGCAACCACAGGGAACCAACATGCAGGTGGCTCCCACTTGGGTGGAGGGACCAGCAGCGAGCCCTTGGGTTGGGGTCACCCTACATTCCAGAGATTGTCAGGACAGGCGCTGTGCGAAGCAGGTGAGAGCCAGATTGGGGGGGGGGGCACTCGGGGAGGGAGCCACGCGGGCCCTGACCAACGGGACTGTCTGGAGGGCCAGAGACCCCAGCAGCAAGGAGCTGGCAGTAAACCCCAGGGATGGAGGAGAAAGTCACAAGTGACCACCCAGAAGAGGGAGACCTCCACCTGGCTGAGAAGGCCGGGCCCTTAGAACAGCCTCAACGGGAGAAAAGTCAGCTCAGAGCCCCCCCCCCCCCCACCACTCCGCCACTCAAGAGCTGCCTTCTCTTGTCCACTCCTTCCCCCACGCAGCTCCCACCTTGGGTGGGCACGGGGGGGACAGAAGGAGAGGGGGGCACGAGTCCAGCAGCGAAGCCCCCTTTCCCACGCAGCCTTCCAGCCCTAAACAAGCAAAGCTGGAACAGAGAGAATGAGATGTCAAAGTTTACAGTTTTGACTAATATCTTGGCCTGGACATTCAAATTCCAAATCGAGACTGTTTTCCATTTCAAGCGACCTTAGGACAGACTATTTCCTAAGAGGAGCAGAGAAGTCAGCGCCTGCCAGCGTTTTCATCCAGGGCCAGGGAACATTCATCCCGCTGAACACACTTTAAAGGGGAAGGAGAAAGCAAAGAGCAAAGCTGCATTCCAGTGACCCCGCAGGCCCTGTTTGTTCAGCAGACGAGTTAGTGGCAAAGGCTGGTGAAAACATCTCAGTGGAACTGAGAATAGCTGAGTTCCCGTGAAAGGAAAAAATGCAAATTTGTTTTCGGTATCACTTTTAAGCTTCCTGAGCGGAGCCCTTGGCCTGGACTGACTCTCATTGACGTCAGCCCGAGGTCGCCATATCGGAGCAGCTGTTTGCTTGTTCCCTCACCCTCGGCCCCTGGTGCAGAAAACACACTGCTTTTGTTTCACGGGAGATTAAAAACATTTGCTGCTGCGTCCATAATTCACGACCCCTGCTATCACTGGGACCAGGAATGCTGGACAAGAAACACCCAGCACCCCCGCCCCGCCCCTCAAAAGCAGGGAGGGTGGGAAACCCGTGGAGAGATGCCAGAGACAGGATTATGCATCGGCCGGGACCCAGCCCAGACCCCGGTCACTGCATCCCTTCCCATGGTCCTGGAACACGAGAGAATGGATGTACAGCACACGTCCGGGGCTCTTATGAACCATTCAAAACATGGCCACGTGCATGAAGCCGTGTGTCCTCCGACATCCTGTGAGGGAGTCGGGCCCCAGGTTGCACAGCCCAGGCTGAACGCCCCTTGCCTCCGGTCGGTCTCATGGCCAAGCAGCAGCGAACCAAGATGAGGAAACAAGATGACCAGCTCCCTGCCTCCTCCCAGGGTTGTCTCAGGGCTGCTGCTGGCGGCAGCAATGCTGGCCATCGTGCGGCCCTCCCTGGACCTGCGGCCAAACCCTGATGCTACCTGGGACCTTCCAGTTCCTCCAGGCATCCTGGGCGAGCCTCCGGCAGGCAAAGCCCAACTGAGATGGCTCCTTCAGAACAGCTGGTTCTCTTCCAGAAATCTTGATCACTTGTCAAGCTGGTAGATAATTCCATCCCCTACCACAGGGCTGCTCAGATACATCCCTTAGGTAACCGTTGTTTGGAACCTCCCTCAAAATGCAAGGCAACAGAAGCCAGTGGATTCTTTACACGGTTCATTCGTTCAGTCCCAGGACAGAACGATCTTCCCCGACTCCGCCAGTCGTTTGGATGTGAGGGGGGTGGAAACGGGGGCCGGGGAGGGCTGGTGTGCACCGTCCCACCCCTCGGTGGTCTCCAGATCCCCTCAGTAGGGGCCTGGGCGTCGGTGGCTGTGCCTCGGAGGTAACCCCCACTCCACCACTCCTCTGAATTCAGAGCCTCCAGGGAGCAGGCTGGGCACCAGGGGACCTGCATGTGAATGCTCCTCGCTGTCACTTGTCCCAGACATAGCGACAGCTGTCTGCGCCAAGCTCCGGCTGATGCTGCGAATCTCCCGCTGCCACCTTCCATCCTGCCTCTCCCGGGGGTGGGCCTTCCCTGCGCCTCCCACCCCAAGGCTGGCTGGGGCCCCTCCGCTGAGATCCCTGACCACGGCATGCTGCAGTGGGCCGGCAGCCACGAGAGGGCGGGGACGGCGCTCCGCCTACACCCCGGCTCCCATCGCGGAAAATGCAACACGAAATGTGCCGACTGCCTACGGTCGGGATGTTGTTGTTGCTCCTGCTGCTGTTATTATTTATCAGTGAGTAATGATAGTTCAACATGCTTCCCTTTCTGGAGTCCAAGTAAGCCTGTAAGGGTGCGTGGACTCACATCACTGACTGCTCAGAACTGGGGGGATGTTTCTGGAGGAAGGCAGACTGTGGGGGGGAAAGGAGTCATCTTGCCTCTGCTACTTTTAGCCAATCTCTTTTTTTTTTTTAATTTTTTTTTCAACGTTTTTATTTATTTTTTTGGGACAGAGAGAGACAGAGCATGAACGGGGGAGGGGCAGAGAGAGAGGGAGACACAGAATCGGAAACAGGCTCCAGGCTCCGAGCCATCAGCCCAGAGCCTGATGCGGGGATCGAACTCACGGACCGCGAGATCGTGACCTGGCTGAAGTCGGACGCTTAACCGACTGCGCCACCCAGGCGCCCCAACCAATCTCTTATTCACAGTTGTGAACTTTTACTTAACTATGGATGAAACAAGAACTTTTTTCAAAGGCTGATAAATGCATACCAGATGACCAAAGCGAAGTCTGAGCGCGGAGCCAGAATGGGCCTGGGTTGTCAACTGCACACGGCCCACACAGAAGCAGAGGGATGGGGACACCAACAGAAAGGGACTGGGGGAGAGCTTGTCTCCCCGAATGGCTAAATGCTGTTGAAATAACATGAACAGAACAGTAAGATGAGATTCAGGGTTGGCACGGTAAAGACAAGGTGCCATCATCTTCCCAACAAACAGTTACTGAGTCACCGCCGTGTGCCAGCTTCCAGAGTTGTAAATGGATGTGCTCACTGTCCCCCAGGACCTCCCAGCCTCCAGGAGATAGACACTGTCACACAAGGCTGAGCAAATGCTATAAAGCCAGCTCCTCGGGAGAAACCATGAGAGCCGAAAACGGATACTGCGTATAGCATGGTGATAACAGCTGAATTCCAACATCAGACAGACCCGGGCCAAATCCTGGGTCCAAACCTTACTAGCTCTGGGACTTTGGCCAAGTTACTTAACCTCTCTCAACCTGTGTGCGCCCCTTGAAAATGAGACTATCAGGGCTTGCCTCATAGGGCTGTTAGAAAAAGATTAAATAGAACATACAGCAGAGCGGCCAGCCTCGTCCAGGGCTCAAAGAAAATACTAATCCGGTTGGCTCTTGTTCTCATTAACCGTCTGACAAAGAGCAGATTCCACCGAGGAGGTAAGATTCGCGATGCATCCTGAAGGGATTTCACTTATAAAAAAAAAAGAGGTTGGGGATTTGGTGAAAAGGAAGCATCGTTTACAAAGATACAGACACATAAAGTTGCACAGCATGTTTGGAAACCAGCAAGGAGTTCAAAGTCGCTGGCCTGAGGGGCACACGGGAGGGAGAGGCCAAATAAGTGGGTTTGATCCCTGGTGAGAAATTTGGACTTTATCCCGTGGGTGACTGGTCAAATGATGATGGGTTTTGGAATCAAAGAAGTGAATTCTCTCCCACCACACTTCGGGGCAGGCACGGGTTCCTCTTCGGTTATATGAGGACAGTAACATCCACCCCCGAGGGCTGCTGAATGGTTTACATCAAGGTTCAGAAAACTTTTTCTGTAAAGAGGCAGACAGTAAATATTTTAGGATCGGCAGACCACAGTTTCTGCTGCAACTACTCAACCCTGCCATTGTTGCATGAACGCAGCCATTCACAATCCATACAGCAGTGAGTATGATAGTATTCCGATAAAACTTTATTTATAAACCAGGCACTGAGCAACATTCGGCTGCAGGCAGTAGAAAACAAAACTAAAATCCCTAGCACAGCGCCTTGGAGTTCCTTGGAGTTTCTACCCCCTTCCTCCTTTCCACATGCCAACAGGGGACATTCTTCCTAGATCCTTATATCACGTCCAGTGGTTTCAAGGCATTGCTCAACGATTTGAAGATTATAGTGAGTTTCCCCTGATCTCGGCGCTAGAGACTGCAATGCATAAAGATATTTGTTCAACAGAGTGAGAACGGCTTCGCCAGGAGCACTGAGTGAGTAGTCAATCAGGCAGTCAGACGTCTGAAAGCACTCATTATGCATGCGGTGCTTTGCCCTGCAGTAGAGACGTGAGGGGCACCGAGGCCAGATCCTCACGAATAGAACGCCGTCTGGTGAGAAATTCCCACGTCCCTGTTGCCTGAGTTCCAGTCACAGTTTTACACAGTTTTAGTTGCGTGCAATTTCTTGAAAGTCACGTTTTCCATTTCTTAATCTGTACAACGAAGAAATTCAACTAAGTGGCAGTGTGATTCTGTGTGCGCCACAGAGGCATTCTGGGAGTTGGGGAGGGCTTCCTGGAACCATCTTGAGGGAAGCCATGCCCACGGGCTGGCCTTCTGGGGTCAGGCTGGCATTCCTTGGCGGGTGGGACGACATGAAACCTGGCAGGAGGGGACAACCAGCGACCAGTGCATGAACATCTGTGCCTGGAGGGAGGGGGCCGGGAGGGAGATGCAATAAAATGGCAGAAATGGGTGGGGCCGGTCCAGTGAAGACTCTGGGTATTTTTGCTGTATTAGAAGTAGACTTTCTGGCACATAGTGTAGATCAGGAGTCAAACACTCAATGCCTGCAGGGGCTGGAGACGTAGAAGTGAATCAAATGGGTAGGATTGTAACCAGAGGGAGCCATGGGGATGGGGATGGGAATGGGGCACACTGGTGAGGGCATGCCCTGTCTTAGAGGGGTGGTAGAGCTGGGCTGCAGACGACTGCTTCCACCTGGTCTTAAGGGACCAGCATGGCAGATCTGGTTTTTTAAAGAATGTCAGAAATTTAGTACTCGCTTTGGCAACGCATACACTAAAACTGGAACGATCTAGAGAAGATTAGCCTGGCCCTGCGCAGTGACGATCTGCAAATTCACGAAGTGTTCCAGGTCTTTAAAGACCCCGAGTAGCCAGAGCAATTTTGAAAAAGGAAAGCAAAGCTGGAGGCATCACAATTCCAGACTTCAAGCTATATTACAAAGCTGTTGGAATCGAAACGGTATGGTACCGACACAAGACACATAGATCAATGGTACAGAATAGAGAACCCAGAAATAAACCCGCAGTTATGTGGCCAGTTAATCTCTGACAAAACAGGAAAGAATATCCAATGGGAAGGAGCCTCTCCAACAAATGGTGTCGGGGAACACTGGACAGCTGCATGCAACAGAATGAAGCTGGACCACTTGCTGACATCATACATACAAAAATAAAAGCAGTAATGTCTCTGACATCAGCCAGAGCAACATTTTTCTAGGCGTGTCTCCTGAGGCAAGGGAAATAAAAGCACAAATAAACTATTGGGACTACATCAAAATGAAAAGCTTCTGCACAGCAAAGGAAGCCATCAACAAAACTAAAAAGCAACCTGCTGAATGAGAGATTTTCAAATGACATAACCGATAAAGGGTTAGTATCCAAAATATATAAAGAACGAATACAATTCAACACTCAGAAAACAAATAATCCAGTTAAATGTGGGCAAGAAATGAATGGATATTTGTTCAAACAAGACATCAAGATGGCCAACAGACGTGTGAAAAGATGCTCCACATCACTCATCATCAGGGAAATGCATATCAAAACTACGAGATATCAGCTCACACCTATCAGAATGGCTAAAATTAAATGCACGCGCGCACACACACACACACACACAAAACAAGTGTTGGTGAAGATGTGGAGAGCCACTATGGGAAACAGTATGGAGCTTCCTCAAAAAGTTAAAAATGGAATTACCCTATGAACTAATAAACACTAATTCAAAGGGACACAGGCACCCCTAAGCTTATAGCAGCATTATTTACAATAGCCAAGTTACGGAAGGAGCCCAAAGTGTCCCTCAATAGATGAGTGGATAAAGAAGATGTGGCATATATATATACAACGGAGTATTTTTCAGCCATAAAGAAGAATGAAATCTTGCCATTTGCAACAACATGGATGGACCTAGAGAACATCACACTAAGTGAAGTAAGTCAGAGAAACACAAATACCATATGATTTTGCTCATATGTGGAATTTAAGAAACAAAACCAGTGAGTAAAGGAAAAAATAGAAATCAAGAAACAGACTCTTCACTATAGAAAACAAACTGATAGTTACCAGAGGAGAGGGGGGTGGATGGGGGAAATAGGTGACGGGGATTAAGGAGGGCACTTGTGAGCACAGGGTGATGTGAGGAATTGTGGAATCACCATATTGCACACCTGAAACTAATGTAACACTATGTTAACTACCCTGGAATTAAAATTTAAAAAGGAGGTCAGACATTTAGATTTGTATGTAGAAGCTCCTGGTTTCAAAAACTGACTGATTTAAAAAAAAAAAATCAACATCATGCCAGCTAAACAAAACATAGCTGGTTAGATTCTGCCCAAGTTGCCGGTTTGTGACCTTGAGTGTAGACGGTGAGACTGATTTCAGAAAGAGCTGTGGAGAGCCTGCAGAGTTCATGAGCAAAGCTGAATCCAGTCCCAGCCTCTGCAAACAGAGCCCCCTTCAGCATTAGACCAAACTGCAAGCTTCATCTGGAACTAGAGTTAAATTCGAATTTTAAATAAACAAGGGAATACTTTTTTTTAGCATAAGTATATCTTGAACATTGCGTGGGACATACTCATACTAAAAAGAAAATATTCGTAGTTTATCTGAAACTCAATTCAAATTTAACCAGGCATCTTGCATTTTTGTTTGGTAAACCTAGCCACTCTCCCTGGAGCCCTACACCAGGCCCCAATGGGGTCACAGTCTCCCAGCTCCTCCCAGGGGCGGGCTCTACTCTCAAGGACATAGGGACACAGTCCGCAGTGCAGATTTTAGAGGAAAAGGGAACCAAGGCAAATGTTTGAACACCTGAACGCCACAGTCACATATGAGGTGATCTATACACACTCACATACATACTACTTTGATGTCAAAGAATGGATATTCTAGAACTATCTCGGCCCCTCTCCAGTTATGTTCTTGGCCCTTTGTGGTTTCCTCGTCTCTTACATGGAGAAGGGAATTCCTATCTCACAGGATTATCACATGGATTAAATGGAAGAAACATAAAAGTGTTATCACACAGCGTCTGACACAAGGCAGACGCACAACAAACGTTTATTGTGTGTTAAATGAAATTCTTCAACCCCAGAATGACTGCATTCCCCCCGTTCCTGTCACCACACCAAGACCCATCTACAGAGGGTCCCAAGAAGCTGGGACAGGGGCAACGTGTGATTCCACCATCGTGCACAATGTCTCTGGGAACTGGGTGTCGGCCGGGGTGCCGGGCTCCTGGCGACCTGTCAGGATCACAGTTCAGGGGAACAGTGAGAGCCCTGGCTTTCTACACTTTAGGGGCTGGAGGCCAAGTGTACGGAATGCTTCTTTGTTTATTGAAATATATTCGACATACAATATTGTGTACGGTTAAGGTGTACAACATGCTGATTTGATATTCCTACATATTGTAATGTGATCGCCATTGTATTTAGCACCTCTATCATGTCACATAATTATGTTTTGGTTTTTTGCGGTAAGGACAATTAAGATATAATCTCTTAGAAAGTCTGATAAATACAATATTGCTGCCTATAGTCACTGTACTGTCTATTAGAGACCCAGGACTTATTAATCTGCTAGTAGTAACCTCACTCCTATTCCCCCGCCTCACCCCAACCCCTGGGAAGCAAATTTCACTCTATTGGCAGGAGTTCGGCGTTCTTAGATTCCACATATAAGTGATATGATACAGTAGGTGTCTTTCTCTGACTTATCTCGCTCCACATAATGTCCTCGAGATCCATCCATGTTGTCTCAAATGGTAAGATTTCCTCCTCTCTCATGGATGAATAATATTTGTGTGTGTGTGTGTGTGTGTGTGCGCGCGCGCTCTTTATCCACTCGTCTGTTGACAGGCACATAGCTTGTTTCCATACCTTGACTATTGTTAATAATATTACAATCAACATGGGGAGTGTGTACACCTGTTCAATATGCTGTTTTCATTTCTTTGGGGTCTATACCCAGAGATGGAACTGCTGAATCATTCTGTTTTTTTAATTTATTTTTGAGGAATCTCCACAGTGATTGCACCAATTTACATTCCCACCCACAGTGCCCAAGGGTTCCCTTTTCTCCACATCCTCACCAGTACTTGTCCCCTCTTGTCTTCTTGACGCTAGCCGTCCTAATAGGGGTGAGGTGGTGTCTCATTGTGGTTTTGATTTGCTTCCCTGATGAAGAATGATGTTGAGCATCTTTTCACGTACCTGCCGACCATTTGGATGTCTTCTTTGGTAAAACATCTCTTTAGTTCCTCTGCCTATTTTTTAAATCATATCGTTTAGGGAATTTTTTTGTCACTGAGTTGTGTGAATTCTTTATAAATTTTGGATATATCAGAGACATGGGTTGCAAACATCTTCTGCCATTCTACAAGTTGTCTTTCCCTGTTGTCGATTGTTTCTTTTGCCGTGCAGAAGCTTTTAAGTTTGAGGCAGTCTTACTTGTTGATTTTTGCTTTTTTTTTTTTTTTTTTTTTGAATTTGTGCATATCCAAAAAAGTATTGGCAAGATCAATGTCAAGGAGTTTCTCCCCTATGTTTTCTTCCAGGAATTTTACAGTTTTGGATCTTCTGATCCATTTCAAGTTAATTTCTGTGCATAGTGGAAGACGGAAGTCCAATTTCATCTTTCTTTATGTGTTTATCCAGTATTCCCAACACCATCTGTTGAAGACGATCCTTTCCCCATTGGGTGTTCTTGGCTCCCTCATCAAATATTAGTTGACCACATACGTGAGGGTTTACTTCTGAGCTCAGAATCCTTCTCTTCAATTCGTGCTTTTGCCACTGTTCCTCAGCACCATGGCATCCACTGCAGGTAGTGTGGAGACGGTTTCTCATGCACTCAAAGTGTTCTTTGAGGGGCTCAGAGAAACCCAGGAGTAGCTCCAACCACCCTCCCAGCTCTTGAAAGCCACCCTTGAACACAGAACAGCTGGGAAGGTCTTTGAGCATTCCAAGGCCAGAGACAGAACTTGGAACTCAAAGCTCTTCATTTTATCTGAGTCCTTCCCCAGAGTGCTTAGTGGGTGACAAAGGATGTCTGTGCATATGACACAGAGGTGTTGCTGCCACATGTTTATACTGCACACACACACACACACACACACACACACACACACACATTTAACGATCTCTGAGGGATTTCATTTTAATCTGCTTTGGAACTAAAGTTATGGTATTAGTCTGGCAGGGCTGTGGCTTAGTCCATTCGGGCTGTTATAACAAAAGTACCATAGACTAGGAGGCTTATTAACCACAAACATTTATTTCCCACAGTTCTGGAAGCTGGGAAACCCAAGATCAAGGCACCAGTAGACTCAGTGTCTGGTGAAAGTCTGCCTCCCAGTTCACAGATGGTGCCTTCTTACTCGGTCTTTACAGGGAAAAAAAAAAAAAAAAAAAAAAAGGTGAGAGAGCTCTGTGGGGTCTCTTCTGTAAGGCACTAAACCTATTCATGAGGGATCCACTCTCTTAACCAGATCACCTCCCAAAGCCCCACTTTCTACCACCATCTCATTGAGGGTTAGGTTTTTAACATATGAATTTGGGGGGCCCGGGGTGGGGGGGGAACACAAACATGCAGGCAGTCCACAGCACCGGCTGACCTCTAAGACTTCAAATTCCTGTAAAGGGAAGTAGTCTTTTCATTTCATGGTTAAACATAAGGCTTAAATACTTTAATACTCTTTTCCTGTGGAACTCAACTTCATGGTAGCTCTAAGATAAGAATAATTACACTTGGTATCTGTCTCTGTGTTTTGGGACACCTTGATGTAGTCAAGTTCACCACACTCATACCAGGAGGACCCCCACCCCCCCACCCCCCACCCCCACCAGCCTCCTTGTCCAAAGAAAGGAAATGCCAGAACTCTGAAAACTAGGGTCAAGTCGAGATTTCTAGAAGCCTGACTGGAGGGAAGGGGTGTCTCTGAGACCCCCAGGATCAGCCGTACTGACCCCTGCCAAGCATACCCGCCAGGAGGGGGAAGGGCACAGGCGCTCAAAGGGGCATGATGGAAATCAAGCTCTCTCTGCAAGGACATCATCGCCCAGGAGATGAGCCATCCCCGCTCTGTGCTGGATGGCCTGATGAACAGAGTGCAGGTAATGGACTTGATTTCCCTCATTGATATTCTTGAGGGGGGGGTTACGGACCCATTAAAGACACATCCCGGTGCTTGATGGAAATGAGCAAGCTACAGAGAACTGGACTTAAGCTGAGGGCTGGTAGGTTTCGGTTTCTTCCTCCTGTTATTTCCTCCCTCTTTCCACAGATGGTTCTTGGGTCTTGAGCACCTCATCCTAGATGCTGGGACCAAAATGACCAAAACAAAGGAGCCACTCTCAGAGCACTCGTTCACTGGGCCACATAGTCCCCCCAAATAATCCCACCGCCTGTAATCCTGGGCCAGCTGCCTGCATGCAGAGGGCCTCGAGGAGCCAGTCCTGTACCCCAAGCAACTGGAAAGGAGGATCACATGTCATCCACCAGCTGCCGCTCAGGCAGACAGACGAGATGCCTTCCCAGAACTCGGGAAGTCCTCTGATTCGTTAAAGTGAGTAGAACCACAGGTCCTTGAGGTGGACGTGTTCTAGAAGTCGGGGAGGCCAGAAAACTGAGGACACCAGCTGGGAGCCAGGCCTCCCCACTCTCCCTGGGAGCAGACCAGCATCCCAGGCCCTCTATCGAAACAAAGTCGATTTTCCCTGCCTAGCAATTTAATTTATGAGGTTTTTTTTTTTTTCAATGGGAATGAGGTGGAGCTGAATTCACACTGAAATGTGCAAATTGCTACAAGAGCTGAGAAACACTAATCTCCCTCCAGCATCTCCAGCGCCATTCTCCTAAAACTACCTGCTTCCAGCGAGGTTCCGTGCGTTCATTACTGCCACCAGGGGAAACCGCACTGATTTACATCCACTTTCATCGGCTGCAACCAGCCACTGTCAGCCCTGCAGGAACAGGCTTGGGTTAACCTGTTGGCCCCTCTGCAGACAGATGAGAGGGGCGCGGCTTTGCCCCCACCGGCACTGCCTCCCGCCATGCCTCACACACTGCGACTCAGCCACGGCGATCAGGTTACCTGTCACCTGTACTTCACACATCTGATACTCTTCCCACCTGCTCCTCGCAGCAGCACTGTGAGGCCCCAGGCTCAAGGCCTGCTCTTTAATTTGGCCTGTTTGAAAAGTTCCATCCGTACCCGGTGAGCTCATCAGCTACCATCAAAACTACCTTTCTTCCCCTCTGAGTACCGGGCTTTTTATAACGGCTGGCTCCAAAGGTAATTTCAAAATCCGGCCTGCTCGTGCAGAAGCCAGCGCAGCCTGTGAGACCGGAGGCCAGGCCCACATGTGAAGGCAGGGTGAGTTACAAAGCAGAGTCCCCTCCTTTTAGGGAAAGCAGAGCGAAGGACTGCTCCATAGGACTGGCCCCTGGGGCTCTGAAGACCTGAGTCCTTGGTTCTCATATTGCACCGGGTTTGAGAGAGCCGGTTGGCTGTTGGACCCCCTGCGTGCGGAATGGGGCACCTCCTAGGTCTCAGAAAAGGAAGTCTGTAATCCATACATTGATATGCAAATGTGTGTTTACCCAGGTGAGGTGCATTGTGGGAGACGCACCTGGGATAGGTTCCCATTCTTCCCTTGATCTTGATTCCAGTATTCCTAATTCACTGGGCTACCCAAAACATGGCTTCAAAAAAAAGTTCTGTTTGCACCGCACGGCTGGTCTACAAAAATCTTGCACAGGGCCACGTTTTAACCAAATAACTAATATCATTATGTTTGCATCAGCCTGTGCGGTCATTAGGTGTTTTAGATCAGAATAAGGGCACATCTAGATAGCACTTGTCCTGGAAAATCCTCAGTGGGGCTGAGTATATTTATAAGTATAATAAGTATTTTATTACTCACTGATGACAGGCCAGATGCTACTGCATTTTCTCTATGAAAGTTGCTGAGCAAGTCTGTATGGATAACCGTACCGAGGGCCCAGGGATTTGTTCTTTCAGAGCACTTAGCTCCCTCCCTGTGGTTGGCTGTCACAAGCCCTCGAAGGTGGGGTCTGTGCCTCAGTTAGCTTTATATACCTGGGGGTGGGCAGGGGGTCTGGCTTGGTAGGTGCTCAGTAACGGCTGGGGCAGGGGTGAGTGAGTAAAGGTGTTTGTGGATGGGCAAAAGAACAAAGTCTAGCCTGTAGATAGAGCTGGGTCAGGGAGAAAGCTGCGGCCAAGGGTGAACCCCACGGGGTGAGCAGAGTCAGCGGAAGGTGACTGCGGCCTGGTGAGCCATCTGAACATGCAGAATGGAGTCAAGTATCTGCAGAGGCATTTGGCACCGCACGCGGCATATTTTATGACCAGTTTATAGGGATCTTCCTGGAAAAAAAAAAAGGTTGAGGACTCAGGAAGTGTAAGCAATGAGTCACCTGGTTAGCTAATCGCAGGAGTTACACACACTGACTTCAGGATAAAGTCCATTCAGGTGTTGTTCAGCGCCCCCACGGCCACTGCAGAGGCCAGCAGCGGGGCTGGGCCCGAGCCCCTCACCGATGTGCACTTCCTTCCAATGCTGCCCTGGTTCCGATCGGGGCCACACACATTCTCAGGTTGCTGATACATCACCTGCTGGCTTGTGCCGCGGCTCACAGTGTGACCAGTGCCCAGGCTTCACGGGGTGTGTGACGGCCGCCCACACTTGGAGAAGCACAGGATGGAGACCTGCCTGCTCTACGGTGGCCCTACCCATCCCCCAGCTCCCAGTACCACCCACTCCCATCCAGGAGTTGCTGACAAATGCCCTGAGCCAAAATGGAGTCCCCTTTGTGGCCTCAACTTTGTGGCTCCATCACATACCCAATCTTAGACAACCCCAAAGGAGTGCTGTCACCTTCTTCGGCTATCGCCCCGGTAAACAAACACAGCTGCCACCGCCCTTACCCCCTGCAGACTGAAACCATATCCAGGACTCCAGGGCGGCCCTTTTGCCCCTACAAACAGCTCTGCGCATGCGCGGAGACCTACGTCACTCTCACTCATCACCCACAGAGAGGACAGGCGCTCACCGGCGTGGAGACCCCCAGTGCCCCCAATGTTCACTTAGGGCTCTCGGCTGCATCATCCTATCGGATCCTTGCTTCCTTCCCAAAGCCCAGGGAGGCTCAGGGTCAGTAAATGACTGAGCCAAATCAAGCTCAGCTCTTCTTTTCGAAAAAGGACATTCAAGAGCGGTCAACCACCCTGGGAAAGGGGAGAAAAGATCTGTATGTCTCTTGGGTCCCTGTCAGGTTTTTCTCTTTGACCATTATTAGCTGTGAAGAGGCCTGTGGACCACAACCAAGGACTTATGCTTCTTTGAATCTCCCCAGGATAATTTGAGGTCTCAACACATTTATCGAGAGGCTACCATGCTAGAAAGTGGGTGGTACAAAAGCAGTTCCTGCCTGAGGAAGCGGAGAGCAGACAAAGAGCAGTCGTGACAACAGAGTAATGGGGGAAGTGACAGAGGTCTGCATGCACTTTAGCGGAGCCCCACTGATTGTGTCTCAAGGAAGAATCTGTCTTGGGAGAAAGCTGTGGTGACATTGAGGGTTTTGCAGGATGAATAGGAGCTTGTCAGATGAGAAGTCAGGAGGTGTCCCTGGCAAAGGGACCCTTACCTATCAAGGCCGCAGGCATGACCAGCATGCAAATGCCAGGGGACAGAAGTTGCTCAGTACTTCTAGATCTCAAGCGGCAAGAAATGGGGCCCAGGCGACGGAACCAACTTTGCATGCCCCGACGGGAGTTTGGGTGTGATTCCCACCGAATCAGGAGTCACAGAGGCATTTCTACAGAGGAGCATGTGGTCAGAGTCCCACTTCCGTTGATCTGGAGAAAGTGTCAAGGGAGAAGAGACACAAGCAAGGAGACTAATAGATCAGCCACTGCGTGGTCCAGGCAGGAGAGCTGTGGGCCCGGACGGGGGCGGCCGAGCCAGTGAGGGGCACTGCTGACTCAAGAGACAGGTACTCTGCCTAGTCGGCCTAGAACCTGGAGGTGAGGCAGAGTCCAGAAAGAGACCAGGTTTCCTGTCGCGGGCCTCTGGACGGGCTGTAGCACCCCCGCCTGACATGGGAAATTCTGGAAGATGCGCGCACTTAAGAGAGGAAGATGGTGAGTTCGTTCCTTGCCTTCTTGCATCTGAGGTATCTGTGAGACAATCCTGTGGAGGTGTCCATCGTGCACCTGGAAACGTGCGTCCAGTAAGAAGAGGGCCAGACGAGCAGGAGTGCAGATCAGTCCCGCGTTAGCACAGTTAGCTGCGCAGGGACGGAAGAACAGGGTCCTGCAGGGTCACCGAGTACATTCCCTCAGGATGTGAGACAGCCTGGGGAGTGAGGGGCGGGTGCTCCTCAGGTGTGGGGAGGCCAGCCTTGAGGACCGGCTGGCCCTGCAGAGGAAAAAAAGGCAACTCATTCTCAGTCCTGGAGAGAACCGGACGCAGATGCTCGTGGGCAGCGGTAATGCGCTAAGTTGGGACAAAGGGGGACAAGAAGTGGAGAACTAGGTTTTGTTCTCCTTTATGGAAAATGGTTACCTAGGTAACTAAGTGATATTTTTATTTATTTTTTAATGTTTTATTTATTTATTTTGAGAGAGACAGAAATAGAGCGAGTGGGGAGGGGCAGAGAGAGAGAGAGAGAGGGAGAGAGAGAGAGAGAGAAAGAGAGAGAGAGAGAGAGAGAGAGAGAGAGAGAGAGAGAGAATCCCTAGCAGGCTCCACACTGTCTGCGCAGAGCCCGACGTGGGGCTCAAACTCACTAAACCGTGAGCTCGTGACCTGAGCCAAAATCAAGAGTCGGGCGCTTGACTGACTGAGCCACCCAGGGGCCCCTAGGGTGATATTTTTTAAATGACCAGGTAAGAGGATCTTTAGAAAGATAAACTCCTTCTGAATGCAACATGGTCAACTCTCTCCATATGATATGTACATGCATTGATTGTATACCCACTCACTACCTGAGGAAAAAGTCCTCGGGTCTTGGCAACACTGAATTATTTCACTAAGATTTATCAAAACCATAAAAACAACAGGTTTCAGCAAGATAAAACCACTGAACATCAAACACCACGTAGACTCTGGCCAACCCTACTTGGAATCGTTGAAATCTATGAACACGTAACATAAACTACCGCTCAGCTGAGAAAAAGGCTTCCCACCTTGGTATCTGTTCCTATAAACACCACCAAACTCGACAACCAAACACAAACTTTAACCTCCCTAAGGAAAAGCGTTTCCCACCACGCGGAGCCAAGTGAAATGCCTTTGGAGACAGAAGTTTGAGGGCATTCTGAAGACTTTGATGTGCCGAGAAATGTCAAGCTTGAAAGAACAAGAGGGGAGAAGAAATCAACATTTCAAGTATTTTAAAGAATCAAGGCATAAATAAAACTGCTCATTTGATCAAGTGGAGATTTACAAAAGCCTGGGTATGTGGGTTGAGTCCCAAGTGGCCAGCCCACAGCCACTAGCTGAGGAGTCCTACAGGAGGTGCAGGGTGTGTGACGGGGTGTTGGGTCCACATTGTGGGCCCCATCCATCGAACGCCCCCCGCCTCTGCAGAGCACGGTGCAAGCACTCTATGGACATGGGCTTCACTGCCCAGCCTCACCTTCCAGGACAAATGACAAGGTAACGACAGCACCAGCCACACGGGAGCGCTGTGGGGGTTGATTACCTGGCCCAAGTAATACCAGTATTTGGTCCTCAGTGTCGCAAGGCAGGCCCTCCCACTCCTGAAAAGGGTAGGCCACGCCTCCCACCAGCAGCCACTGGGACAAGAGACAAGACTCAGGGGTGGGGGGGGAAGCTTGTCACCTGGCACCACTCGAATCCCCCAGAGCTGACCCTGGCCTCCCAGAAGTCCCACCACCGTGGCCCCGGAAGCGGTGCTTCCCCAGAATCTTGCTTTCTTCCTATGCCCGAGCAGTTTTCGTGATGGAGTCGGGGTCTCCGGGCAGGGTTCGACTCTGGGCTCCAGAAGTCTGCTGCTCAACTGCCGCGTCCTCTTAGCAGGATCACTGGGAGCAGGGGAGAGGAAAGGAAGAAGGTTCAAGGGCATGTGGCTGACTCCTGCGAAGGAGGAAGCCATGGAGACCACACCAGGCTGGCAGCCAAAAGGCTTGGTGCGCTGTGGGCACCGGAGGAGCAGATGACAGAAGCTCTCGGGGCAGGAGCTTAAGGACTTGAGTGTCCAAACGAGACACAGTCCCCTCTTCCCAGCCCAATTATTTTCCTCTTCGAAGGGTTCTTTGTACGTCTTTAATCCAGGGGAAGGTTTTGGACAAAAGAGAGGCTGTTCCATCCCAAAAGCGAGTACTTGTCGGAACAAGTCACTTGCCAGAACGTTGATGGGGAAGGGCAAGGAGCCACGGAACGACTCACCCTGCGGTCCTCAGGCAATGGCAGGGCACCAGAGCGCCTCCCCGCTCTGAATCAGAAGAAGGGCATTCTTCTATTACCAGCAACTCTGCCAGCACCAAAACAGGCCGTGCCTTTCTCTTTCCCACGTTCCTGGGTCAAGAAGCAGGTGTGGTCTATTGCAGCAGGTTTACATCAACGAAAAACACACTCCTGGGCTCCTCGATCCCATTGACACGTGCAGTTTCTGAGGCTGAATGATGCCTGACCTCCCAGTCCATCGCTGTTTACTCATCCGCACAACCCACTCATCCATCGGATAATGACTGAGCGACTTGGGACGCCCCTCCCGCTCAGCCCAGGAGGAGCCCACGGGGGTCCGGGAGCTCGCAAGTGGTGCCAAGCTGGCAGTGGCACCTGGGAGCATCTGGGAGGGCCCTTGTAGAGCATCCGCCTGTATAAACCTGCCCCTCCTGGGGGCATCTGGGTGGCTCAGTCGGTAAAGCGTCCAACTTTGGCCGAGGTCATGATTTCGCCATTCCCGAGTTCAAGCCCCACGTCGGGCTCTGTGCGGACAGCTCAGAGCCTGGAGCCTGTTTCAGACTCTGTGTCTCCCTCTCTCTCTGCTCCTCCCGCACTCATGTTCTATCTCTCTCTCTCTCTCTCAAAAATAAACAAACACTAAGCCTGCCCCGCCTGGTGCCCACATCGATGTCAGCTACTTGGTTGCATTCATTCGTTCATTCATTCATTCCTTCCTTCCAAGGACAGATACTGTGTGTCCCTAGCACCGAGCTCCCTGCCAGGTGTTGAGGGTATGATGGTGAGCTAAACTAGGCATGCTCCCATCCCTCAAGGAGCTTACGTTTTAGTGACAGGGAGAATCAGAAGCAACAAACAAACGAATACGTAGTTTCTGGTAGTGGTAGGTGCCCAGGGGAACATCAAGATTGGCAGGGGCCAGGGGCGCCTGGGTGGCTCAGTTGGTTAAGCGCCTGACTTGACTTCGGCTCAGGTCATGATCTCGCGGTCTGTGAGTTCGAGCCCCACGTCAGGCTCCGTGCTGACAGCTCAGAGCCTGGAGCCTGCTGCAGATCCTGTGTCTTCCTCTCTCTCTGCCCCTCCCCACTCACACTCTGTTTCTCTCTCTTTCTCAGAAATAAATAAGCATTAAAAAAAAAAAAAAAAAAAAAAAGCATGGCAGGGGCCTGCTAACGCATATCAGGAAGACTTCTCTCAGGGAGGGACACCTGAGCTGAGGCCTGGGTCATGAACCACAAGGACATCTCAGTGCTGTTCCCCTGAGCAAGAAAGCCCAAAAGGAAGCTATGATGGAGGCCAATGTTACCAATGTGAGAAGGAAGGCCCAGTGAGACAAGGCACCGTCTTAGCCACCAAACCCGGGGCATGCACTGTTCAGAGCACGGGCGACAACGTCCAGGCCTCCACCCCAGGGCCTGGCCCGCCACCCGTGAGGACTTCCTCCTCTGGGACACGGTGCTTTGATGGACAGCAGTGTAGGTGGACAGTTCTGGGCTCCTTCAGAAAAAGCAAGCAAGCACCGCCTGCTAAATTAGGAAGAGAGATCGTCTCTATGAGGACACTCTGGTAGCTCAGTGAGCGTGATTTCCTCAGGCGACACCAGAGGGACGGCAGCTGCTGACCCTCCGGTGATGCCTGTCATGTCTCGAAGCTCAGCCAGCGACGACAGTCACCAGCTCTTGCTGATGCCTCCTGTGTCCTGGCATCCTAACCCCAGCTTGGGGATGCAACCTCCACATTGCATCAGATTCCTTTCTCAAAAGAGGGGCTGAGTCAGCTCTGACCAAAGTCTCCAGGGCTCTGGACTCCGGGGCCTGGCTAGGCACTTGCTCACTTCCAGAAGCTCCCCTTCTCCCTGCCACGCGGGAAAGGTGCCAGGCCACACCGCAGGCTTGGCTCCGGAGCAGCGCGCCTCCCTGCTGAATGTCGCTGCTCCGTGCGCTTCCCGAGGTGACAAATGACCTTGAATCACATTGGTGAAGGAATGGCTGTCAGCCTTCTCATCCATCGGTCACGTTGCGACACAGCCCTCGGTGAGCAGAACCAGTTCCCGAGAGCGAGCTCGGGGAGTTCCAAGCACCTCTCGGGCCGGGCTCGCAGAACTCACAGTGACATCGGCCCACACAGGCCCAGAACCACCCTGGCCCACTGCCACCAAAGGTGGGATGATGGGGACTTGGGAAAGTGGGAGAGGTCTGAGGACCAGGACTAATCCCCAGCTCTCCCTTTGCTGAGTGACTTTGGACGAAGGACTTGACTTCTCTGAGCTGCTGCGTCTGCACTGATGAAATGCCAGTACTGTTGTGGGTTGTGGCCAGAATCAAATGAGAAAATGGCCATGAGGGCACTTGGTGTGCTTCAAAGCACCACGTCAGTGACAGCGGTCTGTCCACTGAAAAGTCGATCATAATGAGTGAGCTTCTGAGTCTTTACCCAAGGAGTTCTTGGGGTATGAGAACGGGTATCTCTGAATCTATTCCTGGGACACGGGAAGACAACCTCATAATACGATGTTCTCGGTACATCAGAAACTTCCTGTGTGAAATCCATGATGAGACCCCCTGCCACAGCAAAAAGCTTTACGATGAGACGCCAGGAAATTCCCACAGACGTAAATATTATAATACATCCTTAGCTCCAAAATAATTCCTTGGAGGGACGCGTGGCTGGCTCAGTCGGTGGAGCCTGTGACTCTGGATCTCCGGTTGTGACTTCGGGCCCCACGTTGGGTGTAGGGCTTACTTAAAAATAGTAATGATAATGATAATGATAATAATTCCTTGGAGACCCAGAATCGGAATTTCCATTGCACTAATGGCTCTGAGTTGACCCGGCAGTAGGTGGGTCCAGTAGGGGGCTTGAGCTGTTTTCTCTGATGCAATCTTTTTTGTAGCTTTCAATGTATACTGTGGGGTAAGAATTAGCATGTTCTTCAAAGCTCCATGCCAAGTCAGTGGCCACAAAGAATCCTGGCCCTCCTGCTTAGTGGACTCCTCTCTGGTCAGTGAACACATGGGCCCATCCTCCTCAAATGCCCCTTCTCGGAAGAAATTGCTAATCACTTTGCCATTCTATTTTACCAGTCAAAAGACAGGCAAGACTTAGGTGCTTCCTTACCCACAGGTAACAGATCAGCCAAAGTGGGGCGCCGAAGAGTAAATGTCCAAGGATTTGGCCATGGAAGGAAGGGGCTGGATGGGAAGGGACAAGCAAGTTGAGTCCACGGAAGGCTGTTCACCACATCACATACAGAAGTTCCCCAACTTATCTGCGGTTTTGCTCCCTGCGGTCAACTGCGGTCGGGAAGGTGATCCTCCCGGGGTATAGCCAGGTCACAATGCCCACATCATTCACCCCGCTTCATCTTAGCACGTGGACATGTGATCATCCCCTGTCATCACAAGAGGAGGGAGGAGTACGGGACAGTAAGCTGTTTTGAGAGAGAGACCACTTTCACATAACTTTTACTACAGTATATTGTTATAACTGTTCTCTTTGATTACTAGCTATTGTTGTCACTCTCTTAATGCGCCTCATTTGTATATTAAACATATCATACATATGTATAGGAAAAACATGGCACACATACAGGGTTCGGTACTGTCTGCAGTTTGAGGCACCCACAAAGAAGGGGGTCTGACTGTAGAGCAACCCCAGGCTGGTCTGCTCCCCACGTCATAAACCCACAGTGACAGAGCCCCACTGCAGCTTAGAGATCAGGAGTCTGATCCTCCTTGAAAAAGACTGGGTTTGAGCACTGGAAGGGTCAGGTGAATTCAGAACTCCTGCAGTACGATCCACCCTCCTTCTCCGTGGTCTGAGAGGAAGAGCTCAAGAAACACAGATGCCCAAGCCCCAGAAGTAGCCACCTGGAAGCAGGCATCTCCAACTCCCCATGTCCAAGACCATCCTTTGTGTCTCCTGTCCATGCGTCTTCCTCAGTCTCCCCGCCTTAGTCCATGGCCCTGTCCTCCAGCTCAAGCAAACGCCTAGAAATCATCCTTCACGCCCCACATCGAGTCCCTCACAAAAGGGTGTCCGTGCTACCTCCCCAGGAGGTCCTGACTCCTGCACCACCCCCTTGCATCCAGAATCACACCTGGTCCCCTGGCCCGTGACCAGGTCCTCGCACACCCCCTCTTCCCATCATCCAGGAGCAGTGTCCTTCTCCTTCACCTTGGGACAGGCCACCCTCACCGTCCTCTCGGGGCCCCTGCACAGCTGTCCCTCCCTCTGGAATGCCGGTCCGGATCTGACTCCTTCTCCTCATTTGGGATTAGCCCATGGAGACTCCTTCTCTGATTCCTCTCTAAAGCTGCCCCTCTCCCCCACCCTCCCCTCCAGCCAATCTCTGTCCGTCACAGTATCTGTACTTTCCTCATAGCACCTGGCACCCTCCGAAATTACTTCTTCTTAATGTTATGTGTCGGTGATCTGTCGTCTCCTACGAGCTCCTCAGGCCAAAGGCCACGTGTCCTCACTCGCCACGTACCCCTGGTGCCTGGAACAATCCCTGGGCCGGCACAGGATGCGGCACAGGGATCTGCGGACCACCTCCGAGAGTCCCGCAACTTTAAGCCAAAGGACGCCTCCCGGGTCACCGGTGTCAACACCTCAGACAAGGACAGTAACTGAGCTCCTGGCGGCCCCTCAGTGCCGTGGGAGAAGCCTAACCCTCCCCCACTTCTAGCCTCCTTCTCCAAAGGGCCTCCCCACGCTGCCCAGGACCCCCCGCCCCAGGAGTTAGGGACAGGGCACCCACCGGCCCTCCGTGCCTCAGAGCCCCGGGCGAGAGAGCACCCTCTTTCCTTTCCTGGCCTCGCCACCTGGCTGGGCAAGCTTTTCAATCTCCCCATCCGTAAGACAGGGACAGAGAATGCTTTGTCACCCCACCTACTTCTCACGGGTGTTATGAAACAACTGTTTGCTCGGAAAACACTTTGAGCAACTTGGGTAAAGGTGCCTGTGGCTCAGATGACTCCTGCTGCACTCGATCCAGGCGGGGGGGGGGGGGGGGGGGGGGCGGGCTGTGCCAACCAGGCATCCGGTCACCACCTTGGCTGCCTGAGGGACGGGAGGGACGGGAGGCAGGAGGCGCGGCAGCCTCTCCTGTGTCACCGAGCCTGTTGGCTGTGCTGTGGTCCCAGAATATGCCCACGAGGGGTGTGTGTGTGTGTGTGTGTGTGTGTGTGTGCATGCGTGCGCATTCCTCGGCCTGCCTGACCCACTGATTTCAGCAGAATATGAGCTCTCCATGGGCCTGGACGGAAGCCACCGGACGCCCAGCCCGCCGGCTTGTCAGGAAGGCGAGCTGAGGGTTACCTGGGGATAACCTGTCTGAGCTCAGGCCGCAGGGGCGGGGACGGCCGCCCTGGTGCCAGCCTCGCAGGCAGGGAGCCGGGAACAAAGGAACGCTGTCTTGACTCCTCGCCTGGCCAGAGCCGATCTTAACCTGCAGGCGCTCAGGTGCCCCTCACCGGCGGCAGCCGGCAGTGGCCACCACGTTGCCATGACAACCGTACCTGGCTACCCTCCCTCTGCTCCTGGGAGGGGCCTGGGGGGGGGGGGACCGCCCCAGCAGTGACCAGGCACATCCGGGGGCCTCCCAGGGCAGCTCGAGGCTGAGCAGGGGGCAAAACCCCGGCCTGGGCGGTGCGAGGGGACAACAGTCCCGTCTGCCATTCGGTCAACAGCGAGTCTCCGCTTCTGGCCGGACGCAGGGCTCGGAGCCCCGACAGGCCTCGCTCCCTGCAGCCCCCTCCCACAGGCTGCTGCTCCCCTAGAGCGGGTGGCAAGGCGCTCAGCAGACAGAGAACAACAGACAGCATGTACATTTAATTATAACTCTCCCAGATAGGAAGGGCTGGCTATATACAGTGCGTCTGCCTGTTACTAATTATATTTATTTTCAAACGAAGAAGGGGGGGGAATCTTCTGAAGATGAGTCAGAAAAAAAAAAAAAAAGCCCTTCATTGTTATGAAAGCGGAGGAACGTCTCCTGAGGGTGTCTGTAACGCATCGCTGTCACGGCCTGACAATGGAAAAGCTGAGCGCAGAGCCAAGCCAGCCGGTAAACACCTCGTGGCGGCTTTCCTGGCCAGGGCCCTGCGAGCCGGTACCTGCGCCACATGCCCAAGCACGATCAATATGAACGGCCTTCTCCCTCCCGGACGGAGCCGCCGCTTAGAGCCTGGCTGAGCATCCTATTCCTGCAAAGACGGGGCCGTGCGGCATCTGCTGTCACCTTAATTGGGAGGCAGCGTTCCAGTTGAAACACAGCAAAGGTTTCTCCCTCATCAAAGGAAAAGCGTCCTGACCAGATGGCTGAAATGAAAAGGCTTCGTCTTCAGCCTCCATGCAGCCAACGGTGTTATTAATAACAGCACCAAGAATGCCACAAACCAAACGAGAGCACCTAGAAACCCAAAATAGTCACCCGCATGCAGGGCAGAAGTCGCCGGCACTTGGGGGATGAATCTCTGGTTTCAGGGGGAGTCGCAGCCGCACACACGGGGGACTTGCCTCCGTGTCTGTGTCCGCCGTCTGTGCGTGTCAGGTGCACATGGTTGCTTTCGGGGGGCCAGTTCATCAGGCCCGCTCTGCCTGTCAGCCCCCTCTTCCTTTGAGACCACACGGCTGCCCTGCCCCCTCCGCACAGATACACCCATGGGGTGACGGCCACAGGGAGCTTCAGGGGACGCATGCGCCCCAGGGAGCCACCCAAAGACACAGTGTTCACAACGGGGTTTCCAATAATGTTTTAAATAGCCACACTTGTTTTGTTTGCTTTCTTCCAGGAAGGCTGCACTGTTCTGGAAAAGGAGGGGGAGGCAAGAAAAATGTGAGTTCATTTCCTGAGTCTTTTAAATCTTTCTCCGTAGACGGAGCACTGAGGAGCCGTGGCCGGAGGGCAGAGCGGCCTCAGGCTCGCAGCACACATGGAAGGAGGTTCGGAACTTGTCCCCGCCGTGTGCTCTTTCCAGGCCATTGCAGGACGCTGGATTTAGCGATGAGACCGCACTGAAGGATCCGGATGCACGTGGGCTCTCCACCTCCCTCCCAAGAAAATGGTTTGAAGGCCGGCTGCTTTCACAATGGGTTTTTCCCGTTTGCCCAGGCAAGGTTGGACTGTGAAATCAGTTCATCCGAAAGAGAGGGCAGAAAATGGATCCGATGCCGGATTACCGGGGACACGGGAGAGTTTGGAAGGAGCCAACGCTTGTCAGAGTGTCTTTCCACACACATTATTTTACCCACTTCTCAGAGCAACCCCGTGAAGCACATGGCGGTGTGCCCGTTCCACAGGCGACGCTCTGGGGGTGAAGCGGCAAATCCAAGGGCACCTCACCTCCCCTGCAGACAAATCGTCTTTCCTGTCGTGAGCTACCTCGCCAATCTGTCCCTCCCCTTCGTGGCTGCAGTCAGCATCTTACGCCAAAGTTCTTCGTGGGATGGGCTGGCCCACATCCATCTGCCTGTCTCCCCAGCCAGGATGAAGACACCATGAAGATGGGGACTTTCCTTGCTCACAGATGTGTGTGGTGGCCCGTCACGACCTTGAGCACAGTAGCTCTGTAGTATGTATCTGTCCTACGAAGGAAGGACTAAATGAACGAAAGAGTCCCGCCCCCGAAGGAGGAAAGGGGGTCCAAATCAGAAGCATGGCGATCTCTGGCGGGCCAGCTGAGATGCTACAAGGGTCATTCTGAAGCCAGTGGCACAGGATGCCCCAAGCTGAGCAAACCATGACCTGGAGGGCCCAGCTGTCAGGCAGTGGAGTGGCCTTTGCACCTGGCATCCGGGCACCGCGGGCCCATGCACAGCACATGCGGCCAGAGCACCCTTTAGACAGATGCACCCTCAGGAACCGAGAGAGCCCTGCTTTTCCCTGGAAGTGGCCTGGCAAGTCAGGGGCAGGGTCTGGCATCAGACCTGTCAGTCCTTCCCAGAAATTCCGAGCGGCCCATGGATTAAAGCGAGGACCAGCTTTTGGAACAACGGTCCCCGTTCTGGTTTTGCCTCACAGAGATGATGCCTGGCCTCACAGTTTGGGAGCCTGGCCCCTGAGTAAGTCTCCCTAATCCTCACTGTGTCTTCCCCCTGCTCTCCTCTGAGACCCCAAGGTGGCTTCAGTGGACGGTCAGACAGAGGAAAGTGCAGCAGACGGAAGGCCGCACAGAAGACAGGCCTGGAAAGAGGAGGCTCCCCCACCCCCGGCGGTCGTGCCTCCCTGCAGGCTGATTTTGCTCTGACAGCCTTGTGGGTGTTTGTCTTTGATCTTGGTTGTCAGCACAAGCATGTGTAAGTGCTGACTGTGCCTGGCCTTGCCTTCAACACCACAACTGCTGGGGACACCCAGGGCCCTGCCCTCAGAAGGTGCCCAGTCCCAAACGACGCCAGGCAGCAAACCAAGCCCCCCACCCCCCGCCCCCAGAGCCCAGAGGCACGATCCAGGCTGCCTGCCACTCAGGGTCCGCTGCCCCTCTGGGCAGATGTGAAGAAGCTAGGCGCTCCCAGCCTCAAAGGGCTAATTCCTCCCTTTTGGACTCTTAGTTTCTGGTTCTGCTGGGTCACGGTTTATGAGGAAGTAGATCCCGTCATCTCTAGGACAGCAAATGGGGGACTTGTAACAAATCACCCGTAACGAGACCACATTCTGTTCCGGGTCACACAGAGTAAACATTAGAAACCAGACTCGGCACATCTACTTTCTTCTGATAGGTGGCCCTTTGGAGCTGTGGCAAAAATGACCACTCTGGGGCCCAGAGGGCCAGGACCGCCTGCGGGCACAGTGTGTAATGCACAGCAGAGGAGACCTGGGGACACCGGCACTCACTCCTGGACCGTGCCTTCCACGACAACTTCCCTCCAAAAGGCCATTTGGCTACAACGTATCATATGACTTGTTCTTAGAGTTACATTTTAACTGACAAAGTTTAACAACAACTATGACTTATGGCCTTCTAAAATTGGCAGCAGAAAAATGAACTGAGGAAGTAATGGAAAAAAACCACAAGTGAAGCCACTCTGTATTATGCACAATTTCTGTTGTGCTTTTTTTTCCCTTCCCAAGCATGTGTGTGTGTGTGTGTGTGTGTGTGAGTGCGTGCGCGCGTGTGTGTGCGTGCATGCGCATGCCCATGTGTGTGTCTGTGTGTGTGTTTTCGAAGGGTAGCAAATATTTTCCAGATACACTGTCCTGGCGTTCCCAAGCACATATTTATGCCAAGTTTATAAAAAGCAGCTGCAGACAGGGTTGACTGAAAGGATTGCTCTGCTGTCTGGCTTCCAGAAGGTGCTTCGGTTCTTACTCTGTCACCAGGGCAGCCTTACCTCCCAAAACTCTCTGACCCGCGCTGCGCGTCTGGAAGAGGACAAACCGGCGGCACAGAGTGACCTGGACGAGCGCTCGCCCCTGGCTCTTCTGACCTTCCGCATCACGCATCTGGTCCACAAGGTGCTTGATCGTTTTTAGTCATTCAAAATCCTCACACAGATACAAAAAGGGAAGTATTCCAAGACTCATTTCACAGGTATCTGGAGGGCTCGGAGGGCCATCGTCAGCACCGGTTTCTGAGGGTTTAGAACATCTGGGGGAGCCATCCGTGCATAAGCTGTGTCAACCGGCCTTTGCAGCTGCTCGCTCTGGGTTCAGCAGGACACCCTTCCTACGGCCTAAGACCCTCCAACCCTCCCCTTCACCCCTCCGTGGCCTCCCCCGACTTCTGCTCGGCGAGAAGCTCCAGCCTCCACTTTAGCGTGTTCGTGTTTCCTCACCACACACCCTGCAACCCCCTGGGGCATCCCGAGCGACTGCTCACTGCTCACGGGCACCCAAACCCAGACTCTCACTGGCCTGGGGTGGGGACTCCACTCGCCTCCCTCCTCCATCACAGGCTTAATGAAGACAATAGTCGCCTGCTTTGTAGCTCTCTGGGGGTGACTAATTGGTTAATCTTGGGAAGGCCCTTTGAAGATGAAAAGCTGGGTATTACTCATAGGGTTGGAGGCACGCACCTGCTCCAGTCGGGGCCTGAGTCAGCAGAGAATGACCTCCCACCTGCGGTTGGCCTGGATCCCCCACTCAAGGTCAGCGCCGGCTGGCAGGAGGGGCGTGGCGAGCACCGGCCAAGGGGAAACCAGGAGGCCTCGGCGGCCTGTGCTGTGTGGGCCGCTCTGAGTCAGGGGACTGCTTCACTGGCATTTACATGGTTTAACAAGCCTTCAAAGGACTCTGCCAAGAGGGCAGCACATGTCCGAGAATATCAGGCAAGACAGTATTTCCTGGTCATTGTTCAGGGAAAATGCCTTCCTCACAGCTAACTCCTCCCAAGCAACAGCGTTTTCTCCTTCCTCCTGCGGAAGGCGAGCTGGAGCAGCGGTGGATGGCTCTGTGGTGGGCAGACCTGAGGTCCGCGGTGCCAGGGTGGGGCATCGGTGCTTTCCCATCTTCTCTGGCTCGTGGTCCCCACCACACACATCTCTGAGAAAGAGGAAGTGACAGCAAGAACAGGGAACCAGAAGCCAAAACAAGGGATGAAGGCAAGGGTCGCTTATGACCACGCCCCCACCCACCCTTGACCCGGTGGGTCGAGGGGGATTTTGACACAGTGGCAGCTGGGAAGCCAAGAACAGAAAGCCTTTAATCCGTGCAACCTAATGCCAAGATTCCGCCTGAGAGAGCTCACTTCCTGCACTGTCTGCACATTCCTCCCGTTCCTCCCAAGCACCTTCTCCCAGTGACCCCTCTCCATGCAGCCTCTGCTCTCCCCCCACGGCCAACTGCTCCTTTCTTCCAGAAAACAAGGCCTGCGGCCAGAAGGATTCCACGCACTTCTGTTTCTCTTTAAGATCCCTAGGTCCTTAGGAGCTTTTCATGGCCCTTTCTCCTCCGGCAGATTGCCTGGAACCCCAGAGCAACCCCTCCCCCCCCCCCCCCCACACACAGAATGATAAAGATCTGGAAAAGTAGGATGGAAGGATGGGGGGGGGCGGGGACCAGAGCGGTCCCTAAATCTTAACACCCAGCAGGGAGTGGATTGTAGAGGGGTGGGGGGGGCAGGCCAGCAGGAATGGGCTAGGAAATGATTTTGTTCTGCCTCTGTTTGGAAGGAGGTGCTTGGAAATGACAGTTTGGAGAAGATGGGGGGGGGGGGGTAGGTACTGTTTCAAGGGAGGCGGCCTCTCTTCTGCAGTTCTAACAGTGCCATCAAGTGGCTCTGCGTGCAAGACGCAGGACAGAGCCTCCAGACAGCCCGAGCTGACCCCGCGGACGGAGGAGCAACGGGGCTTTGTAAAGGACAGTGGCCAGCGTCTCACCTCAGCCACAGAGCCGAGCACCTTCCCCTGGAACGGTCTGCGGGGAGGGGAGGAAGGTTCCCCCCAAGTGTATGTCCCCTAAGGGAAACGGGCCATCACGTTCACCGTGCTCCTGCAAGATGCTTCATGTAGCCTCTCGGCCCGCACACAGGGGCATTGCTGGGAGGCACGGGGACAAGAGTCACTGTACCATGGGAGGCACCAAAGCACATTTTCAACCTGACACATGGTCAGTGACCACAGCAAGCCTGCCTGTGCCACCCGGCCCTTGTCTGGAGATCCTCGGTGAGGGAGAAATGAGGACTGAAGGGTGCTGGGCAAGACGTGGTCTGGTGAGCACGCCAGAGGAAGCTTCTGGCCAGGGACACAAGCCGCCTTCTGGTGTTAACACTGACTTTCGCTGTATTCCTTTTTTCTTTTTCTTTTTAACTCTGCAAGTCAAAACCAACTCACCTTAGAAATACAAAAGTGATTTTCTTTCTAAAAAGAGGAATTTAAAAGAAACAGAAGGCTTTCCCAGCAGTTTTGTGTTTGGGTTACCGGGAATGAGGGGGAGACAGAGCCGGGGGGGAGCGAACGTTCCACAAGGAGTCAGGGCCCCCGTGCCATTCCTAGACCACACACTCAGCTGCTGCGTGTATGTCTGAGGAGGTGACCTCACTCACTAATCTCATTAAAACATTTCTTTTGATGTTTTTATTTATTTTTGAGAGCGAGACAGAGAGCAAGCAGGGGTAGGGGCAGAGAGAGAAGGAGACACAGAATCCGAAGCAGGCTCCAGGCTCTGAGCTGTCAGCACAGAGCCCGACGCGGGGCTCGAACCCACGAACCACGAAATCATGACCTGAGCCGAAGTCGGACGCTCAACTGACTGAATCACCCAGGCGCCCCTCTAACTTCATTTTCCTACAAAAACCGGGGGCAGAAATAGATCCATAGTTTCCAGAACTACACTCCCAGGCCCCAGGGGAGGGTTGGCAGTTTGGTAGAACTTTGGTCCCCATGCCTTTTACCAGAACAACTCTGTCTTTATCCACAGTATTGTGGTGACTTTTCAGATACCTGTCCAGACCATGACTCTCAGAACTGGTGGCCATGCCGGCAGAGTTAAGGCCCCAACATGGTGTTTATACTTCATGACCCCAGACCCAGACTACAGTTGAGTACACAAGAGATGGACAGCTGCCCAGGTGAGCCAATCTGATTCTCCCTCCCCAGAATTTGAAACTGGGTCAGGTTGGGTCAAAGTTGGTCTCTGTTAGAGCTGAGGCAGCTATATTGGCTCAGAGCGCCAGCCCCTCCCTTGGGTCCCCTCTGAACCTTCACTGTGTTCCCCTACGATATATTGCCGCTATTAAAAAGTTTTTTTTTTTTTTTATGTTTATTTATTTTTAAGAAACAGAGTGCTAGCAGGGGAGGAGCAAAGAGGGAGACACAGAATCCGAAGCAGTGTCCAGGCTCTGAGCTGTCAGCACAGAGCCTGACACGGGGCTCGAACTCACGAACCATGAGATCATGACTGGAGACGAAGTTGAATGCTTATCTGACCAAACCACCCAGGCGCCCCAGCCCCTGCGGACAAGACCATCTAAACACTTCTTCCCAGATCTGAGAAACAATAAGATCACCCAACCCAGTGCAACAAACCTCATCTCCCAGAGCCACATTCTGTTTTTGAAAATAAAGGGAAGTTTCTAAACAGACCATGTTACCTTATGAATTAAAATGTTTAATAGACTAGCCATATAATGGATCAGTAAATATTCACATTACTATCATTTCTATTACTGGTGTGTTCAAAACTTATTTACAAATCAATCATACTTTCTTGTTGCTATAAATTTTAACTTCAAAAACATTTTCTTGTTCGTATCTACTTGGACCTCATTTATCAATAATACTTTTTTTTTTAATGTTTACTTATTTTTAAGAAACAGAGTGCTAGCAGGGGAGGAGCAAAGAGGGAGACACAGAATCCGAAGCAGTGTCCAGGCTCTGAGCTGTCAGCACAGAGCCTGACGCGGAGCTTGAACTCACGAGCTATGAGATCATGACCTGAGCTGAAGTTGGACGCTTAACCGACTGAGCCACCCAGGCACCCCAACAATATTTTAAAATTTTATTTCGTCCTGAAATCTTCCATCCAAGGACTTAAGTATCTATAAATATGCTAGTGCATTCATTCATCCATTTTCTTAGATGCTCTGAGTTTACCGAAGAAATAGATCCCTTCACTAAGATCTTACAGGGTAGAACTTGAAGAAACCATAATTTTAAGTGCATATTTCCTAAATTAGGTCTTCTTATATTATAGAAGACCCATGCCTCACTCCACAACAGATTAAAGAATCACACATTCTAAACTTAGGAAAAGGCTCTCAAGGTACTTGAGTATTTGTCAAACTCTGGGTCATGACTCAAAAGGGAGCCCTGAAATCAAGTCAGTGTACCAGAGGGGCACCTGGCTGACCCAGTCGGTTAACCATCCGACCCTTGGTTTTGACTCAGGTCATGATCTCACGGTTCATGGGTTTGCACTCCACATCGGGCTCCGCAGCTGACAGTGCAGACCCTGCTTGGGATCCTCTCTCCCTCTCTTTCTGCCCCTCCCCGTCTTGCACCGTCTCTGTCTCTCTCAAAATAAGTAAATAAACTTAAAAATTTAGTGCACCAGAGCCAGCACTTTAGAATTTTTTTTTTTAAACGTTTATTTTTGAGACAGAGAGAGACAGAGCATGAACGGGGGAGGGGCAGAGAGAGAGGGAGACACAGAATCTGAAACGGGCTCCGGGCTCTGAGCGGTCAGCACAGAGCCCGACGCGGGGCTCGAACTCACGGACCGCGAGATCGTGACCTGAGCTGAAGTTGGACGCTTAACTGACTGAGCCACCCAGGCGCCCCTAGAATTGTTTTTTAAAACTGAGAGGCTGTCACATGCAGTAAGGCTGCGTATTGTTATGTCAAACACATCCGATTTCAGGTATATAGGTGTGTGTGGGCGCGTGGGGGCGGTAAAGATGTCAAACGCACATCTCGCTGGGGACGTCCGAGTGGTCTGTCGGGACCACCCCTCCTCTTCCTCACCCCTTGCCCCCCGGGCCCCCCCACAACACACGTGCACGGCGACACGTGCACCCAGCGACACCCCCACGTCGTCACCCGCCTACAGTTCCAGCCGGACCGCAGGAATTCCCACCCGACTGTGACCTCCTCTCCTCAGAATGCTACTACCTCTGCTGCTGGCCAGGCCTGCCTCATTTGGTGCCCAACGAATCTCTGTTGCACTTTCAGTTCGGGTCTTGGTTTTGGGGAGGGGGCGGGGGACGAGGGGCAGGTGGCTATTGGGATTAGTGGAGCCCAGGAAGCAGGCTCAGAACCCCTGAGCGCTCTTGTCATGCTGGTGCTGGGCCGGGATGAGGGGACCTGTCCAGCAGCCACCCTTCTCACAGGCAGGCCAGGCTACACAGGGTCCTGGCGCATCATTGAGTTTCACCCCTGCCAGTACAGCAGCAGCCTCTCACAGCCTTGGCCGTGTCCGCGCAATAGCAGAGAATCTAGCTGAAAAAATCAATACAAAAACAACCATTTTACCCAATCCTGTTTTTCACTGGCATCAGTGAACCCCAGGATGGTTCACGGCGTTGTACTTTGCCACTCAAAGACAAAAGGAGGAGGTAGGCTCACCTGGGACCTTGTTAAAAGGAGAATCTCAGCCCCCCACCCAGGACCTAATGAATAAGAATCTGCATTTTAACAAGACCCCCAGAGACTCGTGCAAGCACTTCAAGTTTGAGGAGCCCCGATTCAAAACTGCCGGTCCCCTAACTAACTTGGCACCGGCTGCTGCAGCCAAGACATCGGTGAGCCATCGGTCCCTTCCGCGTAAGCACTGTCTTCCACTGATTATATTCCCTTCCTTTTGGCAATGAAACGTGCTTTGCTTTAGGAAGAGTGATTCTGAGTGTAGTTGTGTTCGGTTCTTACCCACATCTTTGGTAGGCAAAATAAAACGTGCTTGCCTACACCCGCCTTATCGGTGAATTTTTCTAACCCGCGATCCCAAAAGCCTGGGAACAACTAGCGAAAAGGAAACCAAGAGTGTCTTACTGACGTGTGTGCCATCTAAAGCAGAACTGGAGAGCGAGCTCCACGTTAAGACTGGGGTGGGGGGCCAGCAATGTCTGCGTAATTGTGCATAGCTCCGGAAACTCCAAGAGGGGTTGCTCAGACACAGGCCCAGGAAGGGAGCAGGCCGGCTCGAACACGGCATTCCAGTCGCCAGGGATCCAGCCCCAGCCCAGGCTTGCCCATCCCCGCTGCACCCATGCCCCTGGCACATCCACAAACTAGAAGATCGCTGTAAGAGCGTCGTGGGCTTACAAAATGGCACCTCCAGCCAGAGCAAGCTGGACGCAAAGTCTGGTCAAAACAGGCCCAGTACTTGGGCCTCCATAAGAAGACAGCCTCCATAGCTGGAGACCCAAACACGTCCGGGTCTGTTTTCTCCAACATTCCTCCTGAGAACTGGAGGGCCTGTCACGAGCAGGAACCAAGCAGAAGGTGGAGAAATCACACAATGGGGTGAAGAAGAGCGTTCCTCCTGAGTTGTTGGAGTACTTGGAGCGACTCTGTGATCCTCAGGAGGACCAGACAAGGGTCTGGCATAGCGAGGAGGACAGAAACGCCAGGAAGCAGGCAGCACCTAAGCTGCGTGGCCCTTCAGAGGGAGAGATGCGGAGAATCCCAGGACACTGGGAAGCCCAGCTCCCTGCACAGGCATCTGGCCCTCTGGTCCTGACCGTCTTGACCGGAGCAGGCAGGCCCTCCTTCCCAGTGTCCTGGGATTCTCCGCATTCCAAAGCCCGCAAACAACAAAGGCAGTTTTGTGGCATTTCAGAACAAGCTTGGAAACTTTTAAATGTCAGAATGAATGATGTGGAAAGACTTGTGGGAGAAGCAAAGAGGCAGAGGCTGAGCTGGGAGAATGGAAAGGCTCGGGGGGTGCCACAGGGGCTGCTGGTTAACACGTCTGTGCGGCTCAGAAGTCTTTTAATAAAAGGGATACTCAGAAGCAGAAAAACATCTTGAGCTGTCACGAGAACCAGTGATGTGGCAAAAATGTGAAGATTAATGTGGTCCCGGCAGGGAAAGCTGGGGCGCACGTTATTGATTTTATTGAGGGTCTGCTGTCTGAGGGGAAGAGCATCTGATTTGCACAAGGATGTCACAGAGCAAGGAGCGCTGTCACCCCATCTGACCTGGCCCCGGGATCGGTATCTGAAGACACATGCAGTTCTGTCTTGCTAAGAACAGGAGGCCCCGTGACCCGGAAGTTTCTCACACTGGAGGCCAGATTTGTCATTCGATCTCCACCATCCACGTTAGCCCCTTGAGAGGGGATGGGACCCTCTGGCTTCTCCGAGCCCTTTATCATTTGGGTGATGATGCGTCGTGCACCATGAGACAGGGCACAGGGAGGCCGGCCGCCCCCTGACCTCAGCCTTCTCATCTGTGAACGACAGGCCTAGGCCGAGTTAATGGTGACATCCCGTTTGCGAGATTGTAGGAGCTGCAGAAATAAGAATGCTGACGTTGAACCTGCTGAACAGGAACTCATAATTCCAGCGTGTTCCAACCTCCAGAGAAGGCCTCACATACATTGTCTAAACCTCGTAACAGTCCCTCAAGTTAAAAAGTTCCATTTTATACAAGGAGAAATCGAGGCCCAGAGAGATAGAGGAACTCAGAACCAAGGTCGTCACACCAGTCAGCGCTCCCTCTAAAACCTCAGCTAGCTGCAGGAAATGTCAGGCAAGAAGGTGGTCGTGGCCAGGGCCGTGGACCTCAAGCGGTGGGCCTTCTCACTGTTCTCTCCCGCTAATAAAGGCTCAGCTATGCTCTCCTGCAAAAGCTCCTCTTGGCCCATTACCTCTGGGGACATCCCCCAGCTTTCTTAGTCCCTAAGCCCCAAGAGGAAAGGAATTGTCTCTTCTCACTGGGGAGTGAGGTCTCCCCAGTGCCTGACTTGTGTTAAACAGAGATCTGGGACTGACCCCACCCATTCATCCGGATGCTCCAGTCCTGACCCTTCCCTTCAGATCCCTTTCTTAATTCTGACGGTTCCCACGGACCCTGTCCCAGCCCCAGTCCATCCCCACCCTGGCCCCAGAGCTGGTGGCCAGCTTCACCCCTGCTGGGACTAGGATGTCACCCCCCACCCTCACTGAACACTTCCTTGGCCCAGAGCCTGGATGCCCCGACCTTGATGATGGCAGCGGGGAGGACAAGGAACAGAGCCTCAGGGCCCTTACCTTCTGTCCTGTCACTAAACTACAGCCAGGGGCACCCCAGTTTAGCATCTGACTCTTGACTTTGGCTCAGCTCATGATCTCACAGCTTGTAAGTTCGAGCCCCACGTTGGGCTCTGTGCTCACAGTGCAGAACCTGCTTGGGATTCTCTCCCTCTCTCTCTCTGTCCCTCCCCACCACATGCGCGTGCATGCTCTCTCTGTCTCTCTCTCTAAGTAAATAAATAAACTTCTAAAAATAAGTAAAATAATAGAACAGAATAGAATAGAATAGAATAGAATAGAATAGAATAAAAAAATAAAATAAATAAAATAAAATAAATTAAATTAAATAAATAAAATAAAATAAAATAAATAAAATAAAATAAATAAAATAAAATAAAATAAAATAAAATAAAATAAAATAAAACACAGCCAGCCACCAGGTCCAGAACGAGAATCAAAACCAGGGCCCAGGCCCCCGATGCTGCCACACTGTCTCTCTGCTGTGTGTGTGTGTTTCTCCCACGCACAATCACACTCACTGCTCAGACAACAAGGAACAGTGGCTGACCTCTGAGACCTCTGAGAACTCGCCCCCAGGCCTCCTCCCCCAGGCACCCTGCACCCCCATCTACACAGCCTCCCAGGGGGAGAGTGTCCTAGCTCGGTCATCGGCCATTAAGACAATAAACACACTTTAAAAAGAGCCTCATCTCCCTCATAACCAACCCCCTCCTCGAGAACACGGAGACCGTGATCACTGCAAGTGGACAGCGGGACAGGCTGTCTCATCCTGTCTCACCCCGCAGCACCTCTGCCTGTGGGCAGGAAGGGGAGTGTGGGGCAGGCTCCGCGTCACCCGACATCCTGCCCAAGAGTCATATCCAAGGCCCCAATTGCGCGATCACCTGCCTGCACCCACACCCGCACCCGGCTCCCCCCACACAGTGCCAGGTGGCCTCCACAGCTAATGCGCCCACTGGTCCAAACCTCAAAAGCACCCCAATCGGCAGTAACCTGGGCAATCGGTGCATCACCTCCGCCCAGCTCCCGATCACTAGGTGCACCGGTCACGGCCATGACCACCGTTTGTGCAACTTCCCGCTGAGCAGCAGCATTGACCACCTGAGGCGCCCTGGCCTTCCCAAGGCACGTGTGTACGTGAGGTCAACACGGCCCAATCCTCCTTCAGAGAAGGGACCGCAGCAAAGCAGCCACTCCGGAGCAAAGCTGCAGCAGCCGAGGACCACCACTGCCTGGCTCTCGGGACACCACGGGTCCCCATCCGGGAAAAGTGACCGCGGAAACTGATTCCTTCCAGTGCATGTGGCCCGGACATCAGGTTAAGAGGGAGGAGGCCAAGGGGCACCTGGGTGGTTCAGTCGGTTGAACGTCTGACTTCGGCTCAGGTCATGATCTCGAGGTTCATGAGTTCGAGCCCCACGTCGGGCTCTCTGCCATCAGCCTGTCAACACAGAATCCCGCTGTCCCAGAGTCAGTTTTCCCAACACGTTCACCAAAAAGTCATCTTACCGTGGGATAAACTGGGTGAAACACAGACACAATCTGCTCTAAAGAACCTTGCTTCTAGCAGTCATGGGCGACCGTGAGGCTGGCAGTCAGCCCCAGCCACGAGCCGCCTGCCAGAGGAGGGCCTGTCCCCACCATGAGGCTGAAAGCGAGGCTCCAAATGGGCCTCCCGCTGCCACAGGGTGGGATGCAACAGTGTCTTCCCGGAGGCAGCATCAGCCGTCTAGCACGGAGCCAGACCTGGAAAGAACCGGGCAGAGGAGGTGGCCACAGTCCCCTCGTTAGCCTGAGACAATGAAGGAGACCAGCCAAGCCAGCCTGCCTCTGGGGTGGGGGTGCAGACAGAGCCCGATGTGGGGCTCGAACCCATGAACCGTGAGATCACAACCTGAGCCAAAGACGGACGCTCAACCGAGTGAGCCACCTCATAGGAGGGGAGCACAGGCTCAGAAGCCCCTGCTCCCCCACCCCCTGCTGAGGGAACCGTCCAACGGGCCTGAATTTGGCCCTGATGCTTCCAGCAGCAGCTAGAGAATGGGGAGAGCCAGGGCCAGGTGGACCTCGGCCTGCTGCACACCCTTGTCAGGCCTTAACACCCCCACCCTCTGTGCCGGCTGCCACATCCATGAAATGGGGTAACAGCTCCTACCAAATGCCTAGGACACTTGGAAATAACGCATGCAAAGCACCCAGCTCGGTGCCTGGCATGCGGCGGGTATTCATAAGCGGTAAACACCATTAGCGTAAGGTGACTTCTCCGGCAAAGCAGTGCTGATGTCTCTGGCTCGAAGGAGCACCCCTGAGTCTCAGGGGCGTCTGAGTCCACGACAGAGTGATGAGCCTTGCGGGACAAAGGATGAAATGCTGATGGTCTGAGTAGGGCAGGGGGGGCACAGGGCCCAAAAGCCTCCTCCTGCTCCTTCCTGTCGATCTGCTCAGAGCAGATGCTGAGAGAAGCAAGCAGATCACTCCTGCCTCAGCCCCCCTGACCTCCTCCCCCGCCCTGGATTCCTTAGGGGACATTCCCACCCCGTCCCCACAAGGCAGCCCTCAGTGGCTCCCTCACAGCTACTGCTGGGCGCTTAGGAGTGCAGGGCCCCGATCTTTAAAGAACCACTGCCACACTCTGGCAAATGCACGCAAATCCTCTCTGGTGCTCTGGGCCTGTAGGACAGCCATTGAGTGTCCTGTGCTTATGAAAGCCCAAATCCAAACAGGGCCGAGGCCAGGCCAGCCCTCAGTAAGTCCCAGGCATGCATCAGCAGAAGGGTCACCGGCAGTGAGCTAAGAGTGGCTCCTTGTGGGACCAGAGCACCTGCAGGCCCAGGGCTGAGGAAGAGGACACACGGGGTGAGCGGTGTGGCCCCGCGGAACGTCCCGATGAGCAAATGGAGGATGTAGATGCTGACAGCCGGAGGGACTTTCAGGAAGACTCAAGTCTACCCTGTACCCTGGGAAGGGGCTCACAGAGCCCACCCGATGGACCGGCGACAGCACCTAGCGGAGCCTCCCTCTGGGGCCACAGTGGGGAGCTTCGGGCAGCCAGCTGGACCCGCCGTGCCCCAGACCCGGCCCGGGCCAGGCTGCCCAGGACGCCTGCCCAGGAATCTGGTTCGCTGAGAGACTCAGTCTCTTCCTAGAGAACCAGCATGAGAAGTGCACACTCGGGAAGCAGTCCCGCCTTCCTCCGTGTGGATTAGGAAGCAGAAAGTCTGCAGAGAGGGCTCAGGACAACAAACGTAAGAGCTTTGCAAGAGACAGAGAATAGAAACTAATAGAGACACTCCCAGCCTCCCCACCGACTTTGTGAGCTACCTGATGTTTTTCTAAGAAACGCTTTTCTTTTTTTTTTTTAACTTAACGACGTTTGATGTTTGGTGTTTGCAGCAACAACAACAGCAGCCAACAAAAACCCAGACTGGCCATGCGTGTCATCACAGTGAATTCCCGTAACATAACCCTACAGGGCAAAACTGTTATTTGCCTTGGAGACACAAGAAAACGAAGGCAAGCTTTCCAGAGCTTAGATCTGCTCCTGGACATTCAACCTTGGAAACCCACTGTCTTCACTACAGTGTCGTATGCCTCTCTGAGGTTACCTCCCCTCAAACATAAAGAAAGGAAATTGAAGGTGATGTCGTCCACATCTAAGTTTCTGCTACTGCTGACACATCTGTGCTCACTCTAGGATGCAGCCATTGCGAAGGCGGTGTGCCGGGAAGGAGAATGGGCCCACCGGCCCTGAAGCGGCTGCAAGGGAATGGCCATGACCCCTCTGAGTCCAAAGCCAACGCCACGCCCGGAAGGGAGCAAACACGCCCTCAAACGGTGGCCCACCCTCAAGTCTCCATTGCTCAGGCCTTAGCTCCTGGTTCACGTTTCTCTCGTGGCCCTGAGCACACGTGACCATAATCATCTGCTTGTGTTCCTTGTCTCCAGCTAGATGATGAGCTCAGTGATCGGGGAGAGACCACTTGCTGGGCGGTCTTTGCATTTGCTGCAATGCGTTGTGCACAAGCAGGCCCTCACTAAATGTTTGTTGAGTGAATAATGCACATGAATAGGCACGTCTCCTACTACGAACTTAGGGAATTATATGGGTAGTGATGGCAAGGGAAACAGTGAAGCCGGAAGGCTAGGACGTTGCACTACCTACAACTGACACTAGATGGCACTCAAGCACACCAAGAAAGTGTTTCTGAGAAAGACCAGATGTGTGTTTTTTGTAGTGGGTTTTTAAGGAACGTCGTACATGTTGGCCTATAAGGACTCCCTGAGTGAAAATCTGTCTTGCACAGATGAGCCAGCCTCAGCAGGACACACTGTACTAATCAAGGTTCTCCAGAGAAATAGAATCAACAGGATATGTATACAAAGAGATTTCTTACAGGGAATTTACTCCTAGAAACATGGAGGCTGACAAGTCCAAAATCTGCAGTGTGGGCTGGCAGGCTAAAGATCCAGGAGAGCTGATGGTGCAGATGAAGTCCAAAGGCCATCTTGTGGCAATCCCTCTTACTGAAAGAGGCAGGTTTTTTTGTTCTATTCAGGCCTTCAACTGATCGGATGAGGCCCACCCACATTAGGGAGAGCAATCGGTTTTACTCAAAGTTCACCAATTTAAATGCTAATCTCATCTGGGATGCCTGGGTGGCTCAGTTGGTTAAGGGTCTGACTCTTGATTTTGGCTCAGGTTCATGAGATCAAGCCCCACATCAGGCTCTGCAAAGACAGCACAGAGCCTGCTTGGGATTCTCTCTCTCCTCTCTCTGCCCTTCCCCTACGCATGTTTTCTCTCTCTCTCTCTCTCTCTCTCTCTCTCAAAATAAATAAATAAACATTTAAAAATAAAATATAAAACAGGAGCGCCTGGGTGGCTCAGTCGGTTAAGCGTTCAATTCTTGATTTCGGCTCAGGTCATGATCTTATGGTTTGTGGGTTCACGCCCTGTGCAGGCTCTACACTGACAGTGTGGAACCTGCTTGAGATTCTCTCTCTCCCTTTCTCTCTGCCCCTCCCCTGTTCTCACTCTCAAAATAAATAAATAAACATTAAAAAAATTTTTTAAATAAAAAGATAAATGCTAATTTCATTCAAAAATACCCTCCAGTCGACACATAAAATCAATCTTTCTCCTTCTCTCTCTCTCATCCTCTCCTAACAACTGTAATGAGTGCAAAGTGCTAGAACAAAGATCTGTTTCACCCCGAAGAAATCCAAAGGCCACATCGATCAGTCAGTTCTTCCCATGTGCACCTCCCAGAAAGCAACACAGGAAACGTGACGCATGAGCCTAGTTATAAACTAAGCTTCTGAGGGCATTCTTCTAACCTACCTGGCTTAACTACACTGTTTGCAGATTTTTAGGCGATGTTTCAAAATTAGCGGATCATCCCCGAAGGCCTGTGAATTGACTGTAAGTAATTTAATTGGAGATGAGCAAGTGGGAAGACAGAGAGAGAAATTTTCCTCTCGTAGCTAACACAGCTAAAATCCCAGATAGGAAAGAGACATTAGTATATTCGCTAATTGGAGTCATGTTTACATTCCTGTTGTCAACTGGCAACATTTGCTTGTTTCAAGGAAGTCTCCCAGGGTTTTGTGTAATTGTTACAACCTCTACAGAAGGCAAGTCCTGGGTGTAGCTCCTGACTGGGCAATTTCATAAATGATCCTTGCTCAAGCAAAGCACACATTTATTTTAGCTGCTACATTATTTTCTTCCACCATAAAACAGTCCATGGCACTGCCATCAGTCGAGTTGCGGTATTCTTTCCCGTTGAGAGTAGACAACTATTCTCAGGGGGAAAAAAAAACCCTTTAATCTGTGTTTATGCATTATCATAGCATAATAAAAGACCTTTAGCATAATAAAAGTTAGCAAAATAAAAGACCTTTTGCTTAAAGCGAAATCAGTCCATTTATGACAGACTCACAAAAACTACTGAAGTATGAAAAACCATGTGTCATCATGAGATCCACTGTACTTTGCAACCCAATGTTTGAAACAAGGCTTCTGACTATGTAAGATGAATAGTGGCCAACACAGTGTCTGTGTTGGAAGAAAGCCATCGTGGCCTGGAGAGACAAAGCAGCCGAAAATGTTCTTTATTGTGGTGATGTCCTTCTACCATGGCAGGCGACCTAAGGCATAGTCTTACCAGGTGACATCCTAGTCCCCAACGGAAGGCTGAAATAACTAAGACCAATTCTAAGCAACAGTCCTCACCTTGGAGAGGCGAATGCTGTCCACTCACATATGTTCTGGGAAGCCAAAAGGATGCTCAACAGACCATACGACTCCAAGTCAAAATACTGAAGTCCAGGGGCGCCTGGGTGGCTCAGTGGGTTAAGCGTCCGACTTCAGCTCAGGTCATGATCTCACGGTCTGTGAGTTTGAGCCCTACATTGGGGCTGACAGCTCAGAGCCTGGAGCCTGCGCTTCGGATTCTGTGTCTCCCTCTCTGTCTGCCCCACCCTTGCTCATACCTGATCTCGGTCTCTCTCAAAAATAAACAAACATTAAAAAAAAGGTTTTTTTTAATAAAATAAAATACTGAAGTCCAGGCTGTAAGAATAACACAAGAGAGAGACTGAAAAGATCATACAGGAAAGGTTACAAATCATTTCCTTCCTACAGTCAAATTAGTCTCCTATATGGCTTTTCCAGAAAAAAAAAATAAAAATAATAATAATGCTGGCCATTACTAAGGTGCAAATAGGACCACTCTAGAGAGGAAAATATCCCAAGCAGGAGTAAGACCAAAAGGTGCCCTCCTCCCCCTCACTTTGGGGGATCAACAGTTCCCTGCAGGTACTCTGTAAACTTGAAGTTTAGGAGTGGGGAGGAAGGGGTCACCCGGTCAACATTTTCTTTTCCCAAAGCAGCGGTGACATTTGTCAGGAAGGCTCCCTGCGGGGGCCAAGTGAGCGGCTCTCTGGCCAGCCCTCCGCTCAACACCTGCAGCTGCTGGCCGGTCTGGCTGGGCTCCCGCTTCGTCAACCGGCAAGCCCAGGAGAGCAGGGCAGGGGCCCGGCCAGCGCCACACCCGCCCGGCCTAAACAGATGTGCTTCCTCCGCTTGTCAACATAGGAAAAAGAATGGAGTGTGAAACCCTCAGGATCTGTGAGAAACTACGTGGTCTGGGAGGAAAACCTCAGAAAACCTTTTTGATGCAAAAACCATTGTGAAATGGGTTTCGGCGAGCAGGATTCCACTTTCCCCGCTGCGCAAGGTGCTTTCTTGCAGTCAGGCAGGAACGCTGGCGTCACCATCTGATCCGGCTCGCTCCTCTTCCACAGAGTCAGGCTGGGGCGGGGAGGGCTTGCAGATGACTCTAAAAGAGAAACAGAACTAAATTCCAAGTGTCTCGACCCTTTGTTCTGACTAATTGATGATGTGATGGCAGTGGATTTTTTGCCTTTCCGGGTTCAGCTTCGCTGCCTCCCTCCAGGAGTACACAGTGAAATGTGATCGCGGCGCTGATCCCAGCCCCCCGGATGTTCTGATAGTTTCGTATTTAACTGCAAAGAAAGGGCAGCAGGCCATATGGTGTCTCTAGGCAGAGAGGGGATAAGAGCTCTTGTTGGAGATGGACAGAGAAAACGGAGGAAGCGGACAGCTTAAAATGAGCCTTGGAATCGTTTTGTCTGCTGTTGATCCTTCCTTACTGTTTAATCCTGATGAGCTAGCAGTCTGTAAACAAGACTTTCCCTTTTGCCTTGGCCACCAGGAAGCTCAGAGCTACATTCTGGGTTCAATGATAGTAGCTTTCCTTGGCCTAAGCTTTCTCTGCATGGCGTTATTGCAAATAATTTCTGGATGTAGGTAGGAAGACGGCATTTGTGATATTCTGGCTATCCGCCATCTATTCCCCTCCTTTTGTTAACTAGATACCAAATTCCCTCCAGGAAACTATGTTTCCCTAGCCCTAGCCCGTGCGCTTCGGGGAGAGGGTCCCGCCTCCATCTCAGGGGAGAGGCACATAACCTAGACACAAGCCACTCCGTTGCTCTATCCTCTATCTCCCTCTCCACACAGCATTGGGTTACAGGTGGGCAGATGAGCCGGTGAGATACCAAGGACATTTTGCCAGGAATCAGGGGACTGACGTCGTTCCCACTGGACTTGAGGTTGGAAAGACGCTAGTCTAAAGCCCTTACTGCTGTACCACAACCACAAGGGAAGCATCTGCCTGAAAATGGAGCTAAAGCTCGAGGATTCGTCCCTGCAGGACAAAGGGAGACGGGAAAGAAGGTCGAGGCTCATCCCGGTACCTGATGCTCACCGGCCCTGTCTAGGAAACAGCAGAGCCCTGTTCCGCTACAGCACGATCTGGATTTGCTGTCACAGTGGAAAGCATCCCAACTGACACAGGAGGTAGAGGCAAAAAGCCCACGCTTCGTTTTCTCTTACTGTGAGAATACTATGCGGTGGGGGCAGGAATTTTGAAAACCACAGGAAACCGTAAGAAAAAAAAAAAAATCACCCCAGATCCCACAACCTAGAGAAAACAGCAAAATGGACTTCCCAGAATTTACTTTGAAGCCAGGGGGAAGAAAACACCATTCGTGAACACCTTCAAACACGCTGTCACACTGAACCCGACAGCATCTCGCGCTATCCCATTTAAGCCACATGGAGGGAGAGTCATTATTTCATTTCTGTTCAGCTTCGGCACATAGCTCTGTCAGGCTTCTGAGTTCAACTTAAACTTTTTTATCAGCCTCCAAGTTCAAAAGGCGTTAATCTGGCCCCGCACCAAAAGCCTTTTGGCCAGAAACAGCTAAGCTGTTTGAGAGCAGCTCCGAAGGGCTGTCATCTCTCAGGAGCCACAATGGGAGCACCGTGCCCACCCTGCTGCCACCGTGGCTCTCTGCACGGGGAAGCCGGGCCCCCCACCCCCCACCCCCAGGACCGCAGGGCCCTCGCTGGCCGTCTGGGGTCCTCTGGCTCGGCGGGCAGCCACGATCAGGCAGGTGGCTTTGAATCGACGCTGCTGCAGCTGGTATCCCACGAATGCGGCCAATCATGCTTTCTGTTACTTTTCCATTACTAGAATTTTTCCAACATACAGAAAGAATACAGTATAACAAACACACACGCATCGCTTCCATTTTACAACCGTTTACGTTTTGCCAGCTTTGCTTCATTTATTTCTTTTCTTGCTGAAGTGTGCAGTTTTGAGGGGGTTTTTTAAATTTATTTTTGAGGGAGTCAGAGAGAGGGACAGAGGATCCGAAGCAAGCTCTGTGCTGAGAGCAGAGAGGGCGACGTGGGGCTCGAACTCCCAAACCGTGAGACCGTGACCTGAGCCAAAGTCGGGACGCTCAACCGACTGAGCCACCCAGGCGTCCCTGAAGTGTTTTAAGGTAAACTACAGACATATTACACGCGGATGCGTCTGACTGCTCCTTCGCAGTGCAATTTTCTCTTTTAACTTCCGATTCACATTAAATATCTAAGGAGGACAACGTAAAATGATTGCCACCATTTATAAAATACCCGCACTTCACGAAGTGCTCCATTCATTCATTCTTTCATTGGCCACTATTTATTGAGCACCTATTAGGCTGCAGTTTGAAGCCCCGGGGATACAGTGACACACAAAACCGGGGGTGGGCAGGACCCCAGCTCTCACGGATGGAGGGCTTCTTCTGTGGTGGAGATGGGCATTAAATAGATCAACAAAGTAGCGTGGAACCACAGTGATGGGGGAGGTGGTGAGGACTGACTGGATTCAGGGCCATGTAGTGTATGCAGTCAACAGGGTTTGTGGACAGACTGGATGTGAGGTGTGAGAGAAAAAGAGGGGTCAAGGATGACGGACATTTTTGGCCTGAGTGTCTGGAAGCCTGAAGGAACCATTCATTAGGATGGAGGTGACCCCAGAGACAGCGTTGCAGGATTTTTTACCTCAGTACCGGGACTCGTCGTCTTGCCCCTTCGAAGAATAAAGTGGTGAACGCAAAATGAGCGGCGGCAGACAAAAGTTCCTGAGACCGTAAGATCAGAAAGGAAGACTAGTAGGAGAGCTCTCCTGACAGAGAGGCGACATTCAAGAGTGAACGCCCGCGAGTAGAGGCAAGGTTCCCCTTCGTTCCTTCTCAGGGTCGGCCTTTACTGGCTGGAAAACGCTAGGTGTTGGGTTGTCCTTTCCTGATTGGCTCATTTCATCATACAAGGAGGGGTCCTTGTGGGCCATCCGTTTTCTGGTCTACTTATTTTTAGTCAGGGCTCTTGTCAAATTCCCGAGGGAAACCCGAGGGGGAGGAGGTGGGGTCTGTGACATTCTTGAGAGGGACCTCCTGCCTCAGGGGGTCGGCTGTGGTCAGGCTCTGCCAGCATCGTTCCAAACGCTGTGTTTTTCCCCACCCAGGGACCTCCAGTCCTAATCTTTCCCTCTCTGCCTCTTTTAGCCTATCTTTTCCTATCCTGACAGCAGATCTGGAGGGGAAGATCGCAAGTTCAGTTTGGAATGCCAAGTCTGAGAGGTCACGCAGGAAGCTGGTTCTCTTTGTCTGGAGTTTAGTGGCGACGCGGAGGCTGGAGACACGACTCTGGGGTGGTCAGCATCTACAGATCCTATCTTCAGCCCCGGGACTGCGTAAGAGCACTAAGGAGTGAGTAACTGGCAAAGACATCCAAGGACTGAGCCCTGGACACTGGGAAATAGCATCCAGCGTGGGGAGAAAGACTCCAGCATGTAGTGTCCTGAAGCCAAGAGAACAAAAGGTTTCCAGAAGGGAGCGATCGTGTCCAGTGCTGCTGATAGGCCGTCGCAGATAAAGACTGAGAACTGACCCCAGAATTCAGCACCGTGGAGGTCACCGGTTTCCTTGGCAAAAGCTGCCTGGGTGAAAGGGCCAGGACAAAAGTCTGATAGGTGGGTCATGGGAGAAGTGGAGACAGCGGCTATGAACAGCCCTTTAGAGACATTTTGCTATAACGTAAAAGTGAGCAGAAATGGGATGCCAGCTGCAGGGGGCAAAGGGTCAAGAGGTTTTGTTAAGACGGGATAAATTACACCATGTCTCTGCTACTGGAAATACCTAGCAGCGAGGGGGAGATGATGCGGAAGGCAGGATGAACGACTGCAGCAAGGCCGACCAGTGGTCCAAAGCCAATGCCCCGCCACGCCACCTCCCCACTCTGAGAGGTGCGCCCACAGTGTTGGGGGGATGGGCGTGGATACGTAGATGGTGGGTGCAGTCGGGGTTTTCATTCTGTGAGGAGACACTACCATCCTCTTTGGAAATGAATCCGAGGAAGCTCCAAGAAGTGAAGTCCTTAGTAAGTTGCAAATCTGGAACCCAAGACCCAAGTCTCTGGTTCCAAAATCTGTCCCACCACGGCTGCCCCTCTATTTTTGCACAGAACTGGGAAGTTAAGGAGTTAAAGAAACCCTCTGCCACGTTTTTTACTCTTTGCCTTTTACACAAAACATAGGTTGCTTTGAGGCACTTTGAAGCTCACATTGGAATGAGGCCTCTTTGACAAGTCAGGGATCCTTCCAACTAGTGTCCTGTATTTCGCATTCTCATTTGGCCTCCGCTCCCATGTAACATTCAAATTTATGGGGCTCTGAAACAAGAGACTTGGCAAAATGTTACCCTGGTACAATTTCCCGGATGCACTTTTATTTCCCCCTAAAAATATCCACGTTCAAGTATTTTCGCTTTGCCCTTGACATCTATGTGCACTTTGTACAGAATCTCAGCTCCGGGCTGGGGGAGGAGGGGGTCTCAGTTCCGCTCCTGAGCGCCCGGCGCGGGGACAGGGCCGCCGGCCGGAGCACCGCCACTAGATGGCGCCAGAGCCCTCCTTCGCTCTGACTCCTGCCGGCTGCGAGTTTTCCGGGGGACCGCGGTCGGGACAGGCGCCGCTCACCACCCGCCGGCCTGGTCGGGCCTGGAGGCCCCTTCCCCAACTTGGAACTGGAGAAGGGGTCAGCTCGACGCCCGCTGTCTTCTCCGTCCACTTCTGGACTTAAAGCAGACCCGGGTCGTCCGCTACCTGGCAGACGATCTCCGAGCAAACAGGGTCAGAACAGCGATGGCTGTGCAAAATTTGGATGGAATGCTGGGAGGAGGGAGGAATGTGGTTTTGTAAACATATTACCGGATACATACTTTGCTGATACTTGCCTATCAGAAAGCCTGGTCCAGTATCCAATAACTCCGCTGCCTCGAGCCCTATGCAATGGAGATTGAATTTCCATGTGGCCCAGCTGGCAGCTTTTAAAGCATTTTCAGATGAGGCATATGTATACACGCAGCTCACCTGTTACTTTTGTCTCATGGGGTCACATCACAAGGGCACAAAATATGACCCGCTTGCAGGTGCTTGAAAGAGAAGTTTGTGGCTGACAAATCCATCCCTGAAAAACTCCTGTGTGCCTCCAGGACAGCAAGTCAGGTGTCCTATCTCCACAAATGAATAATACGGTCTGTAATTAGACTAACCCAGAACCCTTTGAAAACTGGTTAGGGGAAATGTTTTTTCTTGACTTGATGAGAGCTTATTCCTCTAACTGTAGGATATCTGTCAAGTGCTTTTCAGCATGGAATGAACCACTGAAAAGTTTTTAAATCACAAACTATTTTAATCACTTTAAATCACAAATTATTTTAAACAGGTCAGGGTTTGTAAGAATTGGTTACGATGGGTGTCTTCCAAGCATACTCTGACTCTAGGGCTGGCTTAGCTGTTTCCTGAAAACATCTTTATCATGTACCTTTTTTTTTTTTTTTAAGGATCTCAGTTATAAGTAATCTCTACCCCCAGTGTGGAGTGTGGGGTTTGAACTCATAAACCTGAGATCAAGAGTCACATGCTCTACTGACTGACCCAGCCAGGCGCCCCTCCTTATCGCAGATCTTAAGTCCCTCTGAGAAGGAAGTTTGTGTATCTTTGTTTTGGGAGAGGATAGCTGTGGTAAAGGAAGAGTATAATTGAAGAGATGAACCTTTATGGTGCCAAGTATTTTGTGTTGCTCAGGACACAGGGACCTATGTCCTTTCTTTTTTTGTTTTCTCTTTTTTGAGATTGGGGGGGGGGGGTCTCATAGTCTCATAGGTTTGACTAACAGCCTTTTCTGTCAGGCTCCACAAAATTGTTTTAACTAACGTCTTTTTAATTAATTCAGTTAGCTTTTACTGAAGTGCCCGTCTCGTGCTAGAACCCAAGCTAGGCACCAGAGGTGTCGCAATGAACAGAAGTAGCAAAACAGCACGGCCGGCCGTACTAGAGCTTACCTCCTTCCAAAGGAACTTTTTAAACACACATCCTGTTGAGATGAGGACACTGTTTGCTGTCCTCAAAGCATTGTGATGTAGTGTGGCTCAGATACAAACCAGGAAGATGAGCCTGAATGCATTTTTTTTAATGTTTATTCATTTTTGAGAGAGATACAGAGCATGAGTGGGGGAGAGGCAGAGAGAGAGAGAGAGAGAGAGAGAGAGAGAGAGAGAGAGAGAGAGAATCTGAAGCAGGCTCCAGGTTCTGAGCTGTCAGCACAGAGCCTGACGTGGGGCTCAAACCCACGAACTGTGAGATTATGACCCAAGCCAAAGTGGGATGCTCAACCAAGTGAGCCACCCAAGCATCCCAAGTCTGGATGCATCCTAATCACTAACTCGGTGATGCTGAACAAATCACTGGATCCTTCCATGCCTCCCCCTGTCACTGTGTCCTTTGTTAATATCCTTACCTTCCTCAGCTTTGTGAATTCAATGATATAACACCTGAGCTGTCAAAACATTACACAGATGCAGTTTGTTTTTACAAAATACACTGTTTTTTATGTTATAACAGTACCTAAAGGGAGCATAAGATAAAGGAACATGATTACAAATGATTCTTAAAACAGAGGATATCATTAACTCTCAGCTCTTACTGCTCAGAAGCACAATCTGAGGAATCCAGAATATTCTAAATATCTGTTAAAGGATCAGAGGTGAGGAATGTGGTTAGCCCTGAAAAGGTCCCTGACCCCCTGGCAGCCAGCCTCCCTTGGAGAATAGCTTCAGGCACATCTTTTTGCATGCAAGGACCGGCAGGCCCCGACCTGTTGGATGAAAACCAACACTGGGAGCTGGAGCAGCATGGATCTGACCAAGCTGAAGGCCGCAGGGCGGGGCGGGGCGGGGCGGGGGAGGTGACACAAAAAGTCAACTGGCCTGAGGTGTCTCAGTGTGGGACTCTGTCCAAACACAGAGACATTTCAGAACGTCTTTCAGGAGGTATGATGAACGTGAGACACAGAGCTAACAGGACACTAGACGTGTCCTGAAGGAAGATGTGCTGTCTAGGTGGCCAGAGGTGTACAACGCATTCCAGACGAGTCTGTGGAACTGAGTGAATGGCTTCCCCTGGTGTTGAGATGACTTTGTGTTTTCCAGTCTCCCTGCTTCCCCCAGCATCCTGATGATGCCATCACCTAGAGGCTTCGCGAAAAATGATTTTCCCATTTTCTTAGAAAAGAGGGGGAATTAAAACTGTTTTAATTAACTAAGTACAGTCAGATCTGTAGGCCCTTTTGCAGAAGGGAAGTTACACATTACAAAAGGAAGAACATGGAAATTCTGCACATTTCCTGTTGAATGTCCCCCTTTATTCAGAAAGCAGGCTGGCCGGCCATTTTGTTTCTATTAGAGAATCAACAGAAATATACTCAACTCACAGGCCCGAATAAACGGACAACGGGTCGACAATTTCGCCACATGGAAATTACAAGTCAGAACACCTCCCTGTCCACTCACTTCCCCCTCTCCATGGACGTTTGGTGTACCTGTGTCTACTCTCAAAATCAAGGACTTTGGGTCCTGGAGCATTTGGGAAGAAATCTCAAGTTCAGCAGACAGCTGAAAGCATTAAGAGAAATATCTAGAATGCTGCTTGGTATTGTCTTTGGTAAAAAAATAAAGGAGTAAAAACCTTTTTGTAGAGGCGGCTTCTAAGCAACAGGCTTGACCAAGGGTAAACCTGAGTAAGGTCAAAGAGCCCACAGAGCTCACCGACCACCACAAGCTTCGGGCAAGCAGGCTCACTAAGTGACCCACCTCGTAATAACCATAGGCTCTAACCAACGGGCTACTTACAACCAGGCACAGTTACCAAAAAAGGGAAAATTCCATCCATTCCCATATCTCCCTCACTCCACCCTGTGACTGTGGCCCCTCACTGCCACCTTGCTGCAGACAGTCTCTTTGCTGTACTGCCCATCTTGTGGTGTATTGAATAAACTTCTATGTCCTTTGTTCTGCCTTGATGGGAGTGGGTAGAGAGAGAATCCCAAGCATCCCAAGCAGGCTCTGTCAGCACAGAGTCCAATGTGGGGCTCGAACTCATGAACTGTGAGATCGTGACCCGACCTGAGATCAAGAGTCGGGACGCTTAACCAACTGAGCCACCCAGGTGCCACCAAAATAAACTTAGAAAAAAATAATAAACCCAGTGACTTAATAAGTAGCTTTTAAAAGAGATATTATCACTCTTCACAACGATATTGTTTGTCCTTCCATGTACCTTCATGTATCATGTCAAAAAATCTTTTATATTCGTTTCATTGTGAAAAATTCCCAGCCAACTTCTGATCATATGGATTTCCATTCATTAAGTATTTACTAAGCATTTAACTACACTTTATGCTGAGAAACCCAATCATCACTAAGACATACGTATTTAGGAGTGGTCTGGTGGGTGAACGGGACGTTACTAAAAAAATTACAGTAGGTCTTGGTGAATGAGGTGGGAGAATTAGTCAAGTGTCTGATTATAAGGGCCTTGGATGCCACACGACAGGGACGTTTCAGAGCAATTCCTGGGGCAGCAGAGTGGATCAGAGTCAATGAGGCTGCACAGTAACTATAAACAAATATCCTAGAGCAGCAGTGAGGCCAGAGAAGAGTGGAATGGATCAGACACACAGAAAGAATAGGAGGGGCGAGGTTTGGTCATTAGTGTAGTGTGGTGAGTAGGTAAGAGCCAAGTGGAGGACAGCTCAGAAGGAGCCTGTGCAAGGGAATTAATTCAATTCTGTACAAGTCACGTGAGGTGCCTGCACACAGCCATGTGATGCTGAGCAAGCAGGAACCCACACCCACCCGAGCTCAGTGAGGGGACGTAGGTGCCAATGAAGCCAGAGAGCATGAAATCACCCAGGAAGAACGGAGAGATGGGAGCAATCCTAAATGAAACAGAATCTGGGAGAGGAGCAAGTTCTGGCAAAGGTACCGTCCCCACCCGGAGCCCAGCCCCCAGCCCCAGCCGCCACACGGCGCAAGCCCGAGTTCATCCCAGCCCTCCAGGTCCATGTGCTCTCCAGCCTGCCTTTCCAACACTCTGGCCCTGTTACCGGGTCCAGACTGTGACCGCAGCTTAGGAGTCATGGCATTCCTTCCTGAAGCATTAACTGTATATTAGTGACTTGGGAGGGAGCAAAGAGATTTTTATGTTAGACAATGCAAAGTTACAGAGCAGAAGACAAAAAACAAAAACAAAACTCTCATTTTTAGAAGAGAGAAGACATAATTTCAATAATGTTTTGTGCTTTCAATTCCTCAGGCTTTGTACCCTTTCAAGAAAGAAGCAACCATTCTACATGTGACATGAATTACACAGAGTGGCCATTTTGTTTTGTTTGCGCATTATGTCTTCCATCTTTGGTGAATAGTACCTACGTTTTTTTATTTTTAATGCTTATTTGTTTTTGAGAGAGAGAGAGAGAGGATCCGAAGCAGGCTCTGCACTAACAGCACATAGCCCGATGCAAGGCTTGAACTCAGGAACCATGAGGTCATGACCTACGCCCAAGTCGAACGCTTAACCAACTGAGCCACCCAGGTGGCCCAGTACCTTCATTCTTTAAAAAAAAAAAAGTCGCCCCAATTCCTTTTACCCTATCTCTCAAACAGGCAGTCAAGTAAAGTGCAAGTTACCCTTATTTTAAACCCTAAGTCTTATTGCAGTCAACTAACTCTCAACAAAGGTGCCAAGAATATACAAGGAGGAAAAAAACAGTCTTCAAAAACTGGTGTTGGGATAATTGGATATCTGCATGTAAAAGGATGAAAGTGAACTCTTATCTTACACATATATAAAAATCAACTCAAAATGGATTAAAGACTTAACTGTAAGATCTGAAGACATAAAACCCCTAGAAGAAAACATAAGGGGAAAGGTCCTTGACATTAGCCTTGGTGATGATTTTTTCAATTTGACACCAAAAGCCAGGCAACAAAAAGGAAAAACAAGTGGGACTACATTAAACTAAAAAGCTTTTGGAAGACAAAGGAAACCACCAACAAAATGAAAATGCAACCTACTCAATGGAAGATATGTGCACATAAAATATCTGACAAAGGGTTAATATCCAAAATATATAAAGAATTTTTACAACCCAACACTTAAAAAACTAACAATCTGATTACAAATGGGCAGAGGACCTGAACAGACATCTTTCCAAAGAAGACATTTTTCCGAAGACCTTCTTCCAACAGATACATGCAAAGATGTTCAACATCACTCATCGTCAGGGAAATGAAACTCAAAACCACAATGAAAAAATACAAATCAAAACCTCACACCTGTCAGAAAGGCTAGGATCAAGAAGACAAGAAATAACAGGTGTTGGCAAGGATGCTGAGAAAAGGGAACCTTCGTGCACTACTGGTGGGAATGCAAACTGGTGCAGCCACTAGGACAGTATGGAGATTCCTGAAAAAGTTAAAAATAGAAATACCATATAACCCAGTAATTCTACTGTTGAGTATTAAACCCTCCCCCCCCCCCAAATACTAATTCAGAAAGATGTATGCACCTCCAGGTTCATCACAGCATTATTTACAGTAGCTGAGATACGGAAGTAGACTAAGTGTCCATGGACGGATGAGTGGATACAGAAGTGGTGCATATATACACAGTGGAATATTACTCAGTGATAAAAAGAATGAGATCTTGCCATTTGTAACAACATGGATGGACCTAGAGGGTATAGTGCTGAGTGAAGTAAGTCAGAAAAAGATAAACACCATGATTTCACTTACATGTGTAATCTAAAAAACCAAATGAACAAACAAATGAAAACTAGAAGCAGAGTCATAAATACAGAGGACAAACTAGTGATTGCCAGAGGGGAGGGGGGTGAAGGGAGGAGCGAAATAGGTGAAAGGGACGAAGAGCTACAAACTTCCAGTTATAATTAATCACCGAGATAAAAAGTACAGCAAAGGGATTATGGTCACTAATACTGTGATAATGTTGTACAGTAACTAAGCATGGTGAGCACTGCACAATGCATAGAATTATTGAATCACTATGTTGTACAATTGAGACCAATATAACTTGGTGTCAATTATGCTTCAATTAAAAAAGTAAAACACCAGGGTGCCAGGGTAGCTCAGTGGGTTGAGCGTCAGCCTCTTGATTTCAGCTCAGGTCATGATGTCACGTTTCATGAGACTGAGCCCCATGTTGGAGCTCTGCGTGGATAGTGTGGAGCCTGCTTGGGATTCTCTCTCTCCCTCTCTCTGCCCCAACACCCCCCTCTCAAAATAAATAAACTTAAACAAAAAAAAAGTAAAACACCAAAAATAAATTTACAAATATGATTGACATTTGAAATAGAGTTCTGGAAATGTTATAAGAAAAATCGTAAAGGTGAAATTCAGAATTTTAAAAGCAAAGTTATTAAGTAGTTTCATAATGTTTACAGTGGAAACATAAATGGGACGATATCAAAGTAAAAAACTTCTGCACAGCAAGAGAAACCAACAAAGTGAGAAAGCAACCAATGGAATGAAAGAAAATACTTGCAAACCACCTCTCATCAAAGAGGTTAATATCCAAAAAAATATGAACTCCTACAACCCAAAGCAAAAAAAAAAAAAAAAAAACCAGAACAAAAACAAAACAACAACAACCCAATCTTAAAAACAGGCAAAGGCCCCCGTAGACATTTTTTTCCAAAGACATACAAATGGCCAAAAAGTGCTCCTCACTAACCATCTGGGAAACTGACAAGAGCACAATATAACCTCACACTTGACAGGACGGCCATTATCAAAGTCAAAACGGCAAGTGTTGGCAAGGCTGTGGAGAAAGGGAGCCTGCTCCCTTTGGAACTGTTGGTGTAGTCACTGTGGAAGTGTGGAGATGGCTCAAAAACTTAAAAACAGAACTACCACGTGACCCAGCAATCCCACTTCGGGGGATATGACTGAAAGAAATGAAACCATGATCTCAAAGAGACAGCTGCACCCCCATGGTCGTCACAGTGTTCTTCGCCAGAGACAAGGCGGGAGAAGACACTGAATGTCTGTCGGTGGATAAATGAAATGTTACAGGTGTGTGTGTGTGTGTGTGTGTGGGGGGGGGGGGGGTGGAGGTGGATATTCAGCCTTAAAAAAGCAAATTCTGGAGCACCAGGGTGGCTCAGTCAGTTAAGCAACCAACTCTTGACTTCAGTCCTGGTCATGATCTCATGGTTGGTGAGATCCAGCTCCATGTCTGTCATTGCAGAGCCTGCTTGGGATTCTCTCTCCCTCTCTGCCTGCCTCTCCCCCACTCACTCTCTCAAAATAAAGGGAAAAAAAAAAAAGGAATTCCTACCATTTCTGACACGGATAAACCTGGAGGATATTATGCCAAGTGAAATAAGCCCCAAACAAAAAGACCATGATCTCAATTATAGGTGGCATCTAAACAAATCAATCTTATAGTGTGGTGCCTGGCTGCTTCAGTCAGAGAACATGCAACTCCTGATCTCGGGGTTGGTTGTTCAAGCCCCAGGTCGGTGTAGAGACTACTTTAAAAAACAATTTGGGGGGCGCCTGGGTGGCTCAGGCGGTTGAGCATCCGACTTCAGCTCAGGTCACAATCTCACGGTTTGTGAGTTCGAGCCCCGCATCGGGCTCTGTGCTGACAGCTCAGAGCCTGGAGCCTGCTTCTGCGTCTCCCTCTCTCTCTGCCCCTAACCCACTCGCATTCTGTTTCTGTCTCTCTCAAAAGTAAATAAACATTAAAAAAAATTAAAAAAAAAAAAATTTGGCGGGGGGGGGGGGGTGCGTCGTCCCTAGGTGGCTCAGTCGGGTGAGCGTCCGGTCTGACTTCGGCTCAGGTCATGATCTCACAGTTCGTGGGTTCGAGCCCCGTGTCCAGCTCTGTGCTGAGGCTCAGAGCCTGGAGCCTGCTTCAGATTCTGTGTCTCCCTCTCTCTCTGCCCCTCCCTCACTCAAGCTCTTTCTCTGCCTCTCAAAAATGAATAAAGGTTAAAAAAATTAAAAAAAAAAATTTTGGGAAAACCAAATCAAACTCATAGAGTAGAATGGTGGTTGCCAGGGACAAGGGAGTAAGAGAAATTGGAAGATGTTGAACACAGTACAAACTTTCAGTTATAAGTTCTGGAGCATGGGAACTATGTGGTTAAATGTGTTGTATGCTTGAAATTTGCAGGGAGTAGTTTTGTTTTTTTTTTTTTAATGTTTGTTTATTTTTGAGAGACAGAGACAGAGAGCAGGCAAGGAAAGGGCAGAGAGAGGGAGACACAGAATCCGAAGCAGGATCCAGGCTCCGAGCTGTCAGCACAGAGCCCGACATGGGGTTCACTAACTGTGAGACCGTGATGAGCCGAAGTCGGGCGCTTATCCAACTGAGCTACCCAGGCGCCCCTGCAGACAGTATAAGTATTCTCACATCACACACCTAAAAAGGTAACATATCTGAGGTGACAGATGTTAGTTAGCCCGACTATGGGAATCATTTCATGTCCACTATACCCCAACATCACATCACACATCTTAAATATATAAAATCTTAATTTATTTATCTTACTTCAATAAAGATGGTGGGGGGGGGGGAGGATCCTGAATCTCCCATTTATCACGCAACACTGGGCAGGTTTCCTTTTTTTTTTTAATTTTTTTTGTTTATTTATTTCTGAGACAAAGACAGAGCATGAGTGGGGGAGGCGCAGAGAGGGAGACACAGAATCAGAAGCAGGCTCCAGGCTCTGAGCTGTCAGCACCGAGCCCTACGTGGGGCTTGAACTCACAAACTGTGAGATCATGACCCGAGCCGAAGTCGGTCGCTCAACCGACTGAGCCACCCAGGCGTCCCTGGGCAGGTTTCTTAAGCTATGAGAGGGGAACAGCTACTGTCTGAGATAGTAGGGAGTCTGAGTGAATACATTCTGGAGTGAGGAAATGTTTGTCATCCTCTATGTGAGGCCTGGAGATCCAGCCTCTTTCAGTCTGTTAGTAAAAGTCAAAGTAGCACAGTGAGATGCAGAGGTGGAGGGGACAGTCAGGTTTAGGGAGCTCACTCTAATCTGAAAGGCTAGACGTACTTTTCCTGAGGCAACAAATGCCACTTCTGCTAATTCAAGTTGGGCTTCTATACTTGCTACTGGAGTCCTAACTGCAAGGGAAGCTTTTGAAAACTAGTGCAGGGCTCTAAAAAAAATGGCACATTGATATAATTTTTTATAAGAATCAGTCTCTGCTAAGACCACCAAGTTGTCCTCTTCAAATGCCGAATAGAGTGAGCAGCTGCATGTACGATGTCACTGTCCAGAGGTCACTGAGCGAGCACGTTCCACCTCTCCAGGGACTTGTCTCGTGCGCTCCTCTGGGTAACAGGCAACTCGTTCTGCTTTACAACTTCAAACATACCCACTCTGCCCAGGTACAAGCTGAAAGGCCAGCTCACTTCAGTCTAGCTACTTCCTTAGGCTACCAAGAAAAGGCAAGGCTACATGGATCTTAAGATCTCAGTGAAGCTCCAGTGGGATCCCGTTTTCTCCCCGAACCAGGCACAGATTTTTCAGATCAAGCTCTAACTTAACCACAGCCTCTCTTATTCATTTTCTCCCCCCACCCCTGACTCCTAGCTTTTATATCCATATTATCGGGAAGTGTTTGACTCCTCGATCAATACCAATGGATATTAAACAAGAATTCAGTACCTCTGCAATGCCTCCTGGACTGTTTCCATAACACAGATGTAAGCCTTTAAAAGTGAAGGAAAAGGTTCCATATATAAAATGTCCTGGAGACCCTCTAAAAGGAAAAAATCCATTTGATTTGCCCAGACACAAATATCAAATAAAAATTTTAGAACTCACAATCAAAATGCTTAGTGAATGTAAATTTTTTCTGTTGTTTCGAGAGAGGGAAAATCTCAAGCAGGCTCTGCCCTGTCAGCTCACAGCCAGACATGAGGCTCAAGCACACAAACAGTCAAGATCGTGACCTGAGCATGCCCCAGGGAATGGAATTTCTGCTTAATTTATGTGTCTAGTTAATGGGCTATTTATGGGGGGGAAAATCCTAAAAAAACATTTAAATGGACTGGCCTATCTTGAACATAAAGTCTGTAATTGACTGTCTTTATGCTTTGGATTATCGAATGAGTACTGGGTGTTCTTAAATAATCACATACTACCACCAGTTGGCTGGCTTTTTAATTACACACCTCATTTTTACAGAGTGCACCGCTGAAGCACATCATCTGGGACATGAACACTCGCTATCCCACAATAATTTCCTATTCAGGTTTTCTAGGTCACCCCTGACTGCTGCTGGGTCACATTCACAGCATGGCCCCAGTCCAGCAGCATCACCAAACCCTGGGAACTCATTAGAAATGCTAACAGGGGGCACCTGGCCCGCTCAGTGCATACACCATGTGATTCTTGACCTTGGGGTCATGAGTTCGAGCCCCAAGTTGGGCACAGAGTTTACTTAAAAGAAAATCACTTTTTTTTTTTAATTAAAAAAAGAAATACTGAAAATGTGCTCCTGGGTCTGACCTGCTGCCCAGCAATGTGCTTTAGCAATCCTTCCAGGTACCTGTTAAACTTGGGTAATCACGATGACCCAGAATCCTCACCAGCTGACATTAAAGCAGGGGTTCTTAACCTGGGATATGAAGTCAAAGGCAAATGTGCCTTTTCCTGGGAGGAGCTGCCCAACTGTCAACCTTCTCTAAGGGATGTCAACCTAGAAGCAGGTACCACCACTGCCAGTCATCAAATTCAGATTTCACTTCTGCAAATACACACCAAGCCAACATGTTCTCCAAGCCCTTTAATATTCACTTAAAACAGCTGAGGCACAAGCAATAATAAAACTGCATTTTTTGTTACAAGAAAGAATTTTGTGTAATATCTGCATCATATACCAATTTTCTCAAACTCTCCTCGGCAATATTTCATTAATACTCTGGTCCAGAAGTTGGTTCAACAAGGTCAGAAAAGCAGAAATTTAGTTTAAAAAAAAAAAAAAATCAATTACCGAAGGGTAAGAGGACTCAAACATTTACTGAGTGCCTACTATGGCCACCGTACTGGGTTTTATGTACTTTACAGAAGTTCAATGTGAATGTTAAGTCCTAGTCATCTGTTAACAGGCTAGCAGGACACAGTCAGGTAAGCCCATCTTAAGTGTGCCTTCACCTGAAGTACAACTGTGGAATCGAAAAACTGATCTTTCCCAAGGAAGCGCACCAACATACACAAATACCTATTTCCATTTCCAAAGACAGTACCCAAGCATGCAACATTAGGACATGGGCGCACTCAGGTTGTCACCACTCTACCTAAATCTTGGGCTGAGGACCACTGGGCCAGCATCGCCCCTACTGACTGCGTGGTTCCATCACCATTTAAAACTTTAGATAGGAAATGGTGTTCAGCACATTAAGTATCTGGGGTTTGTTTTGTTTTTTAACAAAACGACTTTCAGAAGTGGCACCTGTTCTGAAAACCATCATTTAAGTAAGAAAATGACAGTATAATCAGCTCTAATGGGAAGATACCACAGCCTTTTCAACAAGTATTACATCAAAGCTGGTTATTTTTCAGAAAACTAAGTGATACCCAGCTCAGAGTACAGAACTCTCCAGAGCATATAGCCTTCACATCCTCCCACACAGCTAAGTTAACCCCTCACTCCTCCAGCTAGTCCTTAGTTTCTCTGGGTCCATTCCTCCCTTGCCAAGCTGCCTGCCCCTTGTTCTTGCCTCTATATACTAACTCTAACCTATATTCTGGATGCCCCTGGTCTCAACACTCCCTCTGGCTGGGGTGGGCACAGGACAAAAGCTTGTTTCCTACCGATGTGGTCAATCACTGACCAATCGCCATTGCCCTGCTTTGGATTTGGGACCTATTGGTAAAACTGACTAACTAGCATGTTTGCACTGGTCACCTCCCTATCCCCACAAAAGAGCAGGCTGGGTGTTATCAAAAATAAAAGCACACTGTTTAAGGGTTCAGGATTACACATGTGAAAGATACACAAGGAAGAGTCCTTAAATGTCTGAGTCGCGTGGTCTGATGTTCTTTTACAGACGAGAATACTAGGAGGTAAGTTCAGAGACGTAATGTGACCTGCCAAAGGGTGTGGGGATGTCCAGAGGCAAAAACTTAGAACCATACTGCAAACGCTCTCCTTTAGATCTCAACCACAACAAAAACCCAAGGTTAAGGAAAATTTGTAAGTAAAACAAAATAAAAAGTCTGGTACCTAGGCAAAGTCTTTGGGATCTCTCCAGATTTTTAGATAGAGTAAAGGCAACCTATACAGGGAGGAATTGTTACTCAGTTCAACAGATGACAGCAAGTACCAAGGATCTTTATTCTCAGGCCCGATGTTGAATCTGTGACTGCAGAAAACATGTCACTATTTTGAGAACACCTCCATTCTTTCCAAGTCTTCAGCTACAAGGTTACACCTTATTCTCATCGTAACAAGATAAATGAAAGAGGATTAAGGAGATACACTGAAGATAAAAACAAAGGGAACAAACATTTTACAAGCGTATCATCCCAGCTACCTAAAAGTTAAGTTTCAGATTTACGACAGTGACAGAACCATAGGATTTCAGTGAAAACCAACACAAGTTAGATCTTTAAAAAAAGGTGGGGGGTGGGGGGGGGAATCAACTCAAAAATACAAAGTCAGGCAAGCATGCAAAATTCAGAGTATAAAAAAATGCAAGGCGTGGTTGTCCAAACAAACATACCTCAGGAAAAGGTGGATTTGAAAATAGATGCTAAACAGAAACAAATGAATTAAAAGCTGAAAGGGACACTTCTCTGAATTAGCAGACCAACTGCCTCATTTATAAAGAGGAAAGAGGGCAGACAGTAATTAGTGAAGCTCACATGGCTAGATTAAGAATGACACAGATCTAATTCCCAGTGCTATCTGCAACTACATACAGCTAAAATGCATGGAGATAAATATCCAGAACACATTAAGCCCACTGGTTTAAACAAAACATTTCAAGACAAATACACAGGGAGGTGAGTTAATACAGCACAGCAGCACATCTCACGTATTAAGAGATTAAAAGGAAAGAAATGACCTCTCAAAGATTTTAATGCTTAGTTTTGATAAAGCAGGTTTCCATCCAATTCTTTTATGTAGAACAAAATGAACTAGCTTTAAAAAAAAAAAAACAAAAAAACACGTGCATTCTTCAACTTTCACCTACATTTTCTTGGCCTATCTTTCAAAACTAAGCAGAGTATTTTTAACGTAAGAAATGTGACGCTATATGTACATTTTAATTGCACATTTTAGGAATAAAATAAATCCATGATATTTCGGTAACTCGTAGTGTATTTATAAAATGAAAAGACTTCTATCAAAATACACTTTTCACTGGGAAAAATAAATAAAACAGACAAATGGATCTACACAAAGTAAAAATTAACTTTGGTAGATTTCAGTGTAGGACAGTCCATAACCAGCCTATTTGCCCTTATTCCCCCAGAGCTGCTCATCTTCCGAGTTAAGATTTTAAAAATATTTTTAATTGAGATTATGTTGATATTGGTTTTTCATTCCACATCATCTTCAGCCAAGCTCTGAGCACTTACAATTCTCTGAAAGAGAAAAAAAAAATTTAATTTTTAAATGTCCTTTACAGGAGGCAAGAATATACAACGGGAAAAGACAGTCTCTTCAACAAATGGTGCTGGGAAAACTGGACAGGTACATGCAAAGAAATGAAATTGGAACACTCTTACACGATACACAAAAGTAAACTCAAAAAAGAATTAAAGACCTAAGTATGAGACCTGACACCATAAAACTCCTAGAAGAAAACACAGATCGTAATCCCTTGGGCATTGACCTTAGCAACATATTTCTAAGCATGTGTCCTCATGCAAAGGAAACAAAAGCAAAAATAAACTATTGCAACTATACCAAAACAAAAAGCTTTTACACAGCAAAGGAAACCAACAAAATGAAAAAGCAATGTACTGAACTGGAGGATATTCATAAATGATATATGCAACAAGGAATTAATATCAAAAAAATATAAAAAACTCATACAACTCAACACCAAGAAAAAAACCTAATAATCTGATTAAAAATGAGCAGAGCACCTGAAGAGACATTTTTCCAACAGACACATGCAAAGAGGTTCACCATCATTCATCGTCAGGGAAATGCAAATCAAAACCACAAGGAGCATCACCTTACACCTGTCAGAATGGCTAGACTCAAGAAGACAAATAATAAGTGTTGGCAAGGATGGGGAGAAAAGGGCACACTCGTGCACTGCTGGTGTGAACGTAAATCGGTGCAGCCACTGTGGCAAACAGTAAAGAGGTTCCTTAAAAAATTTAAATAGGAATACCATACGATCCAGCAATTCCATTGCCGGTTATTTATCCAAAGAAAATGAAAATACTAACTCGAAAAGATGTACACTACCCTATGTTTAATGCAGCATTATTTACAATAGCCAAGATATGGAAGCAAACTATGTGTCCATCAATAGATGAATGGATAAAGAAGTGGCATATATATAATTCAATGGACTATTACTCAGCCATAAGAACGAGATCTTGCTAACGGCAGTATGGAAGTATTAGGCTATGTGAATTAAGTCAGACACGGATGAACACTATCTGAATTCACTTATATGTGGAATCTAAAAAACAAAACGAACAAAAAAACAGACCCATAAACACAAACTGGCAACTGCTAGAAGGGAAGTGGGGGAGGGGGCATAGGCAAAGCGAGCCAAGGGGAGTGGGAGGTACAGGCTCCCAGTTATGGAATGAATGAGTCACGGGAATAACAAGTACAGCATAGGGAATATAGCCCACGATCGTTTAACAATGTTGTGTGGTGAGACATCAGTGAGAAAAGCAGACCATAAAGTATACCTGTTAAATCAGTAAGCAGTACATGTGAAACTAATGTAACATTTTGTGTCAACAACACTTCAATTAAAACCAGAATTTTTTTTTCAAGTTTATTTTGTGAGAGAGAGAGAGAGAGAGAGAGAGAGAGAGGGAGATAAAGAATGTGCACACATGTGCAGAGGAGGAGCAAAGAGAGAGAATCTCAAGTGGGCTCCACACCAGCACACAGAGCCTGATGTGGGGCTCGAACCCACAAACCATGAGATCATGACTCAAGCTGAAATCAAGAGTCATGTTTAAACGACTGAGCCACCCAGGCACCTCCCAAAAAAATTTTTAAAGGGGGGGGGGGGGGGGAGATGTCCTCTGCAGTCAAAGAAATCAAATCTTGCTAAAGTTTACCCATTCTACAATTTCAACATTTAACACTCTTAAACACCGTTATCAAAGAAAATAATGATCATGCGGTCAGTCCCATTTCAAAATCCAAGTTAATAAAGGAAGAGTAATATGCACTGTTTTAGAGGTTGGTCAACTATATAACTAAAACCAAAAAGAATTTAAGATCTCTTTCACTCCCACATAAACTAAGAATACTGATTTTTTACTGGTCATCTTAGCCTCCAAACATTTCCCTTTTTGGCCTGAAAATGCTCCGAAGTCCTCATACAAGAAAGTACTTCCAAAATTAGCATTTGAAAATATGTCAAAATAATATGAGATAAGTTAACTAAGTAAAGGAGGCCATTTTTATAAAGAGGAATTCAGGCTTCATCCCAAACTCATCCACATTTCAAAAGACCTCACCCTCAGGTCAATCTTCCAAAAGCACCGCGCTATGCTGCCTTTCCAAGAGTAGACACTCTAAGAGCCACATTAGTCTAAATAAAAAGGTTTAAGACCAAATCTTTGCTTTTTCAACCCTCTCCCTTAAATCTTTGGGGACTTTGTTTTCTTTCTAGTCCCTTCTCCAACTAGTTGAATAAAGATCAGTTTGAAGAACTAACCAGTCATTTTATTAATTTTTAATCACATCAACTATGGGAATTAACACATGAATACACAAACTGTTCCAAAAAATAGATTCATTTCAGTTCCTGGAGACGATTAAAAATGAACAGAATGCAATTTTAATCAACTCTTAAGTTATAAGTCATCTTTTATACAAATGGTACTGTGTTCAATACAGATTTGAGGATGTAGTTAAATAGCTCCAAGCTCAAAGCCCACCTTGACGAAAGCGGAGGCACTGGGGCCTTTAGACAAGTGAGGTCAGAGGCAATCTACAATCCTTTATGATCTAGTTTCAGGCTGTGCCATCTTAGCTCCTCTGTCCTCTGCCAGGCCACTTCACTGAATGCATGGGCTCACAGGAGAAGGTAGAAAGCTACTTTTAGAAAGTAGGTGAGAGGGGCCTGAATTTTGGTATGTGAATACCAAGGTCTGAGATTTAATACTATGAGACACACTTCTTTCTTTTTTTGTTTGAAGTAGGCTTCACACTCACGACAGAGCCCAAAGTGGGGCTTGAACTCAGGACCCTGAGATCAAGACCTGAGCTGAGATCTAGAGTCAGATGCTTAACTGACTGAGCCACCCACGTGCCCCTGAGACACTTTCTGATCCGCACAGAGGGCACAATGACTAGATCTTATGACCACTCACTCAAATGTTATCAGGGGAAGACCATTTTCAAGCACGGGTATCTCCAATTCTGATTTCATCCCAAGAATGAGTTTCAGAATTTCATCATGTTCACTAGACTAATTTTTCTTTGTAACAGTAAGAATGGCCTTTATGGTTTCACTAATTTTTAAAAGTCCATGTCCCTAAAACATTTCTTTTTTTATATTCTACTCACTTTTGTTAACATTTCAAATCCTCACCTGACTAATTGTCGGAAGCTTGGTCAGAAGCATCTGGAACACTGGCGGTGGAAGAGTTTGCTGTAACACTTGCAGCAACTGCTGTGGCTGTCCACACACTGCAATCGCATTTGTCAGATGGTCTACACCCTTCTCATATTCACCTGGAAGATTTACATAAAAGTAACGTGACCCGGAAAGCCTTTGTTTGCCTCTGTCAAAAACTCAACTGTACAGCCTTCACTACGTTTCCAAGTGATCATGACCAAAAACATCAAAGAAGTAAAAGCCTGGAAATAATCTGCGGTACCTTCATATAACTGAGTATTATGAAACCATTAATAAGAACGAATCAGATCACATGCACAGATATGAAAGGATCTTCAAAACACACACAGAAGGGGAGAAATTCAGTGCAGAAATATGCAAGTATATTACCGTTTACAGACTTAGAATATTTCTGCAACATATTAAAAATTGCTAACAATGGAACAGTACTTTTCTATGAGAAGAAAGAACTGAAGACTGGGGACTGAGGTGGAAAAGAAGTCCAAGTTCACTTTACACTAATCGCTTACACTATCTGAATGGCATCACAAGCAGATACAGAAAAAACCCTAGGAGGGTGGTGCATCCGGACGGCAAAAGACTCCCGTCCTGTCCACCCACCACCCTGCGCATCTCTTTCATCTGCCTGCTCTGGAGTCACAGCCTCTATAAGAAACCAGTAAGCGAAGTTTTCTGACCCTGAAGAAGAAAATGACCGAGTAAGTGACTGAAGAATGGTGTATGAAGAGGAACTGCCTGCTTTAACATTTTCACTTGAGAAAATCTGAAGACTGAGGTATTCAAACGGAAGAAAGTACAACTCTACAAAGAAGTATTTAAAATAAGAAACACAAAAGACTGAGGTGCCTGAGTAGATCAGTCAGTGGAGCATCTGACTCTTAATTGTGGCTCAGGTCATGATCCCAGGGGTCGTGGGATCATGCCCCACGTCGGGCTCTGCAGTAAGCGTGGAGCCTGCTTATAATTCATTCTCATTCTCTCTCTCTCTCTCCCCGCCCCCCACCACCCCACCTCTGCCCTAACCTCCCTGCCCCTCTCCTCTGCTCATGTTCTCCCTAAAATTAAAAAAAAAAAAAAAAAAAAATTATAAAAAAGAAAATTAAGACTTAGGTCTTCAGCCTGGGCTTTGACTTTCACCAGGGGACAAATGACTCCATTAACTTGGAAATTAAAACACCACTTGGCCACTGAATCCTCATGCCGTTGAATTTACAGGCAATGTAGGGGATTTACACTGTTGCCTGGGGATATTAATTCTGATTATTAAATGGAAATAAAGCTACTACTGGAGTGTTAGTGTAGAACACAGGGGATTCTGAGACACCTCCTAATATTTCTAAAAACAATGCAAACAGTTAATGACCAACCAAAGCAATTCAATGCAGATGAAACCATTTCCTCTCTAGTTTGTAGACCTGAGCCCATTCAAGGTATCCTAAGATGAGATCTGGCTCAGTTAACAGAATATGCTTATGGAAGACCCCTAGATGGAGGAGACCATGTGAAATGAAGTTTACTGCCTAAGTCAATTATGCCTTCACTTGGCTTACTTTGATATTGACTTTTCCCCTAATTCTAACCACCTGACTCTTCAACCTTGAGCTGGGCTGGTAGTTTCCACTGGGAAAAAAAGCAGCTTGGCAGAGTTGTTAAGTAACCCTCTGTATGGTATTGAGTTAAAGTGTGGAACATGAACTTGGGAAGAAAAATAACTCTTCCCTGTCCCTCCTTCACCTTCCCCCTCAACCACTATGAGTTACTGTCCTTCTCAATCTGGATCTAACAGTTCAAGTCAGACAGATGGCCACAACACATGGATCTTCGAGATAATCCAAATAGAAGTAATTAATGCACTATACTCTAGTAGTTTGGACTATAAGTAATTTAAAACAATGTTTATATTTTGGGAGAAAGAAGAAAACTTTGATAGACATAATTATGAGCATCAACAAAAAATTCTGAGAATTTGTTTGCATGAATCGATATACAACCTATACCCTTAGACACAGATATCCCTATCCATGCAGATTTTTCTGTTCGGATATTTAATACAGCCTCTTAAATGAGCCCTATGAGGATTTAAGTGCTTTACTATTACCCTATGATTAAACCTCACAGGTTTCTTAATGAACTGGGGTAAAAAAGCCAAGATTATTTTCTAGTAAGCCATTCCCATTTTGATTTATAAATATTATCAGCCTACTATACCATCCAAATAAGACAATTATTTCTTAAAGAAAAAATCAAAGCAAAGAAATTATTGGGAAGGGAGAAACGTGATCAAAAGTAACACATCACCACCACCTCAAACCTTTAATCTCTTTCCATAAAAACAGGTAAAATAACCACAAATGACCTACACTGTGCAGTTCAATACTATCCAAATCTAAGATACAGCAATGAGCATAAAAAAAACTTGACACTTGATACCATTTTTATCAACGACAGCAACTACTACTTCAAAGCTACTTTTGAAATAAAAGGTAATTTGACACTAAAAATTTACAAATACATTTAAGACTCTAAATTACTGAATTATAGTTTTCAATTTGTCAGTGTGAGCATTTTAACTTCGTAATAGTAATGTTTTAGAAAAAGAACTTTTGTTTCTAGTTTACTTATTTGAGAAAGAGAGAGAGAGAACATGCGTGAGCAGGGTAGGGACAGAGAGAGAGGGAGAGAGAGAATCCCAAGCAGGCCCTGCACTGTCAGCACAGAGCTCGATGCAGGGCTTGATCTCACACACCACGAGATCATGACCTGATCCGAAATGAGTCAGTCGCGCTCAACTGACTGAACTACCAAACAGAACTCTTAATCCTTAGTTGAATACATAATGCACAAAGCCTAAACTCTAGATCAGATTCAGTTCACTGGTCCTGAAATTAAGCACCGTGAACTCACTGTGCGACCCTGACAGGTAAATTAACCTTCTCCAGGAATTATATGACCCATTCCTTCCTATAAATACTGGAAAAGACCTACCGAAGATTAGGTGAAGAAGCTGAGGAAGCATATTCTTCCAGTTACTATTTATATATTGCATTAGGACTATATTCTCTAAACTGCTAAAAAAATACCTCACTTGTAAAGATTACTTACTACATTCTCTGTATCATGTATCAAGTAAACCTAAAATTCACTCAAAACATATTATGGACAAGGATAACCCACAGCAAGTATTCACTTCTAGAGCCAATTTTCTTTCCTTTTTTTTTTTTTTTTAAAGAGAGTGAGTGCGCACACACTAGGTGGGGAGAAGGGCAGAGAGAACCTTAAGCAGGCTCCATGCAAAGTGTGCAGACGGACATAGGGCTCATGACCTGAGCTGAAATCAAGAGTCAGACACTTAAACTGAGCCACCCAGGTGCCCCAAGAGTCAGTCTTACATAAAATAATCCTCCCATTATTAAGTGACTTGTCATGAAATATGAGAATACCTTTCTTAACAGCTGCTATACGTACTACACGCAAAAAAGTCCCTTACCACCGCAAATTTGTATTAGTGTGAGGAATTCTAATTTCCTAGTCTTTTAATGATTATTACCTTGGGCTAGCAACTCTTCACCAAGCTGTATTTCTTCAAGGAAGAATTTCTGAACAGCTTCTGCATCTTTAAGGTCAGGTAACTGTTTGGACACAGAACATTTAATACATGATACCAAAATTATGCTGGGAATATAACCAATACACAGAAAATCATTGCACTAAAAACAAAAGAACAAAAAACTGAAGAGCTCATTATAAAAAATGATAAATTTACTCTTCAATACTCACAAGCATTACAGTTTAGTATCTACATTTAAATGAATGCAAAAAAAAAACTTACTGATTAAACTGAAATTAGAACAGTTCTTAGAAAGCTGTGCATCAAACTTAAAAAATGAAGACTACAATTATCTATACCATAAAATATGCAATTTACTATTTACACAATTTTGATCCCCATTATTATACATTTTTATATAACTATAACCAACTATTCCTCTGATCCATTATTTTGAATAGATTTTACATGCATCTAAAAGATTGCATGTAAATGGTAGGAGACTATTCCATGGAGAAATACAGGATTGCATAATCACAATCTGTTTGCTGGACATCTGAGCTACTCCTAATTTCTCTGCTAACACAAACTGTTAATAAGTAGCTTTACTTAAGTTTTTGGTTTTGTAGTTTGTTACATATTATCAGACTACGGTAATACATAATGCCACTAGCTATAGGACTTACCTCTTTATTATTTTTTTTAAGTTTGTTTATCTTGAGGGACAGAGGAGCAGAGAGAGAATTTCGAGTAGGCTCCGCACTGTCAGCACAGAGCCCCACGCGGGGCTCAAACCAACAAACCCTGACCTGAGCCAAAACCAAGGGTTGACTGCTTAACTGAATGAGCCACCCAGGTGCCCCAGGACTTGTCTTTTCAAAAAATGTAGACCTATTATTAAAAAGTCCTGTTTTGGGGTGCCTGGGTGGCTTGGTCGGTTAAGCATCTGACTTCGGCTCAGGTCATGATCTCAGTCTGTGAGTTCGAGCCCCACGTCAGGCTCTGTGCTGACCACTCAGAGCCTGGAGCCTGTTTCAGATTCTGTGGCTCCCTCTCTCTCTGCCCCTCCCCTGTTCATGCTCTGTCTCTGTCTCAAAAATAAATAAACGTTAAAAAAAAAATTAAAATAAATAAAATAAAAAATAAAAATAAAAATAAAAAGTCCTGTTTTGGGGCACCTGGGTGGCTCAGTTAAGCATCTGACTCTTAACTTTGGCTCAGGTCATTATTTCACGATTCATGAGTTCAAGCCCCGCATCAGGCCTCAAACTGACAGCACAGAGCCTGCTTAGGATTCTCTCCTTCTCTGACCCTCCCCTGCTCATGCTCTTTCTCAAAATAAATAAACCTAAAAAAAAAAAAAAAAAAAAAAAAAAAAGGCCTGTTTTATTTAAAAACCTAGACTTCTATTACTGGGAGTTTTTGATTCCTGACTTCTATACATTCTCATTACCAACAAACACACAAAAAATTTAAATTTCTGAAAGTAGAGGCATCTTTCATCAACCAGCCCAACACAGGCAAGAATGTGATTACACCTGAATCTGAAAATACACAGGATGCATGTGTCTATACCTACTTTCTGATGTCGAGACAAAAAAGGTTACTGAAATATTACGAACATACTACGTATTTCAGAAAGGGAGTCTGGACATAATGGAACAAAGGGGCCACCTCTCAGTTTCACTTCCCTATCATCATGTCCAGTCTTTTAGCTATGTTGGGATTACTCAATTGTATCACAACAACAAAATATAACAGTTATGGATTTCATTTTTCCTTGCTCCAACTTGGTATTTTTTTTCTTTTCTTTTTCTTTTTTTCCAACTTGCTTTAAAAAGAACCACTACTGATCCAGTAGTCCAAGTCCTGGGAATCCAAGCAATGGAACTAATTCTAATAAAAAAGAAAAGGTATATGAGGTATATGTGCAATGACTAACATTTACTTACTTGACTTACACATGTCACAGAACATTTTTTTATCAAGCAGAGAAACCTATGTAGTCATTAAAAATAATCATGAACACAGGATCTATGAAAAGAAAAAAGTAGAAAGATTTATATCTATATGTACATATTACATCAAGGTAAAAATGTGCCACACGGTGGGATTCTGGATCAGAGGCTATGAATAATCCTATATAACTTCTGAAAACAAATAGCATGTGGTTCTTTTAAAGGAAGCTGAACAAAGGAAAATTAATAATTAATGTTGTATTGTATTATTCTGAAGCAGCTGAGTGAGAAAGTTTGAACCTTTTGGTAGAATTGTTTTCTGGAGAGTATCATCTTATTGCCCCTTAAATATGGCTCATGTAATAAACTGTCTGCGGTTAGGGCCAACAGGGAGGAAATAATGATGGACCGGATAATCTGCAGTTGAACTGACTTAACTATTCCGAGAAACAACAAATTGTATTTTAAAATAAAAAAATCAACGCCTGTTATCAACTAGCTTTCTCAAAATACACATTTCAAGTGAGGTATGAAGTATATTATACAACCTAAACAAAAAAACAGATTAAGTATTACCTTGGAAAGTCCAGCTCTCTCCTTGGCAAGCTTTTGTTTCTTTCTTCCTGCAAGACATGGAATATTTTCACTTTATCATCATTAAAATGGGAATCAAAAGAAGTCAAACTGCTGTGACAGTCATATAGGCTATTTGCAAAACATCCCTGAGTAGGGCTCTCCTATTCTCCTGTCTCCTTGTGATTTGTCAAGGTCTTATAAATAGTTCTGGTCAATGAGCTATGGACAATGTGACATTTCTGAGCAAGAGCTTTTTCCTTCCCTCTGGGGCACCAAGATCAGCAATTTTCAAGACAGACAGTTCTAAGAGCTGATTAATTAAATACCACAAGCAGAGCAAGCCCTCCCCCCCGCCCCCCACGGTCTATACAGGACATGAAACACAAGTAAGAATTAAGCCACTGCTGTTAGAAAGTATTATAACTAAAATATAACAGATTTAATCTTTACTGCCTGCTGAAAGCTATCTGACATTCCTAAATGGGAAAAAAGAGGGGGTAAGAAGATAGTGTTCAGAAATGCACTGCAAAATTCTTAACTACTGTTGGCTGGTTAAGGAAAAAAACCACTGCTGGGGAGCCTGGGTGGCTCAGTCGGTGAAGCGTCTGACTTTAGCTCAGGTCATGATCTCACAACTCATGAGTTCAAGCCCCCTGTGGGGCTCTGTGCCTACAGCTCAGAGCCCGGGACCTGCTTCAGAGTCTGTGTCTCCCCCCGCCCTCCCCTCCCATGCTCACACTCTGTCTCTTTCTCAAAATTAAACATTGGAAAAAAATTAAAAGAGAAAAAACTTCTGCCTACACTCTGGAAGTTGTTTTGTTTCTTTGTCTTGTTTTTGATATGAAAAGGCAATACTACCTATCTCAGAAGCAAGTGATGTTTAAAATCTTAATCATCAATTAGTCAACCCTTAAGCCAAATCAATAAAGGACACCAACGGTATTTTAAATTGCTATTTAATTACATACTCCACATGAAGGAGTGTTAGCACAGAGGAAGCACTAGCTTTGTTTCTACCCCAGCTCTTCTCGCTACTAGTGTGACCCAGGACAAGTTACAGGAACCCGCACCCCACTCTCTCCGGATGTAAAACTGGTCTAGAACAGTACATGCTTCACAGCGTTCTTGTGAAGATTGAGTTAATGCATGTAAAATATTTCTTAACTGTGTCCGGTTTATCACGTGCCACACGAGGAGTTGGTAATGAACGACCTCAGTATGCATGTGGTACCGAGATAGTTCGACACCAGCTCCTCAGCTTAGGAGTTGTGCCATGCTGCATTACTAATCATTAAAACTACCGGTAACAGGGAGACTGTGGCAGAGCTAAGAAAGGTAAGACTCAAAGGCTTATTATGTGGGTGATCTTTGGCAAATAAATCTCTTAACTCTGCAAAGATAAGGCATGTTTAATCTTACTACTACGAGGAACAAAAGCCATAAAAGACAAGCAAATGTCCTCTGAAAACCTTAGTGTTCTATAAATCCAAGTCTAATCAGTGCATGACTGAAGAGGTAGTGACCTGTTTGCCTAACTGCAGGGAGATGGGTTAATTGACTGTGGTCCAGGAAATTTCTTATCTCCCCTTACAAACTGGGTTTAACCACACCAGTAGCTCTTGCCAACTCTAGCCCCCAGTGTACCTAAAGTGCTACAACTCTAAGACTTAAATACAATTCTAGCAGTTTCAACAAAACAATATAGGTTAAATAAGCTGATCTTGTATGTAAACTTGAAGACAGTCCATCGCTTCCTGGCCTTTTGGCTAGGATCAAGTGAAGACAGCCCATTTTTCTTTTTTTTAAATGTTTATTCATTTTGAGGGAGAGAGAGTACACACATGCGCACACACAAACGGGGGAGGGGGAACAGGGAGGAAGGGAGGATCCCAAGCAGGCTCCACCTCGTCAGGCAGGGCTCAGATCTCAAGGAAGTGTGAGATCACGACCTAAGCCAAAATCAAGAGTGGGACCCTTAACCAACCGAGCCACCCCTGCTGAGCCACCCAGCCATCCCCACGTCTGTCTGTCTTTAGGCAGAAAATAATGAATACCATACTATATCAAGTAATTACTAAACATCACCAGTGCTGGAAGGAGATTGCCACGACCAGAAGAGGAGTGGAAGACTGCACAGAAGAGCCAGACATGAAGACAAACGAACACTCAGATGTGAAGGGTAAGCACTCAGTAAGTTTTAGATGCCACACGCCAGACACTATTCTAAGTATCAACTGGCTTACCTACTCCGCAGGAACACTAAGACAGGTATGATTAGCATTTCCACTTGAGAAAATTTACCAAGGTCACAACTAATAACTGGCAGAGGGGCAATTCAAAAGCAAGCAGCTGAAGTTCAGAACGTGTGTACTCAAACACTACTCTGTATTGCCTCTATATGCTGGCGAGAAGTCGTTAAGAGTGGCGACAATACTGACTCCATCTTTGGCCTTCCGTCTTGTTCAAGCTCACTGGATGACCTCTCCTGGGACTGTGTGTTCCTGGACCCTTGGAGATTAATGCACGTGCCTCAGAAAGGCCCAAGGTGAGGACTGGGGAAGGCTTTTTCTTGGCCCCCCACGCATCTGAGAGAGAGAACATAGTCTTTCTCCTTCCTGACGCACACGCAGTGCCACAATATATAATTAAAGGTTACCTGTCATTTAGGTCAATGCAAACGCTTTGAGATGCATGCGAACCCTTCGATCTTGCAACAATGCTCTTCTGCTAGTCTCTTCACTCTATAAAATCTGCGGACGAAGGTCTGGACTTTGCGGGGGGAAAATCTGCAGCCGGATCACCATCTGACTGCCCCCCACCCCCGTTAAGTTATGCTGAATAAAACTGTAAACCCATGGGGTCACCTGCTTGATTTTCCAGTTTCAAAGTGCCTTCTCAGTTTGCAGAACAACTCTACTGTCCCTCCTCTACCTTCTACCAGACGTGAAGACATTCCCATAAAAAAATAAAAGGTACCTCAGAAATGAACAAGGCAAGTTTGTGGAATAAACAGGTACATCCAGTTTGCTAAGCCAGAATTTATGAAAAATGACAAAAATAACGAAACCCAGTAGAGAGGAACTTGTTTTCCATTACTATCCAATCTTATAGTTGCTTTTTTTTAATAGGATGGCGAGGAGTGATTGTCGTTGCATGTCTGACTGATACAATTACCAATTTTAAGACGGATTAGTTCCTTTAAATTTCTACCGGTAAGATTCTAGCTTTAGTTTCTTGAGACCATTTAATTGTCACCTTATCAGTACATAATACTATCTCTATGATAAAGGGAAAGATGGTAAGGGCCTGAAAAATCATGGGAGTTACACATTCAGCAAGCAAATTCACCCCTTGACTCAGTATTTACTAGAAATTAGTCCCAAGTGCTACTGTGTAAACCTAACAAGTTAAAAGAGACTTTATCTACTTTTAAAAATACATGTAAAACAGGAACTTACAGATTGCAGAATTACTCTGAATATAAGTTTTACTTCCTAAAGAAAATGTCAAATAATAATTACATTCATAAACAATCTCTAGCATCTATCAGTTACCATGTGCCAGGGACTGTACTAAACTCCGTATGTATTATAACATTTGACGGAAGAGGGACACTAAAGCTTTAAGTCGGTTGCCCAAGGTTACTCAGCTAATAATTCAACTGACCACTGAGATCAGTGTAGACCATTGCTAATGCTAGAAAAAAAATTGTGGATTGAAGATGATGGAAAAGGGATTACGAAAATAATCTCTCAATTTGTCTAAAAGGACGGCTTTTGTGATTTCTTCGGCCAAAAATTAGTTTTCTCAAGGTTTCTAATAGGATTGCAGTGTTTCCAAAATAAGAAAGGATTAATCTACTACTCTTTATAGAGCTCTGTAGCCATACCACCACCACCATGCCTCCAACTATTACTGAAATGGAAACTACAAGAAAATAATCTGAATTTCTAGTGAATGTTTACAGCCAGCCTTTGCAGAGGGGCTTTCTCTGGGTCAGGAATGATGGTGGGCACTTCAAACATCTCAATCTTCACAAGAACAACCAGGGGCAGGTGGCATCACCTGATTTTACCAACTAAGAAAATTAAGATTCGGAAAGCCCAAATTATGCAGCTGATGTGTAACTAACCTGGGCCTGGAAAACTGAGTTTCTGAATCCAAAATGGCACCCTCCCCATCTATCTAACTGTAAATAAAATAAATTCTCTGTATCCCTTCCCTCCTAAAACAGAAGACAGCTGGAATTAGGTGTCATATTGTAGATGGTACAAGATCATCTTCTAGCCCCAAGAGGGCAGGTCACTAGCCACGTGGGGCACTGAACACCTGAGACAACCTGCTACAGCTTAATCAAACAGTAAGTGTGAAATAGACTAATCATTTCTTCCTACATTCTGGGCTTTAATTTTTAGAAAGCGTTTTGACTGAACAACGCAGAAAAGTTACAAAAATATTTCTTATTGCTACAAATTTACTCTTGGAGGCCTTCGGAATTCAAAGATCACAAAGGTTTTGGTGGCACGACCTCCCTCGTTGTAAATGTCTCGTAAAAGATGTCGCAGGTATGAAATAAGACTGAGCCACAGGAGAAGCTCAGCCCTTTGGACTCCCCTGCAATTTCTATAGCATTCACTCATATCTTGGAAGCATTTTCAGGAAAGCTACCAAGAGGGTTTAAGAATGCAGCAGCGATACGGGTGCATTTGCGGAGCCAAGTTTCAAGCACAATGTCGCAAAATACAAATCACACGACTCTCGAGTTACGAATAGAGGTTTAAACAGGTGAACTGCAAAAGGAGCCCCCCCCCCCAATCATAACACAAACCAGAGTGCATTCATACGGCAAATGTTTGGGGAAGATAAAATGGGAAAAATCGTCCCTCCAAAATGGAGGCAATCATGCGGGGCCCCAGAGGCAGAAGCGGCACCGGGAGCGCGCAGCCGGCGCCGCCGCCTTTTTCCGCCTGGGAGGCCCGCGGCCGCCCTGCACCCCCGACGCCCCCCGCACCCCCGACACCCCCCACACCCCCGCGCGCGGTAGCGAGGAGCAAGCAGGCGGAGGCGGGGAGAGGCTGCAGGCCCCGTGCCGAGGGGACCCACTCACGTTCTCGAAGCCTGTTCTTGAAGTTGGGGTCACTTCGTCTCTTGCGGTCGAAGTAAATGCAATACCCGATAAAAAGAGCCCCGCAGACACCGGCGGCGATGGCGCTGTTCCGGCCCACCATCTTCTCTCGACCGAGGAGCAGGAGCGAGCGCCGCGGCGTCGGGCCCCGCGTAGAAGCAGTTGGCCGAGAACCCTCACAGCAGACCGCGCCGCTGCGACCTGTCGCTCGCCGCGAGGGACGCGGGAAGGCCGAGAGCACGCACTTCCGGCCCCAGCCTGCGAGGCCCTCGGGCGTGTCCGCGGCAGTGCCTGAAGAGCAGCGCCGGAGCCGCTTCTGCGCCTGCGCAGGGGGCCTAAATGCAGTCGCCTAGGCGCCTCCGGGCGGGGTGTGCGGTGGTGTCAGCGTTTTGCGAGTGACCTCGCACTTCCGGTAGAGCCGCTGAGCGTGTCGTCGCGAAGGCGGCGCGTGGCCGTCAGTCACATACTCAAAAGATTGTAGCTGACTTCTTTGCTTGTGCCAAAGATGGAAGGGAGTGGTGACAAATGCTTCGTGTTACTGTTGTGTAATATAGACAACCTGTGACTCGTTTGAATTGAACTGAACTTGCTTTTCAAGTTGTCACAATATGCTGTACAGCGAGCAACATAATCTAGTGATTCAGGGTTGAATGAATATTACAATATAACCTTGGAAGAAAATTTCGCTGGTTCCTGGAAAAACATAATGAATAAAAAAGATGAAAGATGGGAATGCAAGCTGGTGCAGCCACTCTGGAAGGCATTATGGAGGTTCCTCAAAAAACTAAAAATAGAACTACCCTATGACCCCAGCAATTGCACTGCTAGGGATTTATCCAAGGGACACAGGTGTGCTGTTTCGAAGGGACACAGGCACCCCGATGTTTATAGCAGCCCTATCAGCAATAGCCAAAGTATGGAAAGAGCCCAAAGGTCCATTGATGGATGAATGGATAAAGAAGATGTGGTATAGACCATGGAGTCGAAAAAGAATGAAATCTTGCCATTTGCAACTACATGGATGGAACTGGAGGGTATTATGCTAAGTGAAATTAGAGAAAGACAAATCATATGACTTCACTCATATGAGGAGTTTAAGAGACAAAACAGATGAACATAAGGGAAGGGAAACAAAAATAATATAAAAACAGGGAGGGGGAGAAAACTGAGGGTTATGGGAGGGGCTGTGGGAGGGGTTGTGGGAGGGGGGATGGCCTAATGGGTAAGGGGCACTAAGGAAACTACTCCTGAAATCATTGTTGCACTGTATGCTAATTTGGATGTAAATTTAAAAAAATAAAACAAGTTAAAAAAATGAAATAACATGGGATGCTAAATAGCCACACGCTCAGGATTAGAAATAAAGTGTAATACATGGGATGTTCATAAAATTTTAGGGATGAATGAAAATTTAAACTTTGAGCATAGTGAAATGGTCCAGTATTATTTGCCTAATGTTTATATACTATGTAAACATACTGGAAGAAACTTACAAAACTAAATAGTGTATATTGAGAACATTATTTTGTGTGATAAAAATTTTCAAAGAAAAAGGAATTGATCTAAAAAAAGGTGAAAGAAAATTGAAAACATGAGTTGTCTTATAATCACTGGAAACATTATATATAGTAGTTTAAAGACACAAAACCTTGGTTAGGAAGACATTAAATAACTATAAATTGAGAGGGGTAGAAGAGAGAAGGGACCTTCAGGGTTGTGTCATAAGAATGTGGCTGCCTCTGTCCCCAGTCATAGAAAGAGGGCCTCTTGAACCCTGGGAGTGACAGCGATGTCTCTTACTCAAGGTGAGCCCTGGCAGTTTATGCTAAGGAGTCCACTCTGATGGGGGCTAGCCAGGCCAGGAAGACCAACCATGTGGTTAGAGGGTTGAGGCTTTGATCCAGGTAATACCACCCCTACCTCTGGGAAGGTTAGGGGGTTGGAGCAGAGGCGAGCTGAAGATTGAAATGGTCTACATAATGAAACCCAAATAAATACTCAGGACCCAGAAGCAGGTGAGCCTCCCATGTTGACAATACACTGTGTAATTCTACACCAATGTGCCATGTGCTAGGAGGGTGAGGTGTTCTGACTCCATAGGGAGGGGACAACAGAAGCTTCATCTGTGGGACTCTCCCAGACCTCTCCCTGTGCGTCTTTCCCTTTGGCCGGTTTGTTTGTATTTTTTCTTTCTTTCTTTCTCTTTTTCTTTCTTCTTTTTTTTTTCTTTTCCTTTATTTTTCTCTCATTCTTTTCTTTCTTTCTTTCTTTCTTTCTTTCTTTCTTTCTTTCTTTCTTTCTTCTTTCTTTCTGCTATAATAAAACTGTAATCATAATGGGGTGCCTTACTGGCTCAGTCAGGGGTGCATAGGACTCTTGATTTTCCGCTTGTGAGTTCCAGCCCCATGTTGGGTGTAGAGATTAAATAAATAAAATTTTTAAAAATTAAGTATACCATGTTTCTGAATTCAGTCCTTATAGACAATTATTGAATGTGAGGTGGTAGTGGGAACCCCCAAACTAGCAGCAAGCTGGTCATAAGAGAGTGATCTGGAGACACAACCCCCACCCCCCAACTTTTGTCTGCTGTCTGAAGGCAGTCTTGTGGGAGACTGTGCTCAACCTACGAAGTTTGGCCTAACTCTGGGTCGTTGGTGTCAGAAGTTACTGTAAGGGTACTTATGCAATGTTAGGGCTAGAGCCCCTAACCTAACTTAGGAATTCAGGAAAGCCCTTTTGCTTAAGTGATGATGAATTTGATACCCCAATGCAAGACCGGGAATAGGACCAAAGTTATGTATGCATTACCTGGACTTGGGTAGAGAGGGAAGGGTATGGAGATGCATTATGTACCAAAGATAGTAATTGAGATTTACACACAAGAGAATAACACAAAAAGCTTTTCCTTATGTGCTGCACACATACGTTCTGATTTTTCCTGTTCCAAAATTTGCCAGTGACCCTCAGCTGTTAAGAGGTATATCCTGAGCCTCAGATGTGTTGGAACAGAAAAGACTCGTCCAAGGCCACACAGATGACATGAGGCCTAGAACTTTCCTCTCTTGAAAACTTGAACAGACTACATGGCCATTAGATTATGACTCCGGAATGAACAAAGAGTTATTCCTGTGTTGTGCATAGTAAACATGGTGTAAATGTTCAGGTCACTACTAAGAGGTTCAATATACCAGGCAACATGTTTATACAAAGTACAGTTAGAGCAACATCTGTGCTTTATTCCTTAACCATTCTACATTCTAAAACACCTGTTGTAAAATGCAAGCATAGAATCCTAAAATAGAAACAGCCTGGAATCCCCTATGCACTTGTTTGGGAGTGAGATCATTAGCGGGTTGTGGAATACCCTTAGTGGATCATAACTGGTGTTTTTAATTTTTTTTTAATGTTTATTTATTTTTGAGAGACAGAGAGAGAGAGCATGAGTAGGACAGGGGCAGAGAGGAAGACAGAATACGAAGGAGGCTCCAGGCTCTGAGCTGTCAGCACAGAGCCCGACAGGGGGCTGGAACTCAGGAAACGGGGAGATTGTGACCTGGGCCAAAGTCGGATGATGCTTAACTGACTGAGCCACCCAGGCATCCCACACTGGTGTTTTTAAAAAATAGAATTTAAATATCAGAAAATGACATGTATAGTAACGACCAGTAATGTCATCTGAAACTTTCATGTCAGTTAAATATACCCATCTGTGTACTGGTCACAGAGTAAAGTTAAAGCCCCTTATTTCATCCATCAAGATATTTAGATAAAGAGGCTGAGAGGCTTGTCCAAGGTCATACAGAGAGGTGGGTCAAGAACCAGATGCCCTTACACTGCAGTCCATGGCTCTTTACACAAAAACCTAAAGACCAAAAGGAGCACCCCGTGTTAAAGACTAAAATTATGTATTTATGTATACACTGAATTTTACATAATAAACACCAATATACACTATAAGATATACACCATAAAAATATATGTTACATATAGTCTACATCTACAGTGATAGTTCTATCTGGTCTATAGGTGATGCATCTTTTTTTCTTTTTAATTTTTTTTAATGTTTGCTTATTTTTGAGAGAGAGAGAGAGAGAGAGACAGAGTGCAAGCAGGGGAGGAGCAGAGAGAGAGAGGGAGACACAGAATCCGAAGTAGGCTCCAGGCCGCCAGCACAGAGCCCAACTCAGGGCTCGAACCCACACACTGTGAGATTATGACCTGAGCTGAAGTTAGATGCTCAACCGACTGAGCCACCCAGGTGCCCCAGTATAGGAGATGCATCTTTATACAACTTTAACTGGTAAAATATGCAAAAATGCTCAAGATGATCAAGTATGAAGTATTTACTGAACCATACTTACAAAAAACCAGATTCTAAGCACCATAGGGGATACTAAGCATAAAATACCCAGTCTCTGGATACAGTAAAATAGAGCTCTGATTTCTACAAATTACATTTTAAAGATCATTAGGTTTCCCTGGTGCTATGACCACAAGAAGGGATTTTCAAAATAATCAGTAATAACTCACTGTCCCTCAATCCCCTTCTCCACCTAAGTGCCATGACACCTGCATCACTGATTCCGCCTGCCTCAGATCAGCATCCCTGGATTTCTCCCACCCTCCTCCCTCCTGGATGTAGACGCAGCTGGGTAAGTAAGATCTGTGAGATGGGCAACAGCTATAGCACAAGCTTCAGCCCCAAGGCAATACAATGGTATTCTCTCCTCTTGTTGAACTTTACACTTTGCGGCCTAATTACCGTATTTTATCAGAAAATATCCTTTAAACAGGATTTTTTGGAAAGATTGTTTCATTTCATTCTACTGCATGACACTAATTTAAGAATCACAAGTTTTCCTGGGAGAGTATTTTTCAAATTGAGAAACAGAAATGAAAGTAGAGATCTGCTTTGTAGACAATTTACCAAGGACTTCAATAGCGAGTTTAATTACCGGTTAAGAATAAGAAATCAAAGCAATATTTCATATACTATTCTTTGGTTAGTTTATTACTATGTTGATGAATTAAAATAAAAACCCAGAACTCTACTTTTCACAAGTTCAAGAGAAAGGGGGAAAAAAATTTAGTGGCTGTAATATAAGAGCCCTTCAAACCCTTCTTCTTTGGGACTGTTATTTGTATTAGATCAGTATTCCTACCTATCTAGATCCAATTGGTATCAACGTGTGCATACATATATACATTTTAAATTTACTCACTTTTAGTCTCATCCCAAGTAATTCTTGAAACAACCATCTGAAGTGTTAATTACATATTTCTATCATACGCTAATACATAGCCACTAAAATTCTAAATGTTTACCTTAAGTCTAACATCATCTCATACCATCTCATAATCACTGGTGACTAATCTGCTTACATCTTAAACGCTTCAAAGGTGCCATCACAATGTGAATAAACTAAAAATGTTCCCACGTTTCACACGCACCATCCATATAAAATTCTGCAACTTGATACATGAGTTTACCACACTTTTATTACGAGTACTCAGTGGGAGCAAAATAACCTTCGGATTGTTACTTCTGTTTTTTCTGTTTCTTAGTCCGTCCATTTTTCTTCTGCCCTTTCTTTTTCTTCTTAAGGAGAACAGCTTTTTCTCCAATAAACAAACTTTTAGAATGTCCTACATTTTTTGAATCGAAATGAAGTCCCTGCTTAGGTTTACCAACATTCTTCGAACTGGGATTTGAATTTGGCTTTAATTTTTCTTTATTGACAGAACGCATGACTCTGAGTTTCCTTCCCATCAGTTCAGAATTATTTAACTTCAGAGCAAGATGAACAGCATCTGTATTCTGGAATAAAAATCAATATATTAATTTCCACCAGAAAGCTCCCTGCAAAGACACTAGTACAACTGTGACTTTAGTGGATTAGGAGAATTTTCAAGCTTGCACAGATAAATGCCCCTCCCACTTTGACATCCAAGAAGTGCAACCCCACGGGTTTCAGTGGCTGGGCCGGTAGTCTCGTTTTAATCATGTTCCTCACAGGTTTCTTCCCAGGAAGCACTCAGCTGCCTTGTCACATAATTAGGTAAGTCACAATCCAACAGGCTTCATTTTTCTCATTGTAAAATGGAGTTCCAACCAACTAGATCAGTCACATGCAGTCTTTTAAACCAATCAGCTTCTCTTGTCACAGGCTCTTTCTGCAAAAGCTGCACTGTGTTAGCTGACTTGAGAGAAGGGAACTCCCTTTCAGTGTCTGAAATGCTGAACTAGATGCCTTGCAGAATTGTTTTTTGTTTTTGTTTTAATATTTATTGAGAGAAAGCATGAGAGCAAGCAGGGGAAGGGCAGAGAGAGAGAGAGAGAGAGAGAGAGAGAGAGAGAGAGAGAATCCCAAGCAGGCTCCATGCTGTCAGAGCAGTTGGGACATTTAACTGACTGAGCCCCCTAGGTGCTCCTGCAGGATCCCATTTAGATCCCAAATTCTATTACTCTTTTGTCCTAATATAGAACCACTAGATGCTAACAACCCTGAATATTCATGAGATGTTTGCTAAAGGACTTTACGAACTTATCAAGTAATTACAGCAGCAGAGGGGTACCTGGATGGCTCAGTCGGTTAAGCAGCCAACTCATGGTTTCAGCTCAGGATGTGATTTCACAGTTCGTGGGATAGAGCCTGGCATTAGGCTCTGTGCTGACAGCAGGAGCCTGCTTGGTATTCTCTCTCTCCCTCTCTGCCTCTCCCCCACTCGAGCCCTCTCTCAAAATAAATAAATAAATAAACCTTAAAAAAATAGTAGACAACAGAGAAACACTACAATGCATTAACGATGGCAACAAAAGGCTGTGACAACCTTTCTCAAAAGCTGTCTGGTAATACTACGTATCAAGAGTATTAAACATGGTCATTTATCTTGACCTAGTCAGTAACAGGCCTGGGGATCTATCCAAAAAAAAAGCAATCACAAACTGCACACAAACATTTGAAGGAAAAAAAACACCGCAATTTCATCATTACAGGGAAAAATAGAGAACACTGCAAATTTCCAACATTTGAGAAACATTAGGGAAAAGATAGTATAAATTATGTTACATCACTCAAAGGAACATAGTTATACAACAGAAAACACAAAGCAGGTTGCAAAATTTTATGTTCACAGATGGAAGTTCAACTTTAAAAAAGAAGGCATAGAAAAAACTGAAAGGAAATGTATTAACGGGTGCTTGAGGAAGGGAGAAAAACTTAAGTGCCATCAGGCATTATGAATATTCTCATAGTATGTATGTTCTAGTATTATTAGGCATGATACGCTGGTTAATATTTTGTAAACTAAATATAACTAATTTTGTACAAAGACCAAGATTTTCTTCTACCTGTGCCAACGGGTCAATTCTTTTCTCCATTTTATGGAAAGTGGAAATTCAGAGACTTAATACTTTTCATGTCCAATATCTGAAACATTATTTCATAACATCAGTGTGGAGAAAGAGGGAAGCAGAACGTCTTTTGATGAGGTGCGGTTACAGGAAGAGTACTCTAATATGGCAGATTATGAGTTTAGTTTCCTGAAGACGGAATTTGAAGGTGACGGTGACAGTTATGTCTGAGAGATGAAACAGCAGGGACAACCCCTCCAGCACATTTCAATGGACAGTGACAATGCACGAGTCTCCCATACCTCAAAGAGCACGTAGCCGAAGCCTCTGCTGACTCCAGTGGCTGGGTCTCTCACAATCCTAACCGCCACAATACTCCCACAGTCCAAAAAGTGTTCCTCAATTGCAGATTCTTCCACTTCTAAAAACAAATTCAACCAGAGCACAAGTAAAAACAGAATGGCCTTTGAAAGCTGGAGCTGTTTAATGATACAGCAAGTTAATGTAATATAGGTAATATAGCAAGCCCCACGAAAATTAGTCAAGTTACACTCTACACTTTTCCAAGTTGGTCTTAAAGCAAAACACTAAGTTACTACTCAGTTGTTATTTTCCTGTTATTTTAATGATAAATGAGTACTTTATTTAACACTTACTGTACGGGAGATTCCCCACAAATACTGATCTCTTGTCCCTCTGAAACACAAAGAAGGTTAATAAAAATCACTGGAGCTGAAAATGGAAGTGATCCGAAAATCCCCTCTTTCCCTCACCGCATGTATCTGACAGGTCTCCACTGCTCTGATTTAACTACGCACCTGTCCCTTATTTGATTCTGTTTCTTCCATCTTCCCTCTTGAAAGTGAGTAAGCACCAGAGGCAACAGGGTTTCTTTTGTTCACAGCTAGCACTAACACATGGCAGTGCCCAGGACAGGCATGCTACATTGGCACGGCAAACTCGGTACCGGGCCAGACGGCAGTCTGTTGGGCATTACGGCCAAGGCCACATGGTCTCTGAGGTAACTACCCTCCCAGGCTTAACAGAACATTTACAAGTAAATGGTGGTCGTATGCTAATAAAACTGAATTTAAATAACACAGTCAGCTTAATTTAAATAACACAAGCACACTTGGCCCTCAGGGTAGGTCTACATCAGAGCCAGAGAGGTCTTCCAGGCCTTGGCCATTTCTCAGCCAGCGCACTCTGACCCCCATGAAAATGCACTCTAGGTTTCCGTGGTGAGCTCTTACAAGCAGCCTTCACTCACTTTGAGAGACCTTTGTCAACTGCAAACTTACCCATCACTCCTGCATTTAAACCTGTGGGACTGCTCCTGGACAAGATCCAGACGCCTCAACACGGCAGACCACAGTCTTCATGATTTGGCCTCTCCTGTTTCTGCAACAGCAACTTACTGCTGTCCCTCTTCACACGCTACCTGCTATTAACTGCATCAAGCTCTTGCCATTCCCTAAGCAAATTAAGTTTTGGTCCCCGCCACATACACTGTTTAAAATTTCGTGAGCCCAGATAACAATGACTCATCTTTCAATTCTCCAAGAGCACCTCTTCTTCTCCTGGACGCCCTCCTTTGTCCCTTCTTGCTGGTACCTCCCCAAGTCAAGTGTCCCATTCCTGAGCTGACAGAGCATCCTGTGTATTTATCAGAACATAGCGCCTGGGTGGCTCACTCGTTTAATTATCTGACTGTGCTGACAGCTCAGCACCTGGAGCCTGCTTCGGATTCTGAGTCTCCCTCTCTCTCTGCCCCTCCCCTGCTCACACTCATAAACCCTCTCTTTCTCTCTCTCTCAAAAATAAATACCTTAAAAAAAAAATTGTGTCACAATCAGCCCATCTGTTTGTCTTCACCTTTGTACTGTGGACCCCTGAACCCCTACAGAACCCAGACTATAGCTCAGCACTGAATACCTGACACAGAGTAGGGACTCAAAAACGGAGTTAACTTTCTCTATTTCGGTATGTGAAATAAGGTGTTGGCCCGGATGATCTCCAACATCCCTCCCCAGCTAACTATCGATGAACACTTGATCTGGGTGTGGGGGTACCCCGTTCTTGGAAGCTGTTGACTAAGGTCCTTGTGCCAGTCTGTGCCCCAACGTTGTGACCTCAAGGGCCAAAGTGTTTCCTTCTTGGCTTCCCTTGTGCTCACTGATGATTCCACTCCTCTCCTTAGGCGAAAGCTCGGAAGAGAACGTTTCTCTCTAGAAGACTCTAGTTAAGTTCTTTAAACAACTCAAGTATCACTTACAGATGAAGTCTCGGATGCCAGATCAACTCTAACACGAAATCCATCTGCAAACTGGGCCCCATTTCTGCATTATAAACACGAAGGGGGAAAATGGCTGTTAAAAATGAGCGCCGAGTTAACTGTAATATTTGCTCTAAAGTCAAACCAAAGAATAAAAAAAAATACTCGTACATACTTAAATGTAATAATTCTATTCAAATCTCAAAGAGATAACATTACCTTTTCAATGCTTTTGTAGCAGCGCTCTCATCCTTAAACACAACATAAGCATTAATGTTTTTCTGATCAGGATGAATTTTACGTCTATACAAAAAACAAAGAAAAAGACAGTGTAAAATCTGTTAATCTCAAAGTCATTAAAAAAATATAATTTGTTTTCTACTCTCAATCAGCACATATGACAAGAATTCCCAGGAGAAGTTTCATCTCTTTATAAATTTAGTAATAACGCAAAAAATAACATACAACTTACACAGATATTGGACAAAACATGTAACTTTCGCCTTCCTATTGGTCATCACTATGAGGGAGCAAGCAAGTAGCCACCCCCCCCAAGCAATGTCACAAAGCTAGAAACAAGAATCTTAACTGGAGCCCTGTACCTAACAACACATAAGCAGATATGAGAAGATAAAAACTATACAAATGTGTACAGCTTAGAGAAATATTAAAGATCAATAACCTTGCAGCCACTGCCCATCCCAGAGACACTTTCTGTGCCTACCACCCCTACTTTTCCAGAAACCATCTGCTTGCGTGTCAATGTAGTTTTATCACAATCAAGCGTCTATTCCTTGGTCATACTTTGGTGATGTCCACTTGGGGACTTGAAGTCTTCTGAGTCTTCTATAATCTGCAGGATTCTGCCTTTATCTCTCTCTTTACCTTACTGTTCGACCTACGGAATTTTCCAAAGCCTGGATGGTTTTGATTGCAAGCTCACAATACAGGTCAACGTGTTCCTCTGGCCTCCCTATTTCTTACAAATTGGCAGCTGGATCCAGAGGTTTGCTCAGACCCAGACTGCACATCTCTGTCGGGACTGGATGTAGTGCTGTGTTCGCTCAGCGGGAAGCAGGTTATGACTGGTTTTCACTCTTTTTAACGATTACAGCTGCTGCTGCTCAATGCTTCCACCCACTAATTCGCAGGCTTGCAAAATGGTCATATAATTTAGATGTGACCGATCAGCAAAAAGGACCTAGTAATGACCACAGATTCTTCCCTGAAGACATGAACCTATTGTTTTTGAAGTAGCAAAAATGCTAATAAACAAATGAGTACCATCAAGAAAGGCACTAGGAAATGTCAGGGCATTTCTCATGGCATTCTGTAATAATATACTACACTATCTGATAGTTTTCTATTGCTAAAACTGCGATTTATTGAATGCCTAATATAATACTGGGCACTGTGTTAGCCATTTTATGTATTCATTTAGTCTCCCATCTCCGACATGGGTGTTACTTTTCTGATTTTATGGATAGGGAAGCTGAGACTCAGAGAAGTGCCATGATCACAAGGCAAGGAGTGGCCAGCCCAGGACTTCAAACAGGCCTAGGTGACTCCAGAACCCCCATGCTTTCCCTGCAACACACAGCTCCTGACAACATCCTACTCAACTTGTCTTAGTGTTGAAATGTTTGCATCCTCCCCAAATTCATGTTGAAATCCATGTAACGCCCAATGTGATGGTAATAGAAGGTGAGGCCTGTGGGCGTGGCTGAGGTCATGAGGGTGGAATCCTCTTGAACAAGACTAGTATTCTTCAAGAGACCCCACAGAACTCCTAGCCCCTTCTTTATCTTACCGTTTGACTATAAACTGTGAGGACCGGTGAGAAGGCACTGGTTACGAATCAGTAAGCTGACCCTCACCAGAATGCAACTACGCTGGCAGTTCATTCTGACTTCCCAGCCTCTGAAAGTATGAGAAAGTAATTTCTATTGTTTATAAGCCATCTGGTCTGTGCCATTTTGTTGTAGCAGCCTGAACAGACTAAGACAAACCCCAAGAAAACCTAAATGGAAAAGGACTTTAACAACTCTTAACTGGGGGCCCCTGGGGGGCTCAGTCAATTCAAGCATCCAACTCTTGATTTTTTGCTCAGGTCATGATCCCAGGGTCATGAGATCGAGCCAAGTTGGGTTCTGCACAGCGCATAGAGCCTGCTTGGGGTTCTTTCCCTCTCCCTCTGCCCCTCCCCGACTTGCAGTTGGGCAGGCACACGCTCTCTAAAAAAATTAAAATAAAAAATAAAAACTCCTGGGGCGCCTGGGTGGCCCAGTTGGTTGAGCGTCCAACTTTGGCTCAGGTCATGATCTCAATTTGCGGGTTCAAGCCCCGCGTGGGGCTCTGTGCTGACAGCTCAGAGCCTGGAGCCTGTTTCAGATTCTGTGTGTCCCTCTCTCTCTCTGCCCCTCCCCTGTTCATGCTCTGTCTCAAGAATAAACAAACATTAAATAAATAAATAAATAAGTAAATAAATAAATAAATAAATAAAAACTCTTAACTGCACTCTACAAGAAAAGATCCCTTGGGCACAGGGAATACAGAGGGCAAGCACACAGTTCTACCCCTTTCTATGTGGCAAGAACCTGTTTTGTATCAAGCTGGATGGGTGATTTAAAAGACTAACGACAGGGCACCTGGGTGGCGCAGTTGGTTAAGCGTCCGACTTCAGCCAGGTCACGATCTCGCGGTCCGTGAGTTCGAGCCCCGCGTCGGGCTCTGGGCTGATGGCTCAGAGCCTGGAGCCTGTTTCTGATTCTGTGTCTCCCTCTTTCTCTGCCCCTCCCCCGTTCATGCTCTGTCTCTCTGTCCCAAAAATAAATAAACGTTGAAAAATTAAAATAAAATAAAAGACTAACGACATCTAGAGATCTAGGTATTAATGACATCTAGAGTTCCACCTGCACCCAGAAGGGAGAAAACCAGGAATAGCATCACCCCCACCCCTACACAAGAAGCCGAATAACCCACAACATTCTAACTTTTGTAGAAGCTACCAGAGCTAAAGTCCAAAGGAAACCAAGCTGAGGTCCAAAGGAAACCGGGGGGCTAAGCAAGGGCTGGGCCATCCGAGGAGACAGGAGGCAGCACTGGCTCAGAAGCTGGTGCCGGACAAGGGAGCCGGGCCGATTTCAGCTAGGACTTAATACACTGGCAGAGCCGCGTGTGGGCTGGGCCCGAAATGGAATCTCTGGAGGCCAGCAACACAGATAGGCACACCCGCTTGCAGGCTCTGCTCCACCGACCTCTGCCAGTGTCCCCAGGAATGACTGAGGGCAGGTGGGAGCCCAGAGACATCCCTGGGGGGTGTGGGCTGAAGAGAAGTATGGGAAGAACACAAAGCCCACCTGGATTCTTCTCCCAACGGAGAGGGCGGAGCTGCTGGGGCAGAGACAGCAAACCCCGTCATTCCCAGAGCACAGGGAATAGTCCCGGGGCCAGAGAAGGGAGGCCTCCTACCACAGGGCAAGGAGTGGGAAATGTTTTCCAGCCCAAGATCCACCAAAGACACAAGGCAGAGGTTGGCTGCCACGGGAGGGAGGACCGGCCAGTGCACTGAAACACAGACAGACAGGGCCGGCCTGCATCAGAGGCTGAACCGGGACAACAGACAACCCCACCGCCCCCAACCAGACCACCAAAAACCAGCACTCGCAAAGATGGATCTTCAACAAAATTTAAAACTTGGGCTCTTTAAAAGACACCCTTAAAAAGGTTAGCCACAGGGACACCTGGGTGGCTCAGTTGGTTAAGTGTCTGACTTCGTCTCAGGACATGATCTCGCGGTCCGTGGGTTCAAGCCCGGCGTTGGGCTCTGTGCTGACATGGGAGCCTGGAGCCTGCTTCTGATTCTGTCTCCCTCTCTGCCCCTCCCCTGTTTGCATGCTGTCTTTCTCTCTCAAAAATAAACATTAACAACAACAAAACAAGGTTAGCCACAGATAGGGGCAAAATATCCAAAACATATATTATCAGAAAAAAGTCTTGCACCCACAATGAAAAACTGTATACAATAAGACAGACAAGCCACCAGAAAGTGGGTGAAATTTTTGAACCAACACTTCTCCAAAGAATAGATACAAGCAGCCAAAAAGCGCATGAAAAGGCCCTCAATATCTTTAGTCATCAGACTAAATAGAAACTGAGACCATTACAACAAACCCTTAGAAGGGCTGAAATTAAAGGACTGGCAATACCCAGTGCTGGCGAGGATGTGAAGGAAATGGGAGTTCTCCCACAGCGGGTGGAATGTAACACGGTGAGGCCACTTTAGAAATTTATTTGACAGCTTCTTAGAAAACGGACATATACCTACCACAAGACCCAGCAGTCCCACACCTCCAGATACTTTAGCAAGAAAAATAATGTGTACACCAATGTGTTCAGAACTTTATTCGTGATAGCCCCAACCCGGAAGTAACCCAAACATTCATCAAGCTGGCAAATGGATGGATACATTCTGGTACAGCCACACCATGGAATACTACTGGGCAATAACAAAAGAACAAGCCACGGAGCATCCAACAGTGCGAGTGATCTCCAGTTTATAGTAAGTGCAAAAAAGGAAGACGCAGAGTATACATGTTGAATACAACTGCATCAAAAGGTATGTGGGGGGTTGGGGGGGAGGGGAGAAAGTATATATATGTGTATCAATTTGTAAACGTGTAAAATGTCTCTAGGAGGTTATGCTAAAAAGTAAAAACAGCAGCAGCCTGGGGCAGGAACTTGGCTGACTAGGGTAAAGGTCCAGGAGCGAAACTTTTCACTGCATATACTTTTACACTTTATTTTTAACCACTTGCCTCATTATTTATTCAAATAATTAAATTTAAGAAATTTTTTGATTGGGGGCAGGTGGTCAGGGCCAATGGCAACCACAGGGCATAAATTCTATTTTTCTAGCATCAAAATTCCTCAGTACTATTATACACTCCTATTGGCATCTTGGTTTCTGCTGAAACTTAGGCCCTGGCTTTTAGCCTCCTCCAGGAAGAAGTCCATACGACCTGAAGAAGAGCTGTGTCTTACCAAGTTTTCCATTCTTTACAGCATCTGAACAATAACACCTTGCATGTGGAAGGACTTAACATGTGTGGCTACCCCACAAACGTTACTGGAGCCAGGAACACAGAGTAACACATATTTATTAAGTGTTAATACAAATGCTGTGATGGGTATGGGATAAAACTGGCAAGAACCTGGTGTGCCAAAGAAGTCTAAATTAAGAATGAATGTAGACATGAATGCACCAAGATGCTCAAAGGAACTGCCGTAATTCAAAAATCCTGTTATTGGAGGATTCCCAGAAATTTCTGTGAAATTTTACGTAAGCAGAGCTGACACACGATGTTACCTTAGCTGAACATAGTGAATTAGGTTGTAATTAGTACAACATAGTGATTCAACTGAATTTTTTTTTAACTTTATTCAATTAGTACTGGCTGAGGCAACTCGTGACTTCTTTTTCTTTTGATTGAGAGGTAATTGACATGTAACATTATATTAGCTTCTGTTGTACAATATAATGATTTGGTGCATATATGGACGGTGAAATGCTCACCCCAATAGGTCTGGTTGACATCCATCACCACACAGGGTTACACGCTTTTTTCTTGTGATGAGAACTTTTAAGATCGACTCTCTTGGCAACTTTCAAATACCCAAGACAGTGTTATTAACAATAGTCACCATGCTGTACATGACATCCCCATGACTTACTTATTTTATACCTGGAAATTTGTACCTTTTGACCCCCTTCAGCCATTTCACCCCCACCTCCTCCCCTGGCAACCACCCACCTGTTCTCTGTGTCTTCGAGTTGTTTTTCATTCTCTGGCTTACTTCACTTAGCCTAATGCCTTCAAGGTCCACCCACGTTGTCAAGAATCTAAAGATTTCTTTCCCTTTTTTAGGTCTGAATAATATTCCTGTGTGTGTGTTTATCCAATTATCTATTGATGGACACTTAACGCTGCTTCTGTGTTTTGGCTATTGTAAATAATGCCACAATGTTTTCAAAGTACACTATCTTATCTAATATAACCATACCTATATATCAATGTACTCTGTAGACCTATTAATATAGCTATATCTAATATATATACCTCTGCTTGTACAATCTGTGATTTCATGTCCTAGTTAGAAAAATAAAACCCCAAGATTAGAGATTAATAGGAGACTCTGCATAGAACTGAAGGTGAATGAGAAATACAGGTTGTAGGTTTCAAATTTATATGTCAATTATACTTCAATTTTAAAAATTAATGAGAAATGAAGGGAGAGTAAAGAAAACTTTTGTGTCTCATCCATGGCACTAGGTGGATAAGGAGGGTAGGGGAAAATCCCCTGAGAATATGAACTTGTGAGCCACACTACCAGCACAGTCCCCAAACCTTCAAACAGAGAGCTTAAAGTGGTCTTGAGCTGGTAGTACCCCCAGGTAACCTGACAGAAGCAAACATGAATTCTCTAGAAAAACCTGACTGGCTAACCACAACTATGAGGCACCCCTGATTTTCAGATGCATCCTGACTTCAAAATGTTAAGATATGGGAAAATGTGTGCCTTAGAACTGATAAAATACAGTATTTATGATTTATACTACAATATTTGGGCATAAAATTTCCTTATTCTCTTCCAAACATAATGCTTGATTAAATGTCCTTGAAAATTCTCATGGCACATTTTCCAGCAACTTATTTATAATATTTAATGTGATTCTACAATTTATGTTAAAGCTTAAAGACAAACATCTGATAAATTTACCCACTATTGCAGTCATAAGAAAACAGTCAAGTAGTATGATGTATTATCGAAAAATAAAAATCCACGAAAACACGGTCTTAAGTTTTTACCAAAATGGAAGAGAGTTTAAGACTACTCCCTTTCTCTCATTATAAACTTACTTTATTGCTGCCAACTTTTTGGACAGAGTTCCCTCTGCTGGAATCTTTTAAGAGAGAAAAAAAAAGGGGGACAGGTATTAGAGAAAATTCATTATCCAAAATATTACTTCAAATTAATTATATTTTAATTAATCGAATTCTAAATGTCTTATTCTGATGTGATGTAATTAAAACATTCTAGGGAATCAGAAACAACCGTCCTAATGTTATATGTATGAATGGGATCTGGTGGCTTAGGCCAAAATTTTACAGGCAATGACTTTTAATCTAAACGGAAGTAAACATACTGTGCTCTCAACTTGGGTCAGATGACTCAAAGGGGTCTCTGGACATAAGGGGATATGGAGGTTAAAGACGCATGAGAAAAACATAAGGAAAATTGTTTTATAAAATAAGCTTGGAAAAAAGCAACACTTCTATATTAATATTTTATTGTACGTACTATATGATTTTACTTTTTTGTACATTCTGTATGATTTTAAATATGTCTAAATAAATTGGGAAATAATGTAAAAACATTATTTCATCCATATGTCTAAGGGTCAGTATATGCCAGCTGGCAAAAAAAAAAAAAAAAAAAAAAAATCATTGTATCTTTAATTGGGCAAATAAGGGAAACCCCTTTACATTCAAATTCACTTTCTTTTCAGCCCTATACAGTATTACTTTTGTACTACTTAAGAGTGAGGGGTTAGGGAGGGAAAACTTTATGGAGGAGATGGAAATTCAGGTCAACAACTCTGACCGTCTGCAAGGCGCCAGTCCTGAGATACTGGCAGAGGCACTGAAATGCCTCAGCCAGGTACTGACAAGACAAAGGTGAAAAGATATAGACCCTGCAAGTTCACAGAGCAGCACCATCTATGAATGTCAGTTTAATTTAGGGCAGTTACTATAAATGTCCCCTGGAAATCTTAGTCATCTGATATAAATTCTCAGTTTGCCTTACTCACAAACTCTGAAAATACAGACAGTGTAACCATGCAAGACATGAGAAATGCCCAAGTGAACAATCAACAGGTGAATGATGGTCATCAAAACACATTTACTAGGTGTCTTCTAGGAGCCCTCAAGCATCCGTACCTTGTTACTGAAGATACAAATGAGTAGGTAAGACACAAAGCAGTAAGGTACAGAAATAGAGGGGAAAAAAAAACTTGATGGTATAAAGTATAAAAAGAAAAACTTGAGTAATTAACATTTTAATCGCCTACCAAAACACAGACTGTATCTCACTAGGCAAAATGAGACTTTGAGGAGGAGTCGCAACAAAACCAATGAACTGAGCAAAAAGAAGAGTGAGAAAGTGCAAGCGTCTGATCAGCAACGAGGGCAGCTCCCAGGCTGCAGGAGAGTCACACGTGGCTTCAGGGCCACCCTGTGTTGACTGTCAGGCTAAGAACCAGGACAGAATTCACTCACAGCAAGGCAAATGTAAGGGCTTTAGGCAATTCCATATATGCTTCATGTGCACAATGTGCAGGTACTGGTGACCCACAAATGAGCAAGGCAAACCGGCTATCTGCTATCAGCTTTCAGTCTGGTGGGGCAGACGAATAATGGACCGACTACAGAACAGTGTCATAAGCACCATAATGAAGTATGGGGTGCCGGAGAATGCACAACAGAGTCATCAAACAGACCGGTAATCCAGGGATAGAGCAAGATCCCCAAAAGTAATACCAGGCCAAAGTGCGTGTGCGTGTGTGCGCGTGTACGCATAAGTGATGTGGTACCTATATGTGTAATGATCATGAGTTCCAGGAAGAAGTACTTTAAAATTTTTAACACTTATTCCTTTTTTGAGACACAGAGCGCGAGTTAGGGAGGGGCAGAGAGAGAAGGAGACACAGAATCCGAAGCAAGCTCCAGGCTCTGAACTGACGGCACAGAGCCCAACGCGGGGCTCGAACTCACCGAGTGTGAGACCATGACCTGAGCTGAAGTCAGACGCTTAACCGACTGAGCCACCCAGGCGCCCCTGGGAAGAAGTACTTTAGGGAAATTAAGTTGACAGTGGTAGGTACTGTCTGAAGTACACCAACCTCCTGGACTGAATGCCTTGGAGCTCAGAAATGCTATTCCACACGTATTAATGTTCCGCAAACAAAAGTCACACATCCACCCTCCTACAATGATATCATTTTACTGTGTGAACGCATTAATTTAACAGAGTCCAGGAGTCAGAAGTAGATCTTAAGAGCACTTCTTCTCTGGGGCTAGATTTGAACCTGTTGATTCAAAAGGCTGTGCTTCTCCATCTCACTAATACCAACATGTTAATAAGCCTGACTTAAACGAATACGTTTCGAGATTTGCAATTTCAAGACAGGGAGAAAACATACCAGAGAACGAAATCGTACAGATTCTATCTGTCCATACTCTTTAAAAAATGACTTCAGCTTCTAAAATAAAAAAACATATATACTTTAGTCTACTTTCAGAACATCAAGTAAGTGCTACAAAAAAGAATTAAGTAAAACCATCTGATCATCTTTTACTGCCAGGTTTTCTTTTAAGAACATTTCAGGAACAAGGGACTACTCGGTTGGAAGACAAAAAATAGTTTCCACACACACATATATACACATAAAACGCATCTCAAGTTTTTGTTAGTATCCATAAGGTACGCATTTTTGTCTTTGAATCTTTTATAATCTTTGCCACATGTAAACTGTAAAAGTAAAGGGCATATTTTGGGTTTAGTAAATCCCACATAATGGAAGAACCTCAGGATGTATTCATTCATGTATATAACAAATATTTATTGAGCCCCTTACTCTATGCTAGGCATGATTTCAGGTTTACGTTCTAGTGACATGTAACAGAAAAGAGGGCTGGAAGGAATAAAAAAAAACAAAACCAAACCAGGAGGCCACTGCAATACTGTTTGCAGATTTGCAAAAGGATGAATAAGGGCAGTGACTATGGGAACGGAGAGAAGAAGGTGTATACCAGAATCAATCTACAGAATGATTCATGTAATCATTTACAATGAAGCTATATGTTAATGACTTATTAATTATGCATTTATTCAATAAAGGAAGAGTAAACAAAGTTATGAGTTATTAAGTTCTCTGAATCCTTACAACATGTAGATTATACACACTTACCTTCTTATTACACGTGACAGGCAAATTCCCAACAAACACCGTTCTCTCATTCTTTAATCTTTCTTCTTCTTGGTTGATTTCAATTTTCTTTCTCTGATTTACAACTGTGTGATCTACATCATCAAGTACTTTTTTATCTGCTGCTTTAATACCAGATTGAGAAGCACTCCTTTTCTGTACTTGTTTTTGGTGAATTTCTTCTTCTAAATCAGCACTTGCTAGGGCGTTTTCCCTTTACGAGGCCATGAAAAAAAAAAAAGGTAAAAAGAAAAGAATAAGAGTCCTAGAAGTCCGATGTAGTATCTGACAAAGCACAAAGATTTGAAATATTTCTCACCTACTTCTAGCTTTCCTAAATATAAACTTATGATTCACAAATATATCTAAATTTAAGAAACAGCATTATCAAAAAGTGACCAGTATCTCTAGAATACTCAAGATTAGAAAAAATTGGAGCACCCGGGTGGCTCAGTTGGTTAAGCGTCTGACTCTTGGTTTCAGTTCAAGTCGTGATCTCACAGTTCCTGAGTTCAAGCCCCACATCAGGCTCCACACCGGCAGTGCAGACCCCGCTTTGGATTCTCTCTCTCTGTCCCTCCCCCACTCACGCTCTCTCTCCAAATATAAATAATTTTTTTTAAAAAAGAATGATGTATTAAAAAAAAAAGATTAGAAAAAACTAAGCTCAATTTTTGAAGATATGTTAAAACTGTCAGGTTATTGCAGAGCAACAAAAGTTGCTCATTTAAACAAAAGTTGTAAAGCTCTTGGAGGTCTAGTTTATGCTCTATGAATGCCCAGTTTCATTCTCTGCTCTAGAACTCCGGGGGATCTGCAGCACTTGTAGGGGATCTATAAAGGTTAAAATGGCCGCAAAATACTTCGTAAAAGCAACGTGGCCAATAGGGAAAACCAGATTTCCTACTTTTAACTGTAATATTTAAAGGACTGCTTGTCAAAAGTACATTCTGAAATGGCAAATACAATAAAAACCTTGGTGCACATGGGTAAGCGAGATCTGAGCATCAATTCTAACAGAGAACTGACAGGGACCGTATGTATGATATACATATATATATACACACACACACACACATATATATATACACACACACATATTTTAAGTTTATCTACTTATTTTTTTAGTAACCTCTACACCCAAAGTGGGGCTCACACTCACAACCCCAAGATCAAGAGTCGCATGCTCTTCCAACTGAGCCAGTAGGCGCCCCGGGACTGGGATCTTAAGGAGGCAACGGTAATACGAGTCGAGTCGTGGGTAGTAAATGATTCATTCACTCAGTAAATATTTACTGGGTTCCTATTCTGTTCTAGCGTCTGGGGATAGAAAGATAAAGAGACTATTAAAAACCCTGCAACACTCCAGCCTCTGAAGAGATAAGCAAAGTTCACAATACAATGGTAACATGGTGTAGAAAAATAAAAGACACATGAAAGGCTTCTCAGGGGAGGGGAAAGGCCGTGTCTGGCACATTGTCCTCAGTAAATTTTGACATTCTTCTTCCACTAGACCGTTAAGTTCCACTAAGGAGAGGGTTCATGTCTAGTTTTTTGTCCACTATGGCATATAAAGTACCAAGCAGGAGTGAAAGGAACCGGGACGGTATGGCAGGAACCAGGTCAAGGACCATGGCTGTTATGTGCAAGTGCTTAGATTGTATCCCACAGAGCTTAAAGAGCCATTGAAAATTTTGGGGCACCTTACGAAGATCATTTGGGCAGCAGAGCAGAAGATGCTTAGGGAAGGGGCAAGGCTGGAAAAGGGAGACCGGTACGGAGAGAGTTATAACTGCATGTATCTGAGAAGACAACAGACCAACTTGAGCAAGGGAGGGGTGGAAAGGGAACAACAGATTCAAGAGATATTAAAAGACAGCACCATCAGGACCCGGCAGCTGAGTAGAACACAGGGAAAAGAGGGGGTATAAGATGACTCCCGAGTCACTGGCTCAGGCAACTGGATGGAAGATTGGTGGTACCATTCCTGCGGACAAACAGGTCTCAGGAGCCTACGCAGCTCAGTCTGAAGCATTCTGAACTTGAGGTGCAGGTGACTCTCAAACAACACAGGTCTGAACTCAACTTAAATGTGGATTTTTTTTTTTTTTTGATAAATGTGGTACAGTACTACAAATGTATTTTCTCTTCCTTATGATTTTTTTTTGAAATTTTTAATGTTTATTTATTTTTGAGACAGAGAGAGACAGAGCATGAACAGGGGAGGGGCAGAGAGAGAGAGAGGGAGACACAGAATCTGAAGCAAGCTTCAGGCTCCGAGCTGTCAGCCCAGAGCTCGACGCGGGGCTGGAACTCACAGACCGTGAGAACATGACCTGAGCTGAAGTCGGATGCCCAACCGAGGCACCCAGGCGTCCCTTCCTTATGATTTTTAATAACATTTTTTTTCTCTAGCTCACTTTATTGGAAGAATACAGTACATGACATATACAACATACAAAATACATGTTTACCTACTATTTATGGTAAGGCTTCTGGTCAACCATAGGCTATTAGTAGTTAAGTTTTGGGGGAGTCAAAAGTTATATGTGGATTTTTGACTGTGTGGGGGTCAGTGCTCCTAATCTTTCCATTGTTCAAAGGTCAACTGTATCTAGAATATACAGGTGCAGATGCCAGCAGGCAAACAGATACACAGATTAGGAGATCAGGAGAGAAATCAGAACGGTGCAGCCATGGGCATAAAGGAGACTGCTCAGAATGAAGGGTAGAAAAAAGTCCTGAGAAGATGACCACAGAATCCTGGGGGAAATCAACATTTACAGAGTAGGCAGCAGAAGAGGTACCCACAAGAACACTGAGAAGGAACAGACAAACAAGAGGGGAATCAGAAGAGACTGCGATAAAAGAATCTAATAGCTTCAGGAAGAAAAGCCACCATGTGGAATGGAACAGGGAAGAGGCTGTACTGCCTATTAAAGATGGCAAGTGTGGGGCGCCTGGGTGGCTCAGTCGGTTAAGCGTCCAACTTCTGCTCAGGTCACGATCTCGCGGTTCATGAGTTCAAGCCCCGCATCGGGCTCTGTGCTGACAGCGCAGAGCGTGGAGCCTGCTTCGGATTCTGTGTCTCCCCCTCTCTCTGCCCCTCCCCTGCTTGTGCTCTCTGTCTCTCAAAAAATGAATAAATGTTAAAAAAATAAATAAAAAAAAAATATGGCAAGTGGGTCAGGATATCTTCACTGCACGCTGCTTCGGAAGTTTGGGGAGATCACATAAAAACACAACAAGTGAACAGTCGGATTCAACACGTCAGAACAACAAGTTCCTGGAAGAGAAAATAGATCAGGAAAAGGAAGAACACATGTATAAAGTTTTTCTGAAAGCTTGACTATGAAGGGAAGGACTGAGGGCATCGTAGTAAAGATAGGGTTTGGTTTTGTTAGATTTCTCTTTTTAGGATGAGACACTTGAGCACATTTGTACAGGAGACAGATGAAAGCCACGGGAAGGAGAAGAAAATGGATATAGCTGAGGGAATAATCCGGAGGGAGACAAAAGAGGCACAGGTGACCGAATTAACCTTGGACAAGGAGCGAGACACCTTTCTCTGAGAGAAAGTAAAAAAAATTAAGGGGCTTGAAGAGAGTGGCTTCACAGACCAAGGAAAGTTACCAGGGAGCCTGTGATGTGACCGCTATTCGGATCTTGATCAAATAAACTGTAATGAAAACATTTTTTTTTTTTAACGTTTATCTATTTTTGAGACAGAGAGAGACAGAGCATGAACGGGGGAGGGGCAGAGAGAGAGGGAGACCCAGAATCGGAAACAGGCTCCAGGCTCTGAGCCATCAGCACAGAGCCTGACGCAGGGCTCGAACTCCCGGACCGCGAGATCATGACCTGAGCCGAAGTCGGACGCTTAACCGACTGAGCCACCCAGGCGCCCCATGAAAACATTTTTTAAGCTAATGGGGGAAATCTGATCTCTGAGTTTGGGAAAACAAAACTCATCTTTTTCATGCTGGGATATTTACACATTTAGATTCCAGACCTTAAATCTGCTTCCACTTAATGAGGGAGATATGAAGGGTAAAGATGGAACAAGACTGGCCAAGGATTAGTAATTGCTGGTGCTGGGTATATGAGGTTCTCATCCTTTTCAACTTTTGAATATGTATGACATTTTACACAATAAAAATTTTTTTCTGTAAAACCTAGAACTACGAGATGAGCAAAACACTAAGATGAAGAGTGCAGGTATAAAAATCTCAAATTCTTTACCATCTAATTTCTTTAACATCAGCTTAAGACAATTCTACCGACCTGTTTGCCAACTTTTTGTCTGCAGCAGAAAGTTTCTTCTTCACTTTCATTTTTTGTGAAGGTTCTTGCAAAAGTGGTCCTTGAATTTGGGATGTACCTTCTTCCTCCTCATCCCGTTTCCTTTTTTTGGTGGTTTCCTTTTAAAAGTTGGAAGCTATGTTTGAGACCCCATCTTTTTAAATAATTTAGTAGTCTTCCTAAATTAGCAAGTGTTCTCTCTCACTGGATTCCGGTAATGAAAGCTTACTTAAAATTAACCCTATCTGCCCCGCTTTAGAAATCATGCTCTGCGAGGCAGACTGTTCTAAAAGCCGTTCTGACCGGACGTTCGGAATAGAATTCAGTGACTTACTTTAGGCACAGGCACATACACGGGTTGGAGCTGAGGCTCAGAAGAGCTGAAGAGGGACGCCAACCGAGCTGTACTATTCCTGGGGGGGCGCCTGCCCTGGAGCAAGCTGCTGGCGACTTGTCCAACCACATAGTCTCCGGCCAGACTCCCGCGAACGCCGTCCTCCGGGTTGTCTCTATAGACACCGACGCCAGAAACTCAGCCACGCCAGGCCCCACCATTTCGCCCTCCAGAGCTCCCGAACGCACACCCCTGCCCAGGCGGACGTGCCACCCGCCACTCACCTCTCCTGGGCACCTTTCTTTTTCTTCCTCTTGTTCTTTCCTTCCACCGGCGTTCCCATCCTGAGGCTTTCTAGACAGCGGCGGCGCACGAGCCCGGCACTTCCGGGTCCCGGCTACTTCCGCTCCGGGAACCACGCCCCTTCCGGCCTGGGCTGAGCGGGAGCCAGAGACAAGCGGCGAGCGGGCGCAGGGCTTCCGGTGCCGGGTTGGACCTCTTCTGGCTGGAAAGAAACCTTTCTTGGGAGTGCAGGAGGTCTTCGAGAGTAGTTGAGGCCTGAAGTATAAATAAGAATCAGCCAGGCTGGGTGTGGGGTGCCACTCCAAGCGGAGAGAAACACGGTCGAAAACCCCTGAATCACTGAAGAGGAGGGAGGGAGGTTTATCAAGAAATGAGGTTACAGGGATGTAGGCTACACAGTAATTGGTGAATCGGTGCGAAGCGTACATGGGCATTTTCTGCACTGCTCTGGCAACTTTTCTGGTATTTCACACTATTTCAAAATAACGTTTAAAGTAAGCTCCAGCTCTGACCTGCTCTGCCTAGCTATTCTACCAGATCCTGGGCACTGAAAACTCCTGCTATTTTCTCAGCCTAACTTCCCAGACTCCTCTCCCTCCAAACCCGCACATTCTAGCCTTTTTTATTCCTTGTTATTCCTTTACCCGAAAGGAATCCCAGCTCAGATATCCCTTAGAAAAATCTCCCAGTTACTTACAATAGATTTTCTTCCAAGCCTTCATCTAACTGCACTAGTGTTAATGTATTTACCCTTTTTCTTATTTACCTTATTTCTGTATTTCTACTTGCCGTACCTAGTGAATGTTCGATAAATTGATTTTTAAGTAATAAAAGTATCAAATTGTTATTAATTGAATTCAGAACTTTGGTGGTAAAATCGGATTTAATTTTGACTTGAGAATAGACGTGCTTTCTGAAAGCTGCTTAAAAGAAGTAACAGAATATATGTGACCCTTTTATAGACTGTATCAGAAAACTTGATGGAAAACACCCAATATTCAACTGCTTGGCTCTGGTCTCGATTTCCGAGTCTCTTGTTTAGGCTTCCCGTAATTGTGACCTTGTATTTCACAAAAGATGAGACAAATCCAACTGTCTGTATTTGCAATTCAAGCACCTCGCTCCATCTATCCTATGTAGTCCAATGTAGAAATTCTACTCAGTTTTTCTTTCAGAAGGTCTCCCAATCCCATTCTCATCCCCACTCTCTCTAGCATTATTCCAAGAATCATTTCCTATCCGTAGCACTTGCAACCTCATCACATCTGGCCTTTCCTGACTCTTCCTCTCCACTCTTACCTACACATTCCATTTCTAGATGAAACTCCCTCAAATGTTACTTTAAGGATTGCAGCTCCTGTGTGTCACCATCACATCTGTCATCATAATCCCTGTATGCTCATTCACCGCCCCCTCTAGACTCCTAACCACTGGCTTTCCCTGACTGTACAATTTAGCACATATTTTGTTAAGCCTTACATAGATTACTTCCACAATAAAACCATGAAACTATTGCTGCTTGGGGATCACATCTAATAGACACAAAACCCAACATGATGGTAGTCAAAAATCCCTAAATAGGTTAAAATTAAAAGAAAGGTGGAGAAATGGGCTCACAAAGAACGAAAAGGGAGCACACACTTCTAGAGGAAAATAATTAGGATGAAAGAGGCTGTGGTTGGACAGTTAAAAAATGATCCCCACTGCTGTTCAGAACTGGTTTTTAACTGTTTAGAGATCACTTAATGCCCCTGAAGAGTTTAAAATATAAGGACTCTTTTCATAGAAAGATACAGACAAAAATACTTTGGAAAATACGTTAGTGGTCTTCCGTATTCTGCTTCGGCTTCCCCAATCTTCCTACACTTAAGAAAATTAACAAGACCTGACCCTCAGGTTATTTCAGGAGAAAAAAAATGGTTTTGGAGAACACTATAAGAAACATCTATCTTAATTTTTCCATCCATTGTAACTAGGTTGATAAACTATAGTTTAGGTAACCAGAGGAGAATTTAAGTCAAATTCTGGTAATACCATGAATTCTCACAACAGGCAGGAAGGCAGAGAGGCCCAAGAGTATAAACCTCAATTCCAACAAAATTTGGAATCACTGTTTCTATAACACACAAAGTACGTGATATTAGTTCCTTGAAAAACAGGGTTTCATGATCAGGTAAGAGTGAAAACAGTAGGTAAAGGAAGTTAGCCAGGGGTCTCTTCATAGGCCTTCTCGGTTTTTAATATGCCAACACCGAATCTCTGCAAAGAAAAAATGCTATATATAGCATATATATTTGGCAATGAATTCCCAAAGCATTTCCCAGAACCGGTATTCTAAGACTTCATTTTGGGAAGCACCGTCCTACAACAGTTTAAAAATCACCCATTAAACAAATTTCTGTAACAATAAATACAGGGTCATCCCAAAGGTGCTTTAAAACTATACATTTGAGCTTTTTAGGCCTTAAAAATTATTAAGAAAGGATTGCCTCTAGGTGGAAAGTTCATTTAAATGGGGCATAAAAATCTAAATACTGATCTTTTTTAATGTGGAAAAAAGCAGATGCATATTAAATCACCAGAGACCTTTTAAAAAAGATCTAAATCCAAGTACCATCCTAGACCAACTGAATACAACTCTGGGGGTCTAGAAGTGGGGGGATGGGAGGATGGCCTCCACTGCCCACCCCGCCCCCCTCCCCGCCCGACACCAACAGGGCACAGGAGTACTGATCACTGTTTTAACAATGTCCAGATGATTCCAATGTGCAGTGGGGCAGAGTGCACTAAAAATAAAAGTCCAATGAAATTGTAACACAGAAAAAAGAAAAAAGCTGCTGGTAATGGTTCCACATGTTAAAGAAAATAAAAATTTTTTCTTTAGACAAACCTCCAAGTGATGAATGAATATTCATATTCAGACTCAAGCAAAATAGTCTATAGTGTATATACAAAGATATAAAAATGCCTAATAAATCCTGAATCTCGTTAATGGACTTTTAATTCTTATAGGTATAATATTCCCTTTTTTTGGTATGTCAATTAACCCCTTCTGGATAATACAGGCTGGAGATGTATGTTCAGTCAATCATCACATACAGAAATGAACTAAAATTACTTAATCTTTTAGAAACAAAATCAAGGATTCACAAACTATGGCATTTTATTTCAGAGCCTTTGCTTACATTTGTACAATATATTACATAATTCTTCATTGTTTGCAGATCCTAATATATACTTTATAGCTTTTATTCTATAAGCTTTTTCTTCAACGTTTTGCTGTCAACAAATCTTTACAGTCCTGTACAAATTTGAATAACTTGAAACCATTTTCAACAAAATTAGTTACTGTAAGCACACACTACAAGACTGAAAATGCTTTTCTTAGAAAAGTTGAATGTAAAGGATTCTGACACGTTAGCATCTACAACAAAACGCTTCGAAATTCTCACATGTCGTATTGCCAGAAAACAAATAAAACATGCCAGCCCCATCCAAAAAAAGTACACAGAACTACAATTAAAACGGTAAAACAGTCTGTACAGTAAAGTACTGTGTATTAACAGTGCCAGGTATTAAATAGCTTGAATGAACACATCCGCAATATACAAATGTCTTACAAAGGTGTAGAATTAAATACAAGTGCCAAACAGAACAGAGATTGGAATCATACAACATAAAGTCAATACAAGTGAAAACAAGTTTGCGTTCATTTTGGATTTTATACAAGGCATTTAATTTTATAGGCCTACCACCCCGATTAGCTATTTATACTTAAAATAACAACCATCCTTCTGAGACAGTTCATATCAACAACCTGGAACCATACTAATACAGTTTACTTGTTCCTGAAGTCCTCTTGTTGTAGCTCATAATAAAATAAGCAATACAAATGAATTATCTGTATTTAAGGAAAAAGAAACATTTACAAGAAAACACAAAAATATAACTGTTATAATTCATTATGAATAAATATACACTTTGAACTGGCTAAGTACAATCTTTATACATTGTTTAAGATTTAATACAGTTTATTAGCCATTTTCTTTTTTCACACAATGTATTATATCAAAATTAAAAAAAAATACTGATTTATAGAAAAATGGCAAAGTACAGTAGTTCCATTCCAATTTGAAGGGGCATGAAAAGCCACTGCAAGACCTTTTAGCCTAATTCAAACCTGTAAACATGTTCAGTCTTTTTTTAAAGAGAATCTTTAATATTTGGTTACCAGGATTGATGTCTAATATCCTGTTAACTGCAGGTTTGGAATTTATTACATGTGCTTGACTTATACAATTAAAGCCACCCTAAGGTGACTTGCTTTAAAAAACAATTAGCTCGTACAAATGAAAATAGGTTCGTATTTTTTCATAAATAAATGGAAAAATATCAAATGTTCCAGCTTTAACAAAATACAAGGGAATACATATACAGTAAGTTATCTTGACATGTTCCGGCCCACCTAACAATTATGCTTACTGTATTGTCTCTACAGGCAGTGAAAAGCCTCCATTTGCCACAGTGGAAGGCCTTCAAGTTACCAGACACACAATTCCCAGACAAGTTGGAAACAATTATTGCTTGAGGAAAAGCAGTTCATTGTACTTTTTCTTCATAAAAAAAGTGCACTTAAGTGCCAAGTCAGCTTGTCAAGAAACAATTTTTAAATATAAAATAGTGCTTGTCTGATTTTTTTTTTGTGCCACTGTGCAGTATAAAAAAAGACGTGGCCCTCAACAGCCATTAAGTGCAAAGTGCTTTAGCAAGTCCTGCTGTCACCTGCACTCAACTGACATTCCATTTTGTGATGCGCTGGACATTGATGGTTCAGCTAACGTTAACATAACAGCAGCTGTTATGGAACTGGATGAAGGGGAAGAGGAGGATGAGGACGTAGCAGCACCTGAAGAAAGGGGAAACCAAACCAAAGGCTTAATAAACGTACATACGACAACAGAGAGAAAGAAAACACCAGCCCCGTAAGCTAAAAGCCTGTCGTATTCTCTGAAATCACTCAAGCCTGCAAGAGCAGCCCGAAGGTCACAATGCCATGATGTAAAGAAAGGAAAAACCAGTGTATCTCAAGTAGCTCTAGACAGTCCTGAAATACACAGTTAAGGAAAAGGGACAGATCAGGGAATGCCGCTCCCACACCGATCATATTAGGAAAAAAACAATTGTGCACCCAGTCTATTAAGACACGGAAATAAAACCAAGAATCGACTTTGCAACAGTGAGACAAACATCAAAAAGAACTTTGAATCCAATAAGAAAAAGTGGTAATCCACCCAAAAATCTTTTCCTTCCTCCTAGTTCCAGCATCTTTCTGTGTTTAGAGTTTCTTACAAATTTAAAGGGTGATGAGAGTGATTCTTAGTGTTGGAACAAAAGGGTCCACAGCTTGACTACTGCTTTTTCCTGCACTTCGCATACAAAGCAAATGACACATCCGTTAGTTTCTTCAGGGAAATTCTCTCATTGTTATAAATCAATATTTTTTAAAGTTTATTTATTTTTGAGAGAGAGAGAAAGAGAGAGCGAGCGAGCCCATGGAAGCACAGCGGGGAGGGGCAGAGAGAGCGAGAGTGAGACAGAATCAGAAGCAGGCTCCAGGCTCCAAGCTGTCAGCACAGAGCCCGATGTGGGACTCAATCTCACAAACCGTGTGAGATCATGACCTAAGCTCAAGTCAGATGCTCAGCCAACTGAACTACCCGGGTGTCCCCATAAACCAATATTTGAAAAACAAAATGTTTTAAGGAATACATGCACAAGGTAAAAGAAATTCCTTCAGTATAGGAATTTAAGGTGGAAAAGCAAATCTCTGCCTCATGAAAACCCTCCTAAGTCCTCCAAATTTCACTTCCCTGTTGTTACCAGTTGCTTCAGTCTTCAAAACTCTAGTAGAGGTGCTGGCAAATTACTGTCCCAAGGCCAAATCTGGCCCACCTGTTGTTTGTTTGGCATAAAAAAGGTGATTTTATTAAAAGCACTGGGACAGGCGCATGGGCAGAAAGAGCTGCCTCACCTGTTTCTGATAAGAAAAATTTATTGGAAGGGTGCCTGGCTGGCTCAGTTGTCGGAGTGTGTGGCTCTTGATCTCGGGGTTGTGACTGCAAGTCCCACATTGGGTGCAGAGATTACTTAAATAAACTATATATATATAAAAGTTATTGAAACACAGCCACGCCCATTTGTTTACCTCCTGCCTATGGTAGATTTTACACCTACAATGGCAGGGTCAAATGTTCCAAGGAGGCCCCTTGGCCCACAAAGGCCAAAATATTTATTAACTGTCTCTACAGAAAATGTTCCAATCCCTGTTCTAGAGGAATGTCCTCTCCAGCCTCTAGAGATAGGATATGCAAATTTAACATGTGTAGCTATAACTTTACTTTGAAAATATAAGTAGAAGCACCATAGTATAGTGTTTGACTTTTGATTATTTATTTTTTTAATTAATTAATTAATTAATTAATTTTTTTATTTTTAATATGAAATTTACTGTCAAAGAGACAGAGCATGCAGGCAGGGGAGGCGCAGAGAGAGAGAGGGAGACACGGAATCCAAAGCAGGCCGAGGCTCTGAGCTGTCAGCACAGAGCCTGATGCAGGGCTTGAACTCGAAAACCATGAGATCATGACCTGAGCCAAAGTCAGACACTTAAGTGACTGAGCCACCCAGCCACCCCTCTTGATTATTTTTTTTAACACTTAACTTACCTTAGGAGACTGTTCCATATTGGTACATATATAGATCTACCTTTCTTTTCAAAGTTGAATAGTATTCCATTATATTTATGAACTTTAACTTATTTAATTCTAGTGTCTTCCTGTTGCTAACAACAATATAATAAATATTTTGAGCGTTACAAATAAAATTTTAAATGTCTACTTCTTTTTATTCCATTCAATGTATCACTTGATAATACAATTTAAATAATTTCTATCTGTTATTATAAATATTACCATGACAAACTTCTTTATCATCACATATTTCTCCTTGGGACCTATTTCTTAGAACCGGAATTAGCTAGTTCTCCAAATACATAGTCAAACTGTTTTCCATAATAATTGTGCCAATGTTTCCAGCAATGCATAAAATATAAATTTCACCGTATTTTCCTAGCGCTGGTTTCAATTATACTTTTTTTTTTTTTTTTGGCTAGGAATAGTATCCTATTTGATTTGCATTTCTTTGAACAGCTGAGATAGTCATTTTCCACTGATATTTTAAATAGTATTTAGGAACTGACTTTTACTGCTAACTCCCCAGGGAAGGCATCCATTTATAAGAATCACTTGCTACAGAGAATCTATGGTGACCACACATACAAACACTGTTTCGGAGGAGCTGTTTCTGGGTAGACATCTTACTACATGAAAACACTCTAACAAGGCTTAGGCGATGGAAGAATAAGGAGCGCTGGCACAAGAATTTAAATAGTATGCTTATAGTTGATTTTTAATTATTTTTAAATGGTTATGTATCAGGGGAGGGGCGCCTAGGTGGCTGCTCAGTCGATTAAGCATCGGACTCTTGATTTCAGCTCAGGTTATGATCTCATGGTTCACAGGATCGAGCCCCGCACTGGGCTCTGTGCTGATAGTGTGGAGCCTACATGGGAATCGCTTTCCCTCTCTCTCTCTCTGCCCCTCCCCTGCTTGTGTGTGCATTCTCTCTCAAGATAAACTTAAAAAAAATGGTTACCTATCAAATAAAACCCTGATCCCCTTCCTTTGACCGAATGCTTCTGTATATACTTTCTATATATTAACATTTAATTTCTTTTCGAATCACTCCATGACTCAGACTTTCAGTCTCTCCACAAATTAAAAAGCCTAGACAAAGGTGGAGAGATATAGGACTTATCACAACAGCAGAAAAGGAAACGAAGAACATTCTCCTGAAGAAAAAGAAAATGAAAATCAAAGTGCTTTGATTTTCATCAGAGAATGGGAGCAGTGGAAACAGAGGACGGTTGGGGAAGCATAATCATAAGCTTGCAATGACTTTGTCCCCCCACCCCTGCCCCTAGGGTCCCCTTTCTCTGTTCCCTTCATAGCAAACGTGAGATTTTTCCTAGAGAGTCACCATCTCTACTTCCTTGCCTCCCCCTCTCTTCTGAATCAGCTTTAGACCAGCTTCTGCACCTCCACAGCTCACAGTACATGCTCTCAAAAAGGCCACCGATGATTCCAGCACGGCCCAGCCACTGACCACTTTGCTGGCCTTTCAGCAGCATTTGGCACAGATGACCACTGGCCTCCTCAACTCTTGGCCACCTTCATCGGTTTTCTTCATTCAAGGCTACTCCTCACGTCTTGCTAGTCTTCTCCCTCTCAGCCCTACTTGTAAAAGCTGGCTTGCCCCAGCTCTCCTTCTTTTGTACCCACATTTGTCTTCTAGGTGATCTACTCAAGTATTGGGGCTTAACAAACCGCTTACAGTTAACTACTGTACTATGGCCAGGCAATGACTTAAAAATTTTCTCTCTAGTGCTGCCTTCCCGCTGAGCTACAAGCTTACGTACCCCACTGTCTACCTGGCATCCCACTTGGATGCCTACTAGGCATTTCAAAAAGTAACATGGTGAAAACAAAACGTCTGATCCTGTGTTCCTCAACCCACAATGTTACCTTTTCTAGGTCCTCCTCGGTTTCCAAAGTCAGCACCAAGTAGCCATTTGTTCCTGCTGGAAACCTACAAATCATCTCAATTCCTCTTTGCTCCACCCACACCATACCCATCAGCAAGCGCTATGAACACGGACTGCTCTCCATCTTCCCTGCAAGTACCCCAGTCAAGGCACTGTCGCCCGCTCCCCAAAGCCACTGCGATGGGCTTCCTAATCGACAGACACTGCTTCCTTCTACCCCTGCCCCTCTAGAGTCTGCTTTCTACACAGCAGGTGATCTTTAAGTACTATGAATAGACCATGTCATTTCCCTGTTTAAAACTTTGAAACAGCTCTCTCACTTAGAATAAAATCTCCACCCCTCATCCTTGCCTATAAGGCCCCACAGGAGTCGGCCTTTGCCTACCTAGCTGATGTTTGCACTGCTTTCACCACAATGATTTCCTTCCTGCTTCCGAAAGGCACCAAATGTATTCCCTCATAGCAGATGTTCTCACCCTGGGGTGATTTTGCCCCCTAGAGGATACCTGAAAAATGTCTCGAGACATTTTTGGTTGTCACAACTGTAGGTTGCTGCTGGCATCCAGTGGGTAGAGGCCAGCGATGCTGCTAAGCATCCTGCGGTGCACAGACCTCTCCCCGCCCCCCCTGCCCAGCGCCCCCCCCCCCCACCCCATCAGCAAAGACTTACCCGGCCCCAAAATGTCAAAAGTTCCAATACTGTTTTCTCTGCCCAGGACTCTTTTATGGACTGAGCACCGTGTCTCCCCAAATTTCTATGCTGAAGCCCTAACTTCCAACGTGACAGTATTTGGAGATAAGCAATACGTTTCCTGTTGTTTAAGACCCCAGTCGTGGTACTTCGTTATGGCAGCCCTGGCAGAAAAGAGAACTCTTTTCCCCCAGATTTAACTTCTCTCGCTTCCTCTGGTCATTCAGGTCTCAATGAACATGTCCTGATCATTTGTAACCTAACACAACCCATCCAATCTCTGCCTTAACATTACTCTCTTCACAGTGCTGTTCACTATCTGAAATCTTATTTGTTTTGTTTTGTTTTTTAAAGCAGACTATCTATAAACTCCATGAAAGTGAACATTGTGACCTGTGACTTGAGATCATTTTTTCTTTAAATTCTTTCCCATTTTATAGATGAGGAAAATAAGGCAGAGCGATTAAAGAACTTGCCCGAAGACCCAGACATAAACTCACATGAATCTAACTGTAGGGTCATAAACTGCTGGTTTAAGTAAAGGAAGGTTAACACTTACTTTCTCTCTCTTTCTTCTTTAAACGCTTTCTCCTCCTATCAATGGAAGCTACTTCAGATTTTAATGACAGATAATGTTTTCTGATTTCCTGAAGTTTCTCTTGAAGAATTGTGATGCGTTCAGCACTTGTCATGTTTTCCAAGTCCGCTGCGAATTTAAAACTTTCATCAGTATGTATTTTTAAACAAAATTTTACCATATAAAAGAAAGCATGTAGTATGGTTGTAGAAAAATGTCAAGACAGATAAACTAAAACCAAGGCTTGTGAACATTTGTTTCCCTGAGATTTGTTTTTCTAGCTAGAACATGAGAAACTATGCCTACATAAGGGCGCCTGGCTGGCTCAGTTAGTGGAGCACGTGAGTCTTGATCTCATGGTTGTAGGCTCTAGCCCCACACTGGGTTTAGAGATTACTTAAAAATAAAATCTTTAGGGGTGTCAGGGCGGTTCAGTGGGTTAAGCCTCTGACTCTTGATTTCAGCTCAGGTTATGATCCCAGAGTCATGGATCAGCCCCGAGTCAAGGTCCATGCTGAGTGTGGAACCTGCTTAAGATATTCATTCATTCTCTTTCATTCTCTCTCCCTTTCTCTTCCCTCCGTCCCTCCCTCCCTCTCCCCTACATGCATGCTGTCTCTCTCCCTCTCTCAAAAATGTAAATAAATAAACTAGGGGCGCCTGAGTGGCTCAGTCTGTTAAGTGTCCAACTTTGGCTCAGGTCATGATCTCAGTTTGTGGGTTCAAGCCCCACGTTGGGCTCTGTGCTAACAGCTCAGAGTCCGGAGCCCACTTAGGAGTCTGTCTCCCTCTCTCTCTGCCCCTCCCCCACTTGTACTCTCTCTCTCTCAAAAATAAACAAACATTAAATAAATAAATACACACACACATACATACATAAAATAATCTTTTTTAAAAAGGTATGCCTATATATGCCTGGTACATAATACATGCATGGTATGTGTTGAATGTATGCGTGTGTATAACCTAAACATGCATGCTAAAAATTCCTCATTCATATACAGTATCACCACAATGTATCACTAAAACTTATACTTGGAAAGACACCAAAATGTTAAAATTGAATATATTTTTGAATGTCAGGACTGTGGATACATTTTTCTCTTTTGGCCTCTTTTTGTTCTTTCTTTAGATTTTTATGAGTATGTGTAATGTGTGGTTGGTTTTTTGTTTTTGTTTTTTTTTGAGTATATATAACTTTTAAGTTGTAGGAAAATTTTTAAAAGCTCTAAAGAGCAGTTTTCAATTTCCTAAGAATATCTCTGTGTGTGAGAAACGCTGGGATAATCTTTTTCAAAAAGTGTTTATTACGGAGATTTCTCATATAAACAAAAGTATAGAGAATATAGAATAATGGAGTCCCATATACCACCCACCACCCAGCTTCAGTGATTAGCAATTATGGCAAATCTTGTCTTATTTATACCCCATCTACTCCCACCCCCAAGACTAGGTTGTTTTAAAGCAAATTTCTAATATCATATCATAAATATCTACTCAATGTTGGTATCTGCCTGAATTGCCTTAAAATTTTTCTGTTAGCAATTTGTTTATTCAAATCAAGATCCAAATATGCTCTCAACACTACAACTGGTCATGATGTCTCAAGTTTGGTTACAGCCTCTTTTTCAGAGGGATTAGCCTCAAAATTACTAGGCTGAAGCTTCTTCCTCTTACTAGCTGTCACTTACACATCTGAAAACTCCATTTGTAAACTTTGGGTAGTCGATTACTGGGTTCCTTGAGATCAGGATCCTTGTCACCATTCTTTCCACATTTTCCCGGGGACTGTGTCCTGGCCGGAGATTTGGTACTGTGAGACTTCATTCCAGTAGAAACCGATTTGACTGACTGAGTCTTCGTTACACTTTCCCCAGCAGAAAGTTCTTCACTATCACTACTGTTTGCTGAAATAAAAGTAGAAAGAAAAGCGTGAGTAAACAGAAAAGTAACAAAAAATTTGTCACAGACTTTAGTGAAAAATTAATTTAAAAATTAACTGCATGAATTTATTACTCAAATAAATACCTTGCTTTATAGACCCTGCCTAGAAACCTGGAAAATCGTCATGTATAAATACAATAGCATCTCAGTTTAGGAAAACAAAACCAAAACCAAAAAATGCTTCTTACCTGAATTGCCAATAATAATTTTTTTAAAAAAACATTCAAACTAATCTTCCGTTATACCTGGTAGACTATCAAATGTATCATAATTATAGATTTGAATGGCTTTTTATTCTAGTAGATTACTATATATAAAATAGAATACAGCATCTTTTTAAGTGACTCATTGTAGCAACTTAATTTTCACATTTTGGGTTGTATACAGAACAGGTACATGTAACACTTTTTCTACTCCTCTGGCCACAAGCAAACAATGAAAGATAATCATGAAATTCCTTAAAAAAACTTCTTTGGGAATGAACTCTCAACTTTGATGTGTACAATGATTTTTTTTCCTTAAGTAACTCCTACGTCGTAGCTTGTGGACTAAAATAAACCATCAGTTATACTCTGGTAAATATATTCACTATGAGGATTTCACAAATCTGCAAAATAATTATGTTACAACTGCCTTTGCTGATTAAAGCCTCAGTACTGGAACAGAAAGGCTTAACCTTGACTGTTTAACCATGTGAATGAGTAGATGATGGGATTGATATTTCCATGGATTACCTTTCTGGATACAAAGTATTATCTTAGATTCCATGAGTTAGTTCAACTTTACTAAATTTTTCTCAGAGAATGGCTTCCTCATTCTGATTTATCAAGCCTTAAGCCCAATAATTAAAATGGGAGAATATAATTAACTGTTACTGCTACAGGACAGTGTTTGAATACAATTAAATATACCCACTATACCGCTAAATTATAGGAATACATTAACTGACTCGTGGAAGAGGAGCCCTCCTAGGACCTGTCATTAAATGGTAAAGTCTTGAAGACAAAAACATCACTGTGTAGTAACACTTTAAATATCCTGTTGGTTATTCCAAATAATTGGTGATCAATTTGGCATGTATTTATTGATTCTTTATCTACTAACAGCTACCCCAAAAAAGGCATAGTCGGGCTTTCAAAGCCTGACACGTATTCTAGATAGGAAAGGTAGATAGCAACTCCTCCCACGGTGGTGTTTTGAGAATGAAGAAACTCCACCACTCCTTTACACACATCTCGAAAGGATCCCCCCCAAACCCCCCACTGCTGCTCTGGAAGCCCTGGCAACTGCTAGCTAAGCCACCCAAGGCTTGGCCCCGCTCTGATGCAGTGGTCTGCCTCAGCCCGGCTTTCACGGCCTTGCTGAGCACAGCCGCCCGGGGCCCCGAGGGACGCCATATTCACCGCCTGGAAGTCATATGGGCTCAGCAGAACCTCGGGGAGCTGGCCGCATAACCCTTTTCTGCACTGAAGTGCAGCCAAGCCGGCCGATAGCAAAGGTCAGGCAGTGGAGGTGGCAGGAGTCTCCTGGAAGAGCAGCAGGAGGTCAGTGTGGGGCACCTGAAAAAAAATTCTTTACATATTTTCTGCTTCTCACTTTGTCTACAAAAGAGAGATAAAATGTGCAGCTCTCAGGAGAAATACAGTATATAAATTCCTGCTGGTCAACAAACAGAGCCATTACTAAAGTTAAATCTTTAGTACTGCTTCTAGCTGCTCTTGGGACACAGAGTTTGGGGTACGAACGACAAAAGTAATAGACTGGACTTGTTGGAGGTACAGCTCTAAAGCTACCTTGATTGTTCTCTTCCAGTCTGATTTTGCCTTGAAGAATTACAAAGCAATCAATTTCACTGTAATAAAAATAATATAGAATTGAAGCACTTTCAATTATATGTGATACATACAATGGCAATTGGAAAAACTGTGGGACATAAAACTAACAAAGATGTTGAGTTTACATTACACTGGCTATTATTTTCAAAAGGATTACCTGGTCATTCATCAGCAATCAATACCACTGCTGAATAACACCAGACTGCTTAATCCTAGAATTTACCTAGGATCAGAAGACTTCTGTGTGATTTTTTTGACGGTAGAGACAAAAATCAAAATATTTAACTATCCCATATCCTGAATACCCCTTTCTTAATGGGGGGTGGGGGGGAGGGGAAACATATCCGCCAGTATTTTTATACATAAATAATTAGAGGTTTCACACTTACTGCCTTTTCCCTTTTTTTTGTTGTTTACCACTGCTGCTTTATGGCTTCGCTTCTGCTTTTTTGATGAACTTCCTCCTCCCTGAGATTCTTTCCCTCTTTTCTGACCTGTACAGGCTACGATGGAAAAGAAATGATTAAGTAACACAAAATAAAATCAAGCTTTCCTAGGTATAAATTAATCTCACATTTTAGAAGCATAGAACAATTCTCAAACTATGCATGTTCTTTATGAGCTTTACAAATTATCATAGAATTACTATAATTTTTAGAATAAATTTTCATTAATTGAATTATTACACATAATAAAAGAGTTTTAAAAAAGCAAATAAAGTATGCACATCCTTCTTAGAAAAATCAGATACAAACTAAAAATAGTTCTCAATATAGAACTGGGAGTTTATGAGTCTAGTAACTCCATAAACAGGTAAATGATGAAAATAAAAACTGAAATTTGCGAAAATTCAATAGAACCAAAATATTAAGATTTAATTACAGATGAAAACATTAATGATATAGCTTACAATGATATTAACAACTTTAAAATATCATCATATTAATGGGATAAATTTTAGTAGTAATTCACACTTAGCTGTTTTACCAATTTATTTATTTTAACAGTAACTTCACTGGCAGGGCTCTGGTTAACACATATACCATTTATAAATCCAGCATAATAATCCTATGTAACGTTTCACCTTCTTGGTAGGAAATTATCCTGAAACTTCATAAATGTCTTCCTTTTCTTCAAGGACTAGCCTACATCCTACATCTTCACTAAGACTTTCCATGACCGGCCAGGCTTCATGGCTTGACAACTACTCCAAACTATAGTTTCAGTACATTTTTCTCTATACTATTAACTTGGTCCACAGCATCTACTGTGTTTCTATGTATTTCTAATTATATATATATCGTCTACCAGACTATCTTTTCCGGAGATTAATAAAGTCCTGTTTCTATTCAGTACAATGCAATACTATACTGTATACTACTATAGTATTAAAATACTATAATGACATGATACAGATGTGATAAAAATTATGTCATGTTTGCTACAAAAAATATTTCTTAGTCCTGTTACCAACGATAATATCAGTCGAGTATATAAGACATGGCTTCCTTGGTCAAAAACGGAATAGGCCATTAACTGTTTTGTTTGCAACTTCTAGACTGTTTTTTAATTACATCTTAGCAATAACTTCTTCTAAAGCTATTTTAATATAACAACTTAAATAAAACACAAAGAAGGTGATGAAGATAATGACTATACTGAAGCACAGAATCTTAAAAATAATTGTCAGATTTCTCCCTAAAAGAGTTTTAATTCTGAAGCTTTCAGCTGCAAGAAATAAAGAGTAATGGAAGCCACTGGATATAAGTAAGTAAATGTGTAAGCCAACTGGAGGGAAATCCTAAATCTAAATTGTAAAATTTACATTTTTACTTCTGACACAATGTGAATTCTCTGGTATCAGTAGACAAATTTCTTAAAATAAGGCCATATGAAATAAATGCTTAAGAATTTCTTTCTTTTTAAAAAAAAATTTTTTTTTTAACATTCATTCGTTTTTGAGAGACATAGAGACAGAGACAGAGCGAGCATGAGCGGGAGAGGAGAGAGAGGGAGACACAGAATCTGAAGCAGTCTCCAGGCTCTGAGCTGTCAGCACAGAGCCTGACATGGGGCTCGAACCCATGAACTGCGAGATCATGACCTGAGCCTAAGTCGGATGCTCAACCGACTGAGCCACCCAGGCGCCCCAAGAATTTATTTCTAAAGAGAGATCAATTCTCTCTTTGCTCTGGTATAGCAGATGGTCTCTGTTACCCTAAATTTGGGAGTACTTCTTCTAAAGTTTCTTTTTGTTTTTAATTTATTTTGAGAGAGAGAGAGAAAGAGAGAGAGAGAGAATATCCCATGGCTCACGAACCATGAGATCATGACCTGAGCCAAGACTAAGAGTTGGACGCTTAACCGACTGAGCCACCCAGGCGCCCCAGGAGTATTTCTTAAGTTGCATTCTTTTCAACCTATTCAAGATTAAGATTCAAAAGGGCAATGCTAACCTGCTTCTATCAGAAGCTACTGTATCTCTTTTTTATGGCACACATACTGTAGCTGTATGCGTGAATGTGAAAAACCAAAGAAGATCCCAATTGAACTGCAATTATATCTTTTACTCAATATTTATTTTTTATTTTTATTTTTTTTTTAAGTTTATTTATTTTTTTTTGACACAGAGAGAGACAGAGCATGAACGGGGGAGGGTCAGAGAGAGAGGGAGACACAGAATCAGAAGCAGGCTCCAGGCTCCGAGCCATCAGCCCAGAGCCCGACGCGGGGCTCGAACTCACAGACCGCGAGATCGTGACCTGAGCTGAAGTCGGACGCTTAACCGACTGAGCCACCCAGGTGCCCCAATATTTATTTTTTAAAAAGAAATGTTTTAAGTCAAGATTTGTGTGACAATGTTCCATCAATTGTATCTCACTAAAGCTGGAAAAAGAAAAAAAGGAAAAAAAAATTGTGTGAGAAAATTAGGAATTAACTCACCTGATCTGTATCACATCTCTTTAAGCTTAGCTAAAAATCTCAAACTAGCATAATAAAAACCGGTATGTTACATAAAGTACACATCCTATCTTTACAGCGAAAAAGTAGGTTTCAAAGCCAACTGTCGGCATATATTCTATTCATCTAAAGACACCTGAATGAAGTGGTCTGTAAGAAGAATGAAGACACAAGAATAGCTATAGCAAAATCAAAGGGCACCAATACTTTTCAAAGTACTAATTTGGGTTTCCACTTTTAACAACTTCACGGAAAATCAAAAAAGTATTACTGGAGGGTAACATACACATTGCTCCTTCAATCTGGAAGCTATGCATCTAAGAAAGCATCAAATTCCTTTACAAACTCACACAAGTTAGTCAGGCTTGAAAATCAGTTTGACACGGTTGTCTGAGGAAAGCAGTGCCTGGACAGTTGGTTGCTCCAAACCCCTACATACAGTATTTGGTTAAGGGTGGAGGGGTCTGTCAACAAATCAAAATGTTTGTGAGAAAACGCACATCGGTTACAATTGCGAAAACAACGTTACAGATATATATTGAAGCTGCTCATGCCACATAGTCAACCAGCGTATAAGGAATCTTCAAAAAGGTGTGGATTTGGGCCTGGGTGCGTGCCCAGCACGTGCTCTGGTCCCCTGGGGATGTCACGGACAGCTCACGCACGGGACGGTAAGTCCCCCCCAAGCTTTTCAGCGCATTCGCTATCCATTACTCAAAGCGCCCTTCCAATTTCCATTTTTACCGCGTTCACGCAAGGACTTCACTTCTGCGCCTCGTGCTCTAACGAGCGCTACCGTGAAGCCCTTGGAAACGTCAGAAGGTTCTACGCTACGCCAACGGACACGGCTCGGCCCTCACCTCTGTCGGGGTGCTCTGGTTCCGGCTGATTGCTGCCGCTGGAGCTCACGCTGGCATCAAAGCCTGCCGGCGAGCTGGTCCCTTCCGACTGGAGGTCCTGCAGTTCCCCCGCGACACTGTCCACCTCAATTGTGCTATCGGTCTCACTCTTGATACTGCGAACCTCTTCTTGGTTCGGGGCCAGCGGCTCCGACACGGTCACCGAAGACTGCTGCCGACCGGCTTCCGTTACAGTGACCGAGGAAGGCGACTCGGGGGTGGTAGGGGGGGTGTTGAGCACGGAGTTGCTGCCGCTGCTGGGAAATTCCGCTTTTTTGTCAGTGACCTCCGCCGGCTTCTCCTCGGCGGGCTTACTGTCGGCGCCGGCCGGCGGCGGTGTTTCCAGCTCGGCGCTGGGGGGGCAGCCCTCCTCCTCGGCCACCGGCTGCAACGAGCCCTCTGCGGACGCCTCCTCGGGGGCGGGATGGGGTGGGGAGGCTGCCGCCTCAGTGTCCGAGTCTGAAAAGAGCTCCTTCAGAGTCTTCTTCGGCCACTGTCCCTGAATGCTTGACCACACGTCTTTCCGATCTTTAGCTCTGCTGTTCTGAAGTCTCTCATCAGAGTTATTTAAAAGTTTTATCCTTTTTTCTGCCACTTCTGAAAATCCTGAATAGAAACCGGTTGTCCGTAGAGATTTTCGCTTTTCCTCCAAACCGTTGTATTTCTTCGTTGGCGTCATCTTTGTTTTTGATTTTTCGTCCTCCTCTTCATCCGAAGAGCTGTTGCTGCTGTTCTCTATGCAAAGTGATTCTTTGCTCTTGGCCTTCTCTTCCTTTTTGCCAGGCGATCCAGTTTTCAAACACTCCTCTGTAGTGCAATACCTTCTTTTACCACGTTTGACCTGAGGCTTTGAAGACTTCTCTGCGCTGTCCTTCTTACCGTCTTTTCTCTTTTTTGTGATTTCATCGTCTTCTTCATAATCCGTATCTTCAGATAATCCTTCCATATCTTTTCTTAATCTTTCTGGAGATTTTGACACCGCTTTGGAGATCACCGAATCTGCATGGACTTTGTTGTCTTCTAGCAAAGATGAACTATTCTGTTCCTCTTTTGCAATAAGATCGTTTCTGGTATGGGTCAAATGATCGATCTTCAATTCCTCTTTGCCACTGTGGTCTCTGTCTTGAGCACCTGTCTCATCCTCCTGCTCACTGTCTTCAGCAGAACTTTCAGAAGCTAGAAAAGAAGAAACACCGGTGAGTATGATTAAGGACACCAGCAGTGTCTTCCCTGTGCATGGCCCTCTCTCTATATATTAGCCCCTATGTTTACAGTCCTCTTGGATTGCTAGGTTTCATCGTTATTTTGCAGGTGATGAAACTAAGCTTTGGAGATTTAAGACACTCACACAACGATGGTAATTTTTTTTAAGGTAGGCTTCATGCCCAGCGTGAGTTGGAACTCATGACCCTGAGATTGAGAAGTTAGCTGAGATCAAGAGTCTGATGCTTAACTGACTGAGGCACCCAGGTGTCCCATGATGGTAACGTTGCGTACTGTGACCGTGGTTGTAGTTACGCCACCATATATTTTTGCCAAAACACATTAAATGGTAAGCGTAAAAGTTGTGAATTTTATTGTTTGTAGGTTATACCTCAATAAAGTGGATTATGAAAAAGAAACTCCTCCAAATTTATGAGTAGAAAGTAACTGCAGTCAGGATGTAATCCCGGGTTATTCTAACTTCAAAGTCTGTATATGAAATTGTAAGCTTCATTTTCAATGTAGCAATGATTAGGCAAAGATTTGTGAACAATGAATTTCCAAATTGTTTTTTGTCTTTTTTTTTTTTTTAAAGAGAGAGAGAGCATCAGCGGGGGAGAGGGGCAGAGGGAAAGAGAATCTCAAGCAGGCTCCACGCCCAGCACAGAGCCCAAGGCGGGGCTCGATCCTATGACCCTGAGATCGGGACCTAAGCCGAAATCAAGAGTTGAATGTTTGACTGAGCCACCCAGGTGCCCTGTTTTCTACAGTGTTTTGAAGAGTAGACCCAATTAACTTAAGTAACTGATACATTACATAAAAATAGTTACAGAATTTATTTCTTGAAAGTACATTTTAGTAAATGGATTCAACTAAGTATAAAAAGTAATTGCTTTTATCGTGATTTTAATAAAACATTTACTGAGAAACTGCTACATGCCAGATACTTTGGTATGCTTTGCATAGACTGTCTGACTCAGTCTCACAAAAACCCTATGAGGGGTATATTATTATTAACCCCATTTTATAGTTTAGAAGACTAGGATTTAGAGAGCTTAAACCACTCCAAAGAGCTAGTAAAAGTAGAGAAGAAACAGAAACCTAAGTCATTTGGCTCCTGAACTTATAATTGTGACTACAACACTACCTATGTTCTTTAGCTAAGTTTGCTACAAGTAAAAAAGAACAGACACAATTAAGGTAGTTAAAAACATTTAAACATTTCAATGTGTTTCTGTACAACTGAACTGTTTTAATTATCAAAGCACTGCATATATGACTAAAAACAAATGGAAACTCAATAGAAAACCAACAGCTCTTTTTCTTCCTTCCCAAGCCTCCAAAGTCTCAAAACCATGTTTTCTGATAGTATATAATTAAGAGATGTGCTCGCTTAGGAAGTTTAGCCTGTAATGAGCCATGGGTATTGTATTAATACTCCTATCTCCTGCCATACTTTCCATATATAGTTATCTTCAGTTAATTATTTAAAAAAAAATTTTTTTTAATGTTTTTATTTTTGAGACAGAGAGAGGCAGAGCATGAGCAGGGGAGGGGCAGAGAGAGAGGGAGACACAGAATCCAAAGCAGGCTCCAGGCTCTGAGCTGTGAGCACAGAGCCCGACGTGGGGCTCAAACTCACAGACTGTGAGATCATGACCTGAGCCAAATTAATTAAATATACATATATTTATATGTATGTATATATATATATATACATACATATAATTATATACACATAATATATATAATATTATATATATTATATAATATATAATATATATAACATAAAATATATACATATGTATATATGTATATGTATGTATAATATAAATAACATAATTAAATATACTGTTTATAATATACATAAATGTGGTTCACTACAGAAAGAAGCACCACACTTGACAAACTTCCTTCCTCATAGAGCCATTTCTCCAAGCTTCCAAAAGTCCTTCCTTTTGACGGTACATCTTCCTTTTCTAAGGCTTTTTCACATTTATTTCAGTTGCTCCATGCAGGCAAGCACCCCATCCAGCTCCCTTATTCACCGAATCTCTCTATCCTGAAGACCTACTTTCTACTCCATTTAGTTTGGTGGCTCTCTGGGTCTGCTCTAACAGCTATCATCTTAGTAATTCCCTTCATTACTTTCTTTTTTGCTTTTTTATATTTATTTATTTATTCTGAGAAAAGGGAGAGAGCACGAGCATGCACGGGGACGGGGGGGGGGGGGGGCGGGGGGGAGACAATGAATGAATCCCAAGCAGGCTCTGCGCTGTCAGCACAGAGCCTGATGCTGCGCTCTGTCCCACGAACCCTGAGATCATGACCTGAGCCGAAATCAAGAGACAGACACTTAACTGACTGAACCACCCAGGCCCCCCCACCTTCACTGCTTTCTCTTGACTGAGACCCACAGGTATGTGAATTGCCCATCTTCCTCCTTCTTGGTTTATTCCCAGATTGTTTTGGAGCACATCATCTAGTACTTTCCTTAAAAAGGCACAAGGAGGTAAATATTCTTTGTCCTTACGTGTCCAAATACATCTTTACTCTCAAATTTCATCGTTTTATCGATAGTTTAACCAGGTACAGAATTCTAAGTTGAAAATTATTTTCCTTCAAAAATTTGAAGGTACTGCCCCTTGCCTTATAGTTTAAAAACACTACTTTCATTTATCTCCTCAACCATAGTGGTGGTTTTTTATTCCTGGTATTTTTAATTTCATAATAACGTACCGTGGCATGGTTCTTTATTCACGAATTTATCAGGTACCGGATAGGCTCGTTCAATTTAAAGATTCGTGTCTGTCAGTTCTGGAGATTTTTCTTCTTTTAGTTACCTGTTTATTCCTCTGTCCACCTGAGGACTATTCTAGGATGATCTTAGTGATTGGTATGTATATGGCAGACTGGGGAGGAGAACCCACCACCACATATACACCATTCTCTAAGACAGATAGAACTGCCACACTCTATATAATACAGCACGGAGTGATGAGGTACAAATCAAAAAATAAATAACATAGTCGTGAGACAGTTCATAAGAAAACTAGGGTTTCGCTTTTTCAAAATCCAACTGCTTTTTAGTTACTTATAACCAGGCATGCTGTTCCCATGGCTTCTTGATTCCTCAGGCGGATTCTAGCAGTAATGCTGGTGTCACTCTCCCCAGCGTGAAAAACAAAGATATACACACGTGAGTATACTCAAACCACAGTGGTGTGCGCGGTTACCTGTTCATTTCTTCCCCTCTGATTTCACTATTTACTATTCAGTATCACTCATCTTACATTTCTATCACTGCTTTCTTACATTTTCTCAAAGTTTTCCTCGACTCCAAACTGTGTTTGACTGAATTTTAATTTCAATGTCTAATTCTAGGTGTTTCTTGTTCTCTGTTACTTTATCACTGCATCCTGTTCTTGTTTTACAGATGCTTACGGGTTTTCTGAGATTAATAATAACCGGAGAGAACTCATATGCTTCTTACCTTCATTATCTCTCTCCTCAAGGGTCACTCCTTCCGTCTTAGTTTCCACATTTTATGTGGGAGCTCTCCTTGACTGTTCACACTGAAGGATGACCTACTAAAACCTGACTGTATTGGTAGGGCTTATTAATGGATAAGCTTTCCATTAGGTGATTCAGCAGGAATCTAGTTTACTTGAGGGGATCTCTGGTGCCTAAATGTGAAATATTATTCTCTAGAGATATTCAATCACTCCACAGAATTCCAACAATCACCCACCCTCTTGTTCTGTTCCCAGCTCATCTCATGCCAGGGAAGAGACTCCTAGCTATCTGTGTTCTACACTCATGGGTGGCCTCAATTTTTCTTTATATATGCATGTACATATACATATGCATTCATAGCAGCAATCATTTTTAAGCTGGAAATAACCTGAATGTCTTAAATTTGATCTATGGCCAAGTCAAAAATAAAATTTACCACAGAAAAGAGAAAATATGAAGAAGAGACTATGTGAAATGTTACAAATATGGCACTTGCGATGGTCATTGTTGAATTATGTACAATAGGAAAAATAATGAAAATAATCTAAATACATTTTTTCATCAAGAATTAAATAAATAGCGATACAGCCATTCAGTTGTATGAATGTGCTGATATGAAAAGATTTATCAGTTCTACTATGCCAAGCCCCCCCGAAAAGGTGGGGTTTTGTAGTGTTAATGATCCCATTTATAAAAATATCATATCTGTGCATATGTATATATATTTGTTTGGGATATGTATTAATGTGTTAATATGGAACATATTAGTATATATTAATAATTATATATCACAACACACATATATCATACACGTGGCATGTTAACACAATTTCTGAAATAATATGCTAACAAAAATAGGGACAATAGGAGAACAGAATGCGTAAGCCAAAAAGCAGATGGATGAGAGTAAACAGACCCAAGCCAGCAGTGAATAGAGCTGAGAAAAAAACCCAATTCTCCATAGACTCTTCAATAAAAATTGGCTGTATCAGGTGACTGTGACAATGAAAAGTAGAGGAGGCAGCTTAACATAAGGAGCATCGGGTGAACATTATTCGAAAAGCATCTAGATCCCTAGGTCCTCACCCCTGCCATGGGTTGTCAGGTGACCACTCTTCTGGAGGCTTATTTTCTGAAGATGGTGAAGACAGGATTTCTGGCCTAGGCAATGCTAAGAACTATTGAAGGCGCAGGTACAGATGTGATGCTGAACTCAGTGGGATCAGTGAACTACAACTGCTAAGAATTTCCCCTCCTTCCTTCCCTAATCCTCAACTGGATCCTAAACACTAGAAGACATTCTCTTACCTTCCAGTCAGGGCTGGAAGACTCTTTTCTCTGGGATGCAACTGGACTAAGAAAAAGACCTAAAGACCTGACAGTAGTCCTCTCCAAAAAATGGCCCACCCAGATTACCTTAGAGTAAAATTAACTCAAAATTGACAAGTCCGAACCATGTGCTCAAGATTCCTAATCAGGAGAAGACAGCCAAGGAAAAAGTCCTTCATAGGGAAGAGATCAAAACAATAAAGCAAGAAAAAGCAAACTGAAGTAGCTAACCATGCAAAAGAAGAACAAAAAATTTACAATATCCTTTGGAAAGAGCAAAACCAGAAAGGTTAAGATCTTGTGCCCATCTTGAAAGAAGAGAATGGTATGAGAACATGTAGAAAATGAAGAGCTCTTGAAAATTAAAAATATACCAGCTGTCACCAAACATTACGGCAGTAAATTAAATAGTTTTTAAAAGGATAAGAGGATGGGGCACGAGGGTGGCTTATTAGTAGGTTGAGTGTCCAACTTTGGCTTAGGTCATGATCTCACGGTTCGTGAGTTTGAGCCCCACGTCGGGCTCGCTTCTGCCAGCCTGTTAGCATACAGCCTGCTTTGGATCCTCTGTCTCCCTCTCTCTGCCCCTTTGCCACTTGTGCTCTTCCCAAAATAAATATTTTTTAAATAATAAACGAAAGGATCAGAAGACAAAGTTGAGAAAATTTCCAAGAAATCAGAGAAAAAAGACCAAAGAATGAATAACCTCATCCCCAAAACGATAAACATATTAAAATATACTACAGAAAATGCAATACTGATATAATGGTAAGTCAAAAAAATCCAAAACAAAAAACAAGAGAGAACAGTAAAATGCAAAGGAAGAAATAATCAACAAAATAATTCAAGAAAAGCACCTGGAACAAAAAGGCTCAAGTTTCTAGAATGAAAAGAGCCTAGCAAGTACTCAAGACAGTGGATGAAAATATATCCACACAAGGCATAATCACCGTGAAATTTTAGGACATTAGAAACAAAGATTCCAGATTCCAAAGAGAAGCAAAAGCCAAAAAAAAAAAAAAAAAAAAAAAAACCCAAAACAAAGAACAAAAAACCCCACAAAAAACCTAAGTGATAAAAAACAAGTCACACAGAAAGAATCAGGAATTGTAAGAGCTCTGAACTTCGACCAGAAACAACATCAGAAAAGACAGGTGAGGGGCACCTGGGTGGTTCAGTCAGTTTAGCATCTGACTCCTGATTTGGCTCAGATCATGATCTCACAGTTTGTGAGTTCAAGCCGCACGTTGGGCTGTGCGCTGACAGTGCAGAGCCTGCTTGGGATTCTCTCTCCCCTTCTCTCGGCCCCCTCCCCTGCTCACACACTCTCTCTCTCTCTTTCTGAAAATAAATAAACAAACAAACAAAAAAAAAGACAACTGAACAATGCTAATAAAATACTGAAGGAAAACCATTCAACTCAGCTAAACCATGCACAGAATAAAGATATTCTCAGATGCACACAGTCTCTAAAAATTTGCTTTCCTTCTCACTCACTTGTTCTTAAAAAGTTACTAGAGAATATGCTCCACCACAATGAGTATGCCGAGGGTAAAACAGACATGAGATGCCAGAACAAAGGAATTCCAAGGGCTCCTCTGAAGAGTGATCCCTAGAATAGGATCTCCCCAGGAAGCTATCTGTGTACCAGATGCAGAAGGAAACCAGTCCTACACAGTGTCCTTTCCAAAGAAATAGCAAGGAGCACCATCACTAAGATGCCTGCTGCCACCACACTGTCCGAACGCGTTTAAATAGATTTAGCTTGTTTGAACAATGTGTTGATAAAACTCCAGCTCTCCCCTCTATGTCTTGTAAGGTGTTATTGGGATCAGTGGACTACATCATTGTACCCAGGAGAAATGTTTTGCTCTGACCTGCACCTGAAAGCTAGAAGTTCGTTTGGTAAAGCCTAGAATCAGAAAACACAGAGCGGCTCACTACCGCCACGCTCCTGTTCATCCTGGCTGTGGTGAGCCCCGATGTTTCCCAGAACTCCCTTCTGACCCTGCCCTACCGAATTCCCTGAGAGATGCTTCTGGGAATTCTCGGAGCAGCTGAATATGAAACCAGAATATGACCTACAGACTCCGTTCACGTAACATTCTCAGGGAGCCTTCACAGCAAGGCTTGTGCTGGCTACTCCGTGTTTTAAAAATTCATCTGCTGTTTGGAAATATGTATTTATGTTTAATATATACATATATGTTTATTCAAAAGAAAAGTTAAGGAATGATCACACTAAAATCAGGATATTAATTACTTCTGGGGCAGAAATGCAAAATTCTTTTAAATAAATGTTATTTGTTCACCACTATGGTAGACACACCAACATTCATATTGTATTATTTAGTTATAGGTCATTCTGCCTCAAATATTAATAGGCAATAATGCTATCATAAAAGAGGATCATAATAGATGCAATCAAGATAAACAAAATTTGGTATTCTTAACAAAAAATTCAGTGTAATTTTATAGTCTAAAATTACCTAACACAAACCATGTTTTATGTGGCAACAGAAAGGACAATACCTGAGAAAAAAAACACAGTACTATAGGGTAAATAATAAATTGTAACTAAAATTTAAGGATGCCTTTAGATCTACTAATAACAGAAGTACTTCCAAGCCTCAATCAATGGCTGATTTTATTTCAAGTAATAACAGGCAACAAAATTCTGGTCCAATTAAAAAACGGTACATTGCCTTTACAGAATTTGATTCGTAACAAAACACAGAGTTGCAAGCAACAGGGTATTTGTTAGGTTTACCTTGAAGTCCATTGAGGATAGAAGTAATTTCTATGGATTTAATGTGAGCTGTATCAGAGTTTTTGGCATCAGTAAGATCCAGTTTAGATACCATTTCAGGAGATGGATTTGTCTGAAAAGGTGGTTTTGACAAGCGCCGAAGTTTACAGTTTTTAGGAGAGTATTTTTCATCTCTGTCTTTTTCTTTGTCTAATTTATTCTAGGTTAAGAAAAACAGTATGCCATGTTAGCCATAGTTTATCATGAAGTATTTACTGTAACAATGCTAATACTCATTTTAAACTCAAAGTTGTATCACATATTAAATAATATGAAAAGAAAGAATATAAGAAGCTCCTCTAAACAGCCAGAGGTGTTTTTTTTTTTTCCCAAAGGTACTGCAGGATGAGCAAAAAGTTTTTGTCTAATATTTACATTTTAATTGTGGAAGTAAACCAGAGATCCTATGAACAATTCAGACTAAAACCTCATACTGCTAATAACTGGTGTTACAAATTCTTCAAAATTAAATCACAACAGGCTCAAATATTCATAAAAAAATTTTCAACCCGGTAGTTTTAAAACTTGTAACATTTTCAATATAAAATGTGGGCTGGGAGCGACAAAATTCCTAACATCTTCATTTAGTTGACAACTGGGAATAATAACTCTACAAATGATCTGTTGTGAAGTTAACTTGGAAGAAACCTACCTGTTCATTGATAAAATAACATTTCTGGAAAAAATGAGAAATTTTCTCCAATTGACTGTTTACAAATAAGAGGAGCAGAGGCTAACTAAAATATTTCCTGGAAACTATTTTTTAAATCTGGTCTTAAAATAATTTATAGAAAAAAAATCACATTTAGACAAGCTTCCTGAAGGACGATGTAGAGCATGATGGTGTAGCAGACAACTCTGAAATCCTGTTATACAGGTCTGACTATAGAATCTGTGGCTATTTTCACACTTCTCCCAAATACAGTACATGACTATCACCATTCTGGATGCACGGAAGATAATTCATTGCATATTATAGATGCTTTGGGGTAATGGTTCTCCAAGGGTGGTCCCTGGATCAGCACCCTCAGTTGCAGCTACTGGGTTGCCATATCAAAACTTGAGAACCAGACCCAATTTTACAGTGAGAAAAGAGTAACTATGTTGGGGGAAAGCTTGCACTATTTGGGGCCAGTAGCAGGAAAGTAACAGTTCTTCGCTGTGAATATGAAGACTGAATTTCAGAAGAACTACTAAGCACCTCAACTATATGTTACCTAATGAATGGTCAACTTTCTAATAAAACACTTAAAAGATTTAGTCTTAGAATATATAAGAGTAAATCTATCATACATAAGAGTAACAGTAATTTCCATACAAGTTCATTAATAGAGTCCCCATGGTTCATCTACAGTATGGCTCACAGAGTCCTATGAACACGTCCTAAGCTACTGCTAATACAGTCAGCCAAAGATGAAGAGAAAAAGAGAAGGTACAGATCGGCTCTCGTCTGCCTTCAGATACCTTCTTTTCTTCCTCTGAATAGTTTACAGCCCTCACACTAAGCCAGGCTCCCAGCCATACTATTTTATGGCTCCTAGCTGGAGATGAGAGGGGCAAAAAGGGATTGAAATAAGTGAAATCTGGCTGGGTAGCCTTACATGATGTCGGAACTACAAAAGCCTCAGAGATCATTTTTCCAAATGCCTTTTCCAAAGTATCATTTCCAAAATACCTTCCCATAAGGTGACAATATCGATTGTACCCAAATCTAGCACTTGATAAATTCGCTGTTTTAAGAGAGTATTTTCATTTCTACTAACACTGATGGCATCATTTTGGAGGAAAATTTCTGCAATTAACACCTATCATGTAGGAAAAAAAGTTCTTTTAGCAAAGTAAGCACTTACCTTTATTTTCTTCCGATGTTTTATCTTTGGCACATTTTTATCAGCAGGTCTTACTATTTTATCTGCTTTAATCCACTCATCATATCTAAAATGAAAGGAAATTAATATAAATATGCAAAACATCACAGAACTATGCCATATTAAAGAAAAATTCATAAATAGAATCGTAACATTTTAAAACAGGGAAGGACCTTGGAGACCATTTAGCTCAACTTCCTGGTTCAATGAATAAAGCTACCAAGGCCCCAAAAGAGAGATCAAGTGATTTGCCCAAGGACAGAATGTCAGCTTCTGGCTGAGCCAAGACCAGAAAGACCTCCTGAGGTCTAAACTGGCACTCCTGAGTCTGCTACACCAAAGAGAAACCAAACTTGTCTGTAAAGAAACCACAATATTTTCTGTCTTTTTGTTTTGTTTTTAAGCAGCCAGTAGACAGGTTTGTTTTGGGGTTTTTTTCTAGACACATCAGGAAGCTAAGTAATATGCTCTAGTTTTAAATGGCATCATGTGATAGAAGAGCATAATATTATAACTTCCGGACAATGCAAAATCACCTACAAAAAAACAAAAAAACAAAAAAAAAAACCTTCTCATGAGACACTAGGAAAGTATTACTTGGCCAAGTTTTTCAGTATTCTGAGATGCTTCCTACATGGACAGGCAGCTAAGAGTCAACAGCACCGATGGCCTGTCCACTCAATGTTGACAGCCTGTGTTAGTTTCACAGGGTGCAACTTACTACTGACTGCAATAAAGCTATTTCTTTAAGACAAAAAAGAACGGCAGTTTATTTTTGTAAAAACTCCGCTAGAAAGAAGAAATATTAAAAACAAATTAACTTCTTTTTATGTTTAAAAAGAAGAAATAGAAAATGGAAAACTCACTGACTTTTTTAACTCCAGAACCTAAACTGAAAATGAGCTTTTAAATTAAAATGTCCTCATTATTAGAGGCACTAAATGAAGTAATAGAGGCCCTAAGTCAGGAAGTAAATGACTTGGGTCATTATCTGACGAATAAATTATATGCTTGCTCTAAAGTAGGCCTGGAAAGTATGCCTACAGCCACTCCCAGGCAAAGTGACACTGGCTGGTGCAGCTGAGGGTACAATCCCACGCAAGGGATTATGTCTGTATCTGCTGGAAGCTGTTGAGGGCCATAATAATTACAGAGAATAAGGAAGAACACAATGAGTTCTAGAAAAGTCTTTACATAATCCCTGCTGGCTAGTTATGTGGCCCTTGCCAAGCCACTCTCAACATCAGACCTCGTGTAATCTGTACCAAATAAGACTGTATTAAAAAAATTAAGTAAGCTGCATATCATATAGTTTTTGAGAATCAAATATATGATAAGTACTTTGAAAATTTTTTAAACAAATATTATTATTCTACTTAACACACTCCTCTTGGTATTTATACTGGCACAGTAGCACCTACCTAAATATTTACAGTACTTTTACTGTAAATACTGTAAATACTGAAAACTGCATTATGCTTGAGATGAAAGCAATTTAGTTCCTACCAAAATTGGACTGAAGGTGGAAAATGAACAGAAAATACCTCTGCCCTCAGCAAAGTTGAATATAAATTCCCAGAAGTTGCTCTGATTTGGATATAGTTATGGAAGTCATTGCTGTGGACTTTGTTTAAAAGAAAACAAAACAAGCTTCCTGTCTTCTTATGAGATAACTAAAGGTAGTTCATGATGGTTCTACATAATACCACATGAGCTAAACAAAGATATCGCAGTTTTTAGCTTTCTTAATTGAAGACATCTGTTATGTAGTTAGTTGTACAGTATCAGACATTTTTTACCACCAGTAAAAACACTACTCTATTCAACTTGGGTTTTTGACATGAATTATATTTCAAATTAGAGCAAAACAGTAGCTTTCAACTTAGGATCACCACCATGAGATATTGTATATTTGCATACATTACATGGAGCACCAAATACATTAAACAAGCAAAAAAAAAAGTTATTGTCTCCATAGTTGAAATGTTCACTGTGATAGAGGAAGACTTCTTTATGACTCAGAGATAATGGATGTTACTTAAATTCTCTTAGGAACAGGGTAGGAGAAACATATACATAAATAAAATAATGGCTACCCCCTTGGTACAGGCTGATGCCCACTGCGTAAGCTCAGTTTACAGATGCTATCTGGTAAATCATTTTCTCCTCCACCCAATTACAAAGTGAGGATGCTATAAGAAGACTGGCTATCAGAAGAACTTAAAGTAGCAAGTTTGGATGGGGAAAGACTGTTGGACCAAGCAGAAAACAAAAAAAGAAAATTCTGGAATTAGATGAAACAATCTACACACACTTCTAAAATATCTGAACCGCAGTAATTAAACACTATGGTCTCACTATTTTGGATGACAATTTCGTCTTAAGATAATGAATATTCTGTATGGCTTTGGGAGATGCTTTGGAAAATTCTTTAGATACACTTCCTATTGAAGTAATTCCATGGTAACTTATAGTCCTATAAGTATTAGCTAATATCATTTCTCCATTATTTGCCTCTTTCTGTTCTACTTTCTCAGTGCTTTTTGTCTGCTCAGGCATTCCCCCCATTCTGAGACTATTCTTGTAGACTTTTTTTCTTTCCTGCACCAGATTTATTCTCCATTTTTATAAAATGTAGTGACACAATATTATTATTGCTATTATAATTAATAGCCTCTGGAACTAGATCGTGCCTTAAAAACCAACGAATTTATTTCACAGATTCAGAAAACTCTGACCATGGAAGAAAATGGGACTTTGCAAACAATAGGCTTGCAAGAAAAGCACTCGGTAGGGAGTTAGAGAAAAATGGGAAAGGGACAGCCTCTTAAAACATTCTGGTCAATACCAGCATAATGATTGAGGGCACACCAGGTCCCATTCAGAGAAAGCACAGAGAAGAGTAACAGACCAGCATTAGGAAAAGCCGCATTAGGGGATTTTGGTTAAGGGAGTGCTTTCAAATTCCAAAGCCCATACCAAATGGAAGCTGAGACTGCAGGCATAAACATTAACCCAGACCAATCCTTCAAAACTTCATGACGCTCTAAATAGCACTTTAGTTGCTTGATTAATCGTACAAGGGAAAAAAATATCAGCGAATAAACTGATCATTGTATTTTAAAAGTAAGAAATGTTCCTTCCCTTTACATAATCACTCAGAGTATCATCCAAGTGTTCCATTTCCTATACAGAGGACTTTCAAAGAACAGGAAGGAGAGACACATAAAGTCACGTGGGAGAAAAAACAAAAACTGGTGCCGGAAAAAAAAAAAAAAAAAACAACAACAAAAAAAAAAACCCACAACACTTCCTACAGACAGACACTAACTTATGTAAGGAAGAGGCCAACTCAATTTTTATTTTAACTAGTGCCAGTTAATTTATTTTTATTTATTTTTTTCTTAGTTTTTTTTTTTTTTTAATGTTTATTTATTCTTGAGAGAGACAGAGCATGAGCAGAGGAGAAGCAGAGAGGGAGGGAGACACAGAATCTGAAGCAGGCTCCAGGGTCTGAGCTGTCAGCACAGAGCCTGATGCGGGGCTCAAGCTCACTAATGGCAAGACCATGACTTGAGCCCAAGTCAGATGCTTAACCAACGAAGCTACCCAGGTGCCCCGCGTATCAGTTAATTTAAATAAAGAGGTAATATTAGTGGGTCAAGATTCTGATTCCCTATCAAATACCAAGAATAAAGACTTGAATGAAGAGCATTTAGTTCAGAACTACAAGAAGTTGATGCTGTTTATTCTATGTAAACTTTGACTTTTAATACAGTCTATTAAAAAGAGACTCCACGTGTGCTCTAAGTAGCACAGAAGGAATCAAGAGCACGTATTTTGATGGGGTCTCTCCACTAGTAGGAAGAACACTACTTAACAGATATCTAGGGTAACAGGTCTTCAGAGAAACCACTTTCTATCATTAAATACCTAGACTTCTCAAGGCTGGTAGGACTGTAGCCGTCGGCTACCACATTTAGTAACAATGTAGTTTGAGAACCAGGAGAGAAAGAAGGCGAAGCGTTGGGCCTACGAACAAAATGACTTACACCTTTGATCCAAACAACAGAGTCGTAAGAGAATGTCAAGAAAACCAATGGTCTGCATTATTGATATAAACTGTGCTGCCTTTAATTAGACATTACCTTTACAAATTAGGATCACAAGATAGTAATGGAGCTCTCTGTGACAGAAGGAAATAGAGTTTGGCATGGCACAAAGAAAAGAGGATTACTGAATTCTTCCCTTTAAAAGCAAATACTGAGAAACTAAGAAAAACAAATACTGAAACAAATATTAAAATGTTGAATTAAAAAAATACTGAATTAGAAAATAAAGTCTGTCAGTAATTAGAGCATACTTTTTCAATTATCAATAAATCACTGTAATTAATGTATGGAACCTACACAGGTATCTCATCTCGTATTTAACTAGAGTATTAAGGAAAATATTTTCAAAACACACGCATGGCGTACCTGAGGATATTTCTATTGAGACCATCGAATATTCAACTAATGGAACGAACATGAAAGGAGAGATGCACGAGCAACTCCTTTAACTTATAAAGGTCTGCTCCCTGCTCTGTACAAAATGATGGAGTTGGACCAGGTGACCCCAGAAGCAGAAAGTAAGATGAACCGCCAAGACTGAAAGTATGCTCGGGGACTTATTCGTTTGATAAAGACTTCCTGGGGAGCTACGCACTGGGCATTCGGGAATGGTGTAGTACAGCTTCTTCCCACAAGGAGCTGACAGCGAAACAGAGAACACGACCCTAAGCGGTAATGACAAAAGTACCAATACAAACCTTCTGAAAGAAGCCACATAGGTATTTGAATTTTTTAAATGTGTTGAATTAAAATATTCACACAAAGCTAGAAGGAACCATTCAGAGACCATAACATACTTGCTCTCACCAGAGAAACACAGCTTTCTGATTTTTGTTTGGATGTGTTGGCAAATCATCTAAGAAATCACTTAGCAATAAAAATGGAAAAGAACATTAATCAACCAGATGTAAGAAAACCAAAATGGTTACTCGTTGCCCACAGCAATTTAGATTTGGGTTCTTCTTAACCCCAACCAAACCACTTTCAAAGAAATATTATCAGTGTGTATTAACATGTACCCCAAAAGACATAACCTTAGAGATTAAAAAAAATAATTACATGCATAATAAAGATATTTTAAAAATAATTTCACAAGCAAAACCAAACTGCCATAATATTTAAAAGCTCACTATATGTATACAGATTATAAAAAAGAGAAAATCTAAGACCCGACCATTAATTTAGGTAAAATATTAAAGTCATCTGTATTTTGTTTTCTGTAATGAATAGACTCATTTAATAACTGCTGATTAATATGCATTTTATATCTTGCCTATCTTTATACAAAAAGGTAATCCATGTCATACAACAAACTCAGGTCTCAAAAACCTTACATCTAAAGTGGAAATTCAGGCAATCTTAGCAAGGAAAGAAAATTTTCCCTCTTAATGGTTAGAGTAAAAAAAATTACAGAAAAAAGTAAGTATGACACTGTAATAGGAAAAAAGACCAAATCATATGAAAAACAGCAATAGTTATTGATCATGAACTTTATAAGCCACTGTATCGATATTTACCTACTTTATGAATTTTCTATAATAATCTGAATTTACACACATATTTTTAATCTGAGAGAATATATAAATCAAAATTTATGAAAGACTCACTGAACACAATTTAATGCTTTCTGTCATGTACTTTAAGATATGACAAAACAAAAATAAAAGCATTATCTTATTGAAAAAATAAAATTCTAAGCATGCTATTAACATTTCATATTTCCACATCATGTAACACTTCATGTTAAATCCACATCAAAGACACAGGAATGGTGTTCATCATAATAAAGAACAGAATGACAATAACTTGAATATTATAGCATAATCATATTTAATCTTTGACACAAACAGCCTAAGTGCATGGCATAGAAATTATATATATTGGTTTTCCTAAAGAGTTTAAGTCTGTAAAATGAAAAAAGGTATAGGTCTTTAGGCAGAGGGAATATGTAATGTTAAGAACACATCACAGAATACTCTATCAGGCTTATAGAGATCACTACAAATGGTTAACAACTGTGGCACTTACTGTATTTTGTGGCGCAGATACTGACTTTTAAAAGTACCTTAAAAATTTACTTTATTAACATTTAGAGGATTAGAGGATTAGGATTTATGTACAGTTAGAAAAATATACCAATGTACCTACCAATCTACAAAACCACCAAATGAACAGGTCCACATTTACCTTTTACCTTAAACGTAACTGCCAATCTACAAAAAAATAATGAATGGAACAAGTCCAACTTAGTAAACATTCTAAGTTCGACATACAAAGAAAGAAAGCCCACCTGAGTGCAAAATATCCAAGTTACTAATCTTTTTTCATGAAGGAACTATTTATTTTCACTCGCACTGAGAAACGAGAGTCAACTCAAAAGTCTTATTTTTAAAGTATAAACTATTTTTATGTTCACTTCATTCCCTGCTTTTAAACTTTAATTTTCTCTGCATGTATGACTGTCTGATACAAATCATTTGCATACTGCATAAGAATTTTTCACGTGAGTGGTAACACAGCCCTTTGACTGCCATGGTACTTTTTAATTTGAATATGCTTTACATCATAAACATAAGTTGAATAAGCTGGGGGACTGTGACAGGGGGTTAGGGAAGTGAGAGTTCGGAAAAGATGACAATGAGGGATCAAGAAATAAAGAATGGGACACAGGAGGAAGAACATGCGAAGGGAATTGGAAGGCCTGGTTAAAAAGACAGGGGTAGGGTGTCTGACTCCTGATCTCGGCTCAGGTCATTATCTCATGGTTCCAGAGTTTGAGCCCCTCAGCAGGCTCTGCGCTGACAGCATGGAGCCTGCTTGGGAGTCTGTCTGTCTGTCTGTCTCTCTCCCTCCCTCCCTCCCTCTCTCTCCCTGCCCTTCCCCCATGCACACACCCACACTCTCTCAAAATAAACAAACTCAAAAACAAAACAAAACAAAAACAAAAATGGAGCAACGTCCCCTCCCAGCCTTCTAAAACAAGTTTGCTGATATTCACTTGTAAACCCCTGTCAAATGATCTTCATTTATAGTTCATTAACTTTCACACTATAGCAATAAAGCATTTCCAAGATGGTCTTGCTTTCCTTTCTATCATTACCAGAATAATTACTTTAAAGCACAGGAATAGAACAACTCTGTACTCTTTTATCAACATTCCTAAGTCCACTGGCATACACAATGAAAGTATGGTAGGGATCAGATGACATGAATGTAAAAGAAGAAAAAGAAGTAAGGACATAAAATACTCTGAAGGTGGAAGGAATATGAATATGGAAGAAATTAATCTGAAGTGACATAAAAATTCTTAAAGGGACAAAAGAAGACAGAGTAGAAGGAAAGTCACATCAGGAGTATTTCCCACCAGATTCACTTTAGTCTCACTCTCAACCCCATTTCGGCTGCTAATTAGGAGATGGGCTCTTCATAGAGACAAAAATCATAAAAAAAGGACTATCGTACATACTTTTATAAAAATTAAAATGGATTAAAAACTAAAGTATTAGAACTACAAGTATAGAGGCACCTGAGTAGCTCGTTCGGTTAAGCATCTGACTTCAGCTCAGGTCATGATCTCACGGTTCGTGGGTTTCCAGCCCCACACGGGGCCCTGTGCTGTCAGCACAGCCTGCTTCGGATCCTGTCCCCCTCTCTCCCTGCCTCCTCCTCCCCCCACCCCTCCCCCACCGCGCGCTCTCTCTCAAATCAATAAACGTTAAAAAAAAAAGAACTAAAAGTATAAAATTCTTAAAAGAAAACACAGGGCAATTTTCACAACACCAGCTTTGGTGATGTTTTCTAGGATACACCACCGAAAGCATGGGCAACAAAGAAAAAACGGGTGAATAAGGACTTTATCAAAATTTAAAACTTTTGTATATCAAAAGACAGTATCAAGAGAGTGAAAAGCGAATTGTGTGGGTTCACAGAATGGGAGAAAATATCTGCAAGCCATGTATCTGAGAAAGGATTAATATACAGAACATATGAAGAATTCCTACAACTCAACAATAACAACAATTCAAAAATGAGCAAAGGGCTTAAACAGACATTTCCCCAAAGACATACAAATAGCCAATAAGTATGCATCACTAGTCATTCTAAACATGCAAATCAAAACCAAATGAGGGGCACCTGGGTGGCTCAGTCGGTTAAGCGTCCGACTTCGGCTCAGGTCAGAATCTCACAGTCTGTGAGTTTGGGCCCCGAGTCGGACTCTGTGCTGACAGCTCAGAACCTGGAGCCTGTTTCAGATTCTGTGTCTCCCCCTCTCCCTGCCCCTTCCCCGCTCATGCCCTCTGTCTCTGTTTCTGAAAAATGAATAAACCTTTCAAAAAAAAAATTGAAAAAAAAAATGAGATACTAAGTTAGCTAATAGTAACGATTTTTTTAGCAACAGAAAATAACAAATGCTGGTGATGATTTGGAGAAACCAGAACCCTAATACAATTCTGCTAAGAATGTAACATGGTGTAGCCTCTGTGGAAAACAGCTTGACAGTGCCTCAAGACGTTAAACAAAGAGTTCCCACACATAAAAGCATTGAGAGGCTCCAGTGAGGGAGCCAGGCCACATCTGTCCCAATCCCCCATTTGTGTCTGTATTCTGTAAGTATCATTTTTGTAGACTAGTTCCTTTGATCTGGATTTTAACTCCTGCTGTACTTCTATTTTGTTGCCAGGAGGTCGAATTTAGTTCAAGATTTATTTGCTACTTACAGGCATGTACTTTTCTAGAAGTGGTAAGGGATATTAATGGAATGAATATGGAATTGGGATTACTTTTCACGTTTTAAAAATTAAATGCTCTTTTGTAGTGGGAAGTAATGTGGTCCTGAGGTCCCCACAGTCCTAAGTGGAAGCTATATTCCAGAAGGTCAAAATTATTTGGCTCCGAGAAATAATTTACAAAAATGCAGTTATCAGAAAAGTGATTCAAATTAGGGCCGGAAAAATAGAGATAGAATGTAAACAAGTTAAAATGGGTATCAAAGGATAAAAGGGCACAATTATAAGGAAGAAAACACACAAAGACAAGAAGAGACAAAAGAGGATGACTGAGGAATGGCAGAAAAGGGAAATAAACAGAAAAACAGTTGCCGATGTAGCAGCTGGAACACAAGTTAACACTGTCACGGAAGGAGCGATCAGCAGGGTCAGATGCCACTGTTGAGGCAAGCAGCAAGAGGTCAAGAAATAAGGACGGAATTCAGTCAGATGGGGGTCACTGGTGACAGTTTTGGAGGTGTGACGGGGCAAAAGCCTTACTGGAGTGGGCTTACACAAAACAACACGAGAGAAGTCGGCTGCTCAAATAGTCTTGCTGGATAGAAATACAGCAGAGAAATGGCACAGCAGGAAAAGCAGGGGGAAGGTCAAGTGAGCTTTGATACGGGAGAAATCCCTGCAGGTCCAGACAACAATGAGTTAGAACAGAGCGAGAAGCTGATGACAGAGAGGGGGAAGAAAGGGAGAATTTCTGGGGCCCCGGCTCTGATTTAGGCAACAGGGCACGGCACTCAGAAGACCGGCTTTAGACAGCGGCGCGCCTGATCACCGATGACTAAGGACCGGGCGCAGAGCGTGGCAAGGGAGGCGGGTAAGAAGGTGGAAGTCTGCAGAAATTCTCTCATTCCAGTTTTTCAGTGAGGTTACGAAGCAGGGATGGGGAAGAGATCCTGGGTATCTGAGGAGATAAGAAACAGTATGAAATCGTCTTCAGAGAAAGTTAAGAGAGGGGATGGAAGGGGGATACATCTTGGCCACTTAAGGTTCACAGTCACGAATTTAAAGTAAGTCATTTTGCTTTCTCCAGCCAGGGTGAGCCACAGGTGCAGGCCAGGAGCACGAGTGTGAGATTTAATCGGTGTTCTAGTGGTTCCGTCGAGCAAGGATTACAAAGCAACACAAGAGCAACAGAAGAGCGTGGGGGTCAAAAGAAATGAGTCTAAGGGGTGACTGAAGGTAAGTAAGCCAAGGGGAGGGCTGAGGGTATTAGGAGGGAGGGGTGGTGGGATGGATGGGTTGTAAATCCTTGGGGGGGGGGGTAGTTCCTTCATCTGGACAATCAATGCCTTAACGGGAACCATTTCTTTGTATCTCTGTTCAAGCACAGTATTTTGCACAGGATACTGAACTTATATATGCCAAATAAAAGAATAAATGTTTGTTAAAAAGCAGTTGAATGTTAGCACAAAGTAGGTTTGAACCCATTTGTGAAAGCTTTTTACTAGTTGTCCCCCGCCCCCCATCTCTTCAAAGGAGGAGCCAATTTGCTTCTAGACAGAATTTTTTTTTTATGTTTTGGTTTTATTTTTGAGAGAGAGACAAGAGCGTGAGCAGGGGAGGGGTGGAGAGAGAGGGAGACACAGAATCCGAAGCAGGCTCCAGGCTCCGAGCTGTCAGCACAGAGCCTGAAGTGGGGCTCAAACCCACAAATTGTGAGATCATGAGCTGAGCCGAAGTGGGACACTGAACTGACTGAGCCACCCAGGCACCCTGAGAGACAAAATATTTTTTAAATGAAATACATTTTTATTGCCAAGTAATATCTTCAAATGTAACTTATCTTATTTTTAGTTTTCTAGAACTTATAAAATGGAGTAGAACTACTAATTTGCTAATTAGAAATTTTACAGCTGAAACTTTAGTGTTGCTTTTCCCTTTCTCTTTTACTTGAGGGTATCCTTTTCATGTAGTTGATGAGCGTTAATATAAAAAAAAATTCTCTAATCAAATTCCCAACCCCTTGATTATGGAAAGCCAAACTGGAAATGGAGAAAAACAAATCAGCTTCAATACATGATAAAACACTGATGCATTTTAAATTGCAAACCAAGTTGCCCAGAAAGCTGTAACACACTTGGCTGTGTTTGGGAACGAGGATAAACCCAACACACACACAACAGAGATTGTAGCAGCTGAATTTCAGAGTGTAACTTGATTTTCAAAACTCAATCCCACGTTTATGGCATGAACTTAGAAGCGAGAACAAAGGGGATCAATTAGCTAATGAACTAAAAACTTCCATAAAGCATGAACATCACGCAGAGAAAACAAGCAGAAAGCCTACTATGAAAAATTACTGAAGTGTGATTATAATTTTTAAAAACGTATAATGTCTTTTAAAAGTCTACAAGAGAACATACTACAATATTACTAGTTGTCTTTCTACTTTTATGTATTTTGCCAGTTTTCTAGATTGGATGCTATTTTTAGAAGAGTCAAATACAATTCATAAAGAAGCACTGACTTCCTCCAAGCACATGGCAACCTAGTGAAGTCTACTGTGTTGGACAATAGTTTTATATATGTTCACCACACCTGACAAATTCTGTAGCACTATTATGCCATTTATAAGCCATTATGTGGTTTAAGATCCAGAGTTCTGGCTATTTCCAGTAAATCTGATGTAAGCCTGTAAAAATGTGTCTTCTTCTTGTGGTAGTAAAAATAAATTGGCCCAAATACTATTCTTTTGTGTAACAAAAATTAACATTTTTCAAATGTGAAATAGGCGTGCAAATGAAAATTGTGTTATTGGAAAGGTTTACACAGCATTTTAGAAAAAAGGTAAAATGCAGAAATTACCAGAAAAATAGCATTTTTTTAAACTAAGAAAGATAGTCTCTTATTTTCTTTATGAAAAATTTGTTTACTGGAAAGTGACCTTTCAGATCAAACAAAACTCACACAAATAGCTCCATAAGAAGTTTCCTAAATTGCTATAGTAATGAATGACTGCCACTGAAGATAAAACTATTTTCATGAACCTTCATACATAAATCTTCATGTCTAATTTCACATCTCTTAGGTGTAAATTCAAAGATCAAGCTGAAGATCACTGAAACAATAGGAACACAGTTGCAGAACTGATGAGGATTTGTTGCAGTCCTCATTAGATTAGCTTCAGACATGAAGGAGCAGCAAAAATCATAATTATTGCTTATTCATCAATAAGAGATTCTGGTTATTACTGCAGAGAGAAATAGGACTATTGTTATGCTGACTATGAAAATTAACTGCTAATCTACAGAAGTACAGCTTTCTCTATGCTGCTGGAGTATGAAGAGATTCACTCTACAGGTCTTCGTCAAGTTGGTTAGTTTTCTTCTTTTGAAAGTTCAGACCACACAAACGCTTGAGGTGTGAGGAGTAGATGGCATCCTTCTCAGTGACATCAGCTTGTCTTGTTGAACTAGGTCTCGTTTTCTTTTCTGTATTATTAAAAACTTGAAGGTCTCAATTTAAAGTCTTCCCTTACCATCCCCAACCCCTCACCAATTTCAAAGCTAAAATACTGACATTCTCTTTCTGGCCCCTAAAATCCAAGTGTTCCGACGGAAAGAGGACTCTTTCCTTCACTCAGTCTTTTCTTAAACAAACAGAAAGTTGTGTCCTACTTGCAGAATAATTTTATGAATGTCTCAATTCTTACACTTACTAAGCCTCTTTATTTAATGGAACAATAGAAAATAATCAAGCCCTGATAATGGCGCAAGTTCTGTCACGAAATACAAAGCATTTACTAAGGCCACTAGAAAACCTACCTCATTATATAAACTAAGGGCAGAAGAACTGAAAGGAGAGGTAAAGATGATGTGGCTCTTACAGCTCTTGTGGGCATTACTCAGTAATTATTAATCTTTCCTGATTCAATTTTTTCCTTCCTAATTTTAAACTAACGTATTCAACATGTACACTCCAGGCATAAATGGAACTCCCTCGACATTTATATTATGATGATCATTCAGTAAGATCAAAATGATTAAATGTCAAAACTGGGCAAAATATTCTTATAGCAGCTATATCTGAGATCTCCAGTATCTTCCGTCGAACATGATCATTAACAGCCAGCCCTTCAGGTAAGGAAAATCATGCACCACAAAAGCAGCCCAAGAGCCAACGGACAAAAGGATAAATTACACATGGTGTTAAAACTGACTCTTTGGAAAAGCTTATGTTACGGGACAACACTGATTAAAAGTATTCTTAAAATCCCAAACTTGCTGGTTAGAAATAACAAAGAACGAGTCCCCAAACAAAACTTCTAAACATTTCCTTATGACTTAAATTGTTATTTTCTTCCAAGCGTCAGAATGGATCAGAATTGCACTTTTCTCTAGGTAAGAAAGGTAATCAGATTAGACATGCTTCTAGAGCTTCCTATTGCCACAGCACGACAACACAAAATGGACTTTTAAGAAACAGAGGCTATATAGTTTTTTTAAGAAACAGAAACTGAGATGATGTTTTCTGAACACCTTTCTAAATCACAGAATACAACTGAAATAAAAAGCACGGGAACTGTATTCCTCCTTGAAGATACTAGGCACACCACGAAACCACCATTTCTAACTTCTGTGGTGAATTTTTCAAGGGCAACAACGCTATCACGAGCTGTATTTCAAATAAAGTATCAAAGATTTCAAAACGAATTTATAGTTTTTCTTAAAAGATAATTTAAGTGACCAGCTCCTAAAACAGACTTGCCAATTTTGGATAAAATTCAAATACAAAATTTCTCTGGATGAACCAAAGAAAACTTGTATAAGATAAGAAGTGAAGTCACTGAACACCACCTAAAACCAAACCTTAGTCTTGCCTTTCATCCCTAGGGTTATCAACAGTCAGAAAGTGCACCCTATTTTAGTTAAGCACACTTGCTTATTGCATTTCCACCGTATCGTCTCAAATATACAAATAACTTTCTGAGGCTTCTGAACAAGACTATAATCTAAGAGATGTTAATGAAGAGATAAAGGCCCTCTTAAAATGGCTAATGCATCTTAAGAAATCACGACTTTGAAATCCCTGCCTCCTGTAAGAAAGACATGTGACAACTTCAGATTACAAAGAAGAGGTTACTGTGGCAATGTAGTTGAAAACGCGAGAGAGAAAGAAGCCCGGTAATTAACTCACAGATATGAAGAAGCTCAAAACTCTTTTAACTTTAAAAAAGATTTTTCTACTTAAATAAATTAAAAAAAAAAAAAGATTTTTCTATCATTTCACCAATAATGTTGCTGTCCCTGTTAATCTTCATGTATAACATAAAAGTCAACTGTATAGATATCAGTTTTCTAGACCCTAAGGGTATCTTCTAAGTATTCAAAACAGTAAGTAGGAAGTCACTAAGCGAGGCATTTACATGCTGAAATCTACAGATTTTTTATATGGTACTATGACCTCAATCAGAGTAACTAATAAGTCTGTAATTCGTCAATTAACTTTTAAAATAGAAAATTATTTTAGAAGTGTTTTTAGGTAGTAATCACTAGCTGAAACTCAAGTTACCTCACATTCCATCCGCAGTAATGCACCAAGTAAAGGACCTCTCCACCTTCGACATCAGAATCTTTAATACTAGCTTCATACATTTTTTGATTTTTCCCTCGTCCATACCGCACTTGGACTTTCATGCCTGGTGGATAGCATTCAAACTCCTCGTCCTCATCGTTGTCATCATCCTCTTCATCCTCTTCCTCCTCCTCCTCCTCCTCTTCTGCTTCTTCATCATCTTCATCTTCCTCTTTATTCGTTTCATCTCTTGAAAGGTTTAAAAAATTGCAGTTAATAAAAGACACTTCATAAGCTTTTCAGTTCCAAACCACATAAACTGATAAAAATCGTGGCTGTGATTGCTCCGGGAACGGCAGGTTCCATGTGCATGAAATTCTGGGTTGCAATGTAACATTAAAAACCAAAACTGTATAAGATGACTGTGGTTATAGAGAAATACATTTAGAGGAAATGAAGGTTGAAAAATGCATTAAAAGAAAATTTCCAACAGCCGGAAGAAGAGAAGTTGTATAAGAAACTATTAAGGTCAACTTTAACAACTTTTTCATGGTTTATTATGAAAGTGATTTACACAAACGTGTTGACAAAAACACAAATCATTTACACTTCATAGCCATTTCCAGACTAAAAAGTATTTTTTATTCAAGTATTTCCAGCCCCGGGTGTTGAAAACAAAAACTTACTAGCCAACAGCTAGTCTTATTGAGTTCAAAAGGTGCTCCAACCAGAATTTCAAATGTTATGCTAACTGAAATATGATTTTACCTTTCACAGGACTATTTGACTAACTTCACATCAATATCACATCATTTTTTTCTTTCTATTCTTCTAAACTTTGCTACAATTTCTGTTTCTTTACCGCGTATAAAGTCTTTTACCGACTCTCTCAACTTCGAAGTTCCAATGAAATAAGTATAAGACAGGCCAAGTCCAAGTAACACAAAACTAAAAGGGAAATCATTCTAGAAGCAGCACTGTTGCCCATTTCAGTCTTCTCAGTATTGTGCACTTTTTAAAACTGAGCATTCGCATTCATTTTATATTAGCCACAAATCCATATTAAACAAGTTGGAGAAAATCTTCCAAACACTAGATTTAGTTTTTAAAAGACTTCAATACGAAATTCAACTCTATTTAGTCCCAAGATAAATACTATGTATTTACCCTGCACAGCAGATAAAAACTATGTCTATATCTAGTACAATAGTTTTCTCTCAAAAAGACTCCATCACTTTAGAGCTGACAATTAAGATTATAAAACAGAAACTACATGACAGTTACATAATTAAGCTTTAAAAGTTCATGAATGTAATATTTATATAAAAAGCCTTTACCACCGATCATTTGTTTCATAATCTTATACGCAACCTTTTTAGCAATAACATACTTTATCACTCCTAATTATGCAATTACGTAAGCAACAGAAACAATCTATAGCAATATGAGCAACACTAAAATGTTTTTATTCTCCTACCTCTTTCCTTCTACATTGTGAGGCAGGAGGGGCGAAGGGAAGCCTAATAGTCTGTGAAATTAAGTTTACAAAAGTAACAAATGCATCAGTTTTCTCTGAAATACATCACAAAGTCTACAGAATCTCAAGAATTATTTCTATTTTTAAAGACTCATTTATATTCAAATGAATAGGTACTTCAAAATTAAGACCTAAATAAACCAGCTATAATTGGAGATAAAAAACTAGAACTCTATTATTAAAAATACATGAACATGTCTGTACTGAAGAAATAATTATTAGTAAGGCTAAAATATCTAAGAAATTACCAGAGAGGGTATTTTGGATGATAAACTATTATTAACAACTTTAAATAAATGTTCATATGTATTTAAAAAATTAAAACAGTTAAGACATTTTTTTGGAAAGAATATTCCTTGTTTAAATCATAAGCTTGTATCTCTGTGTATCAGGGAGAAAAGGAAGTGTATTCTAGTGGCCACAACAAAAGAAGTTGTTTATTATGCGCCAAAGATATTTGTTATGTACCTCAGAATGATCATATCAGAGAAAGGAGAGACACAGAATAAAAAGTCTGAGAGTTTTTAAATGAAAACAACTTCTAAATTGTGTCTTACATTACACAATGCTCTGAGCACAACTGGTTCATGCCAGTAAGAAGCACAATCCTACTTTCGTGCAGCCTGGCAGTCTTTAATTTTATCTGGAGTAATACTCTAATACTCTGTATTAATAAAGCAATCAAAAATTGAAAACAAAAGTTTCACACTGAGTGTCAACCTCAGACACCAACCAAATGAAAAACACTTAAACAGTGTACTAAAGTTTAAAGAAGCAAACAACACGATTGTTATCAGTCAAATAAAATATTCTACTCCTTTCTCTAATAATTCACTGGCAAAATCAAAGGTAAAACGCACTAAATCAGACATAGAATACCAACAATGATACCTTCTGGAAGTATAAAATGTAATCAGCATATAGATTTGTAAAAATTAAGTTGATGTGGATCTCTCTCTCTCTCTCTCTCTCACACACACACACACACACACACACACACACACACACACGCACATCTTTTAAAGAACTATTATTTTGGGAAACCAAATGTATCAATATTTTTCATCTGAATTCACAAATATCAAATTTTCCCAGTTTGATGTCACACTCCATACAATGGAACAAATTAAAAAAACAACAACTTTAACTTATTAATACTTTCTATGGGCCAGGCATTGAACAGGGCATTTTACCTAGATTAACTTATTTAATCTCCTTTACCTAGACTATGAAAAAAGGACATGGCAAATTCCTGGCAGTAACTAGTAATTACTTAGAGAAACTTTATATGCTAGAGAAATACTCACATATGATTCTTTATAACTATCAAATTTTCTATTGCACTTATCTAATAAAACTCAGAAATCAATCTTGGACATTCCCAACACATAACACTACCAAATTGGTGCTGTCGGGCTAGGAAAATTTCAGTTTGTAGTATGATACATTAATAAATATATGTAGTAAATTAAAAAGCCATAGAGTTGAAGAATTTTTTAAAACCTACAATATATAGTTTACACCAGAAAATAAATTGAAACACCAACTTGAAAAAATCAGATAATTATTAGTGACAAAGAGAAAACACAGGCTTATCACAATGCCTCCCACACAGCAGATATTCCAGAAATACATGCAAATTTAAAGATCAGATTTTTAGACAAAAAGCTGAATCCTTACTAAGTTTCTTAGGAGTTGAAATAGTCTCCACAACAGCAAGGAGTACCTTGAAATATACACGTGCACACAGGAGTATAACCAAGTATAATGAAAAAACACTTAGACTATATTCATCTAAACCCAGGTTTCTCCTCCCATGTTTATCTGTATGCTGCAGCCAAAATTTCAGAGGACACTAAAATAATCAAGAGATTTTAGGCAAAAAGCTACATACTTACTAAGTTTCTTAATAGCTGAAATAATCACCAACAGCAGTAAGGAGTACTTGATATAGACATTTGTACACAAAGATATATAACAAGGTATACTAAACAAGTACCTTTCCCTAAATTTGCAAAGCATATTTTGCTTCCCTTCCCTGCCTATGTGCATGCTGTGGCCAAATTTCAGAAACCACTAAAATGATCAAAAACATTTGGTTGTACTTATTTAAACGGACCATTGACGATGGGGATGTGTAGGGTTTTTTTTAAACCTCAGCGATGGCTAGATGCCAAAGATCATCTAGAAAATCCAGGGGCCCACGGGCAGTGCATAAATTACATTGCTGAATAAACAGTTCATCATTCCAAACTGACCAAAATGAGGAATTACTACTGTCACAGAAAACACAACATAACAATTCAGGCCTTGTGAAAGCTAATTATTAGCACTTTTCCATTCTTATTTTTTGCTTAAGAAATTAACACAATTCTTAAAATCTAGAGCCAACATACCATCTAGAAAACATTACATACAGAAAGCCATCTTCCCAAATTTCTATTATCTGGTTATTCAGCAGAGCTTAATGTAGTAAGAAGTATTTTTCTAGCTCAAAATTTCATAAATTTCCATGATGAGAGCAAGAAGAATGGATCAAAAACATGATCTTTTGCTACAAATTTGCATTAGTAGGGTCTCTGAAGGAGGCAAATGGTACTTACATACTAAATGCAAACCACTCAATTACACTATATTTTGTCAAATTTAGGTTCAAACACGCACACACACAAAGGGCAAATTACAAGAATTCACTCAGTCAAAAAATGCATCTTAACCAAAAACAAATTTCTTACCCAGATTTTGCTTTTTCTTCTTCAGCTTCTACCTTTATGCTGAGGGACTCATCTACCCCAGTTGTCTCCTCATCTTTGTCCTCCAGATTCTCATTTTCTTCTGTTTTTTTCATGTTAACTTCTTTTTCCTGATCAGACTGTGTAGGTATAGATTCTAATAAATTCTTTTTACTTCCCTAGAAAAAAATCAGAGGAACTAAACCAACAAAAGTAAAAACTGTCAACCTAATTCCATGATCTAATTGTTAGCAAAAGGCGGTACCAACCAATACTAATATTGAGAAACGCGTTAGCTATTTTAAGATACTCCTGCCATTCCTAACACACTAAGGCAAAAACAGCGAACAACTATTTTAAATACAAAAATAGCACTTAACGAGGAAAATGCTCAAAAAATTAAGTATAACATTTTATAATAAGTTAACCATGAAAATGTTACAGACAGTGTAGACAATGTACCAAAGAAGGCACAGCACTATGAACAGTATCTGATTTACCAGAGAGGGTTTAATATTTTCTTTTCTTTCAGTATCATCATCAGTAGGCTTTTCTTCTTTTGGTATTATATTCTCCTCCTCTTCAATCTTTATTTCTTTGATTTCTGGTTCATTTTCTTCCTTAACTTTGATTTCTTTTACATTTTCACACTCCTTACATGGCTTGTTAACAACCTTCTCTGGCAATGCCATTTGAAATTCAATATTGGCCGACCTACAGTACTCCTCAAAACCATATAAATATCTGGAAACGTGAAGAGAAATTACATTTGGGAAAACATTTCAAATTATTACTACAGAGTGGTGGTTTTAAAAGGTGTTTATTTCTTTTAAGTTCTCAAATACTGAGTCATATTAATATTCTAATTTATTCTAGTTCAGTTCTTCCCGTTCTCTTTAACCCAAATAGAAACATTTTTCAAAAAAAAACCAAAGTCACAAAAAAACTATGCCAAAAGTAAAAAAACAGTATCTTAAATAAAGTAACTGTAACAACAATAGCTATTAGAAGTATTAGTAAAGCATCAACTTTTTGAGCACTTTTTTTTTTTATTTTGGAGAGAGAGACAGAGAGAGAGAGAGAGAGAGAGAGAGATGAATCCCAAGCAGGCTCTGCGCTGACCAGCACAGAGCCCAACGTGGGGCTCGACCTCATGAATCATGAGATCCTGACCTGAGTCAAAGAGTCAGATGCTCAGCTGACTGAGCCACCCAGGCACCCCATGAGCACTTCTGATATGCCAAGCACTAGTCCTCTTAGTTCATGTGAAATCTCATTTAATCATCAGAATAATCTTACAAGGCAAGTACTAGTATCCCATTTTACAAATGAGGAAACTGAAGCTTAAGAGAATAAATGGTCCAAGGGGCACAAAAGCTAATAATTGGCAGGAGCAGGATTCAATCCTGGACTTTTTAACACTTTATTTTTTTAAAATGTTTGTTTATTTACTTATTTTGAGGGAGAGAGAGGGAGAGAGACAGAGGCGAAGAGAGGGAGACACAGAATCCGAAGCAGGCTCCAGGCTCTGAGCTGTCAGCACAGAGCCCAACACGGGGCTCAAACTCATGAACCGCGAGATCATGACCTGAGCTGAGATCAGACGCTAAACCGACTGAGCCACCCAGGTGCCCCTTTAACACTTTAAAAAGAGGTTTTTAGTCTCTACACAGTACTTTCCAAATTTTCTTGGCCACAAAAACTTTCTTTACAGAATATCTCATAGATCTAGTATTCACAGAAAATACTGCAGAACATGCTATTATAAAGTGATTAGTAAAAATTTCTGATTCCTTAGAAGAAATAATTAGCCTCCTGTTTTCTAGGTAAAATATCGAATGTCGGTATATCAAGTACAATGACTTACTTTTTATAAGCACATTTAACGTTGTATCCTGCAGCTGAATTTAAGACAGGGATTCCAAGATCCTGGTAGACTTGTTTCCAAACAGCTCCGCTTTCAATCTAGCAGACAAAGTAAAATGAAAACTCCCCAATTAAAAGGTGGGAATATAATAAAATTTTGACTAATGTAGCATATAGAAATATATGTTTATATGTACTGGCTCTAGTCTCAAAGGAATGAAAAATAGCTTAATAAATTCTAAATAAAAAATTTAGTTTACAACAATCTTTTAAAGTAAGTTTTAGTATTCTCACAAATCTCAGAAAATTACAAATGTTGAGCTATTAGGCCGTTTGATTTTTTTTATTTTTATTTTTTTTAAACTTTATTATTATTTTTTTTTAACATTTATTTATTTTTGAGACAGAGAGAGACAGAGCATGAACGGGGGCGGGGCAGAGAGAGAGGGAGACACAGAATCTGAAGCAGACTCCAGGCTCTGAGCCATTAGCCCAGAGCCCGACGCGGGGCTCGAACTCACGGACCGTGAGATCGTGACCTGAGCTGAAGTCGGATGCTTAACCGACTGAGCCACCCAGGCGCCCCAGGCCATTTGATTTTTAAATTAAACCTGGCATAGTAAATAAGAGAATATTCAGGTGTCTGAATGAAAATTTGTAATGAAGAGACACATCAAAATTTTTAAGTAATGTATTAGTTCCCATAAAAACCTGTAAATTTAATAAATCAAAGTAGTTCTAAGGATCTTAGTAAAGCATTTTCTTCCACAGAATACTCCCCCCGCCCAAATAATCTTAATTGGATGGACACCACACATCATGGCAACCTTAAGATAATTTCTTCAGTTCAACAAAGATTTTTCTGCATGTTTCTATACATAAATGTGTGTGTGTGCATCACACACCATGGAAGAGATTAAGAATAAAGAATATTAAAAGAGATCCCTACTCTCAAGGACCTTACAGTGTAATGGAAAAGAGACACAGGAAGAACTTCTACCAATATAGTTGTGCTGTGACTCACACATACACAGGTGGTTTATGAAAGTTTGACAAACTTAACAGTAAATCGGGAAGCTCATTTGAAAAGCTCTTTAAATTTAAATTTGGTTGAGGAAGCTAGCTGTTTCTGTTTCTAACTTGTGCCTTACATCTTCTTCTCCTTCTACTATTAGGTTTTTATTAGACAATTTTAGGTAATTTTTAAAAAAGAAAACATGTTGCATGAAAAACATGTTTCACTTTTGACTGTAATACTTACATTATCAAATCCTCCAAGCTTGTGTACAAGTCTGAATAACTTAAAGAGGTTCAAATTTCGATAGCCAAGTACGGGCCGTTTGTTAATAGGTGTGCCTATTAAAGAAAACACAAAATTTACTATAACCATGCTACATTTGTTATTTAAAACTACAAAAGATTCAGATATTACCACTGAATATATACAGTGCAAAGTATATGTATAAGAGAAAAAAAAATCCCTTGTTAATCAAAAACATGTCTACCACTTAAGCCCATTTCCTTTTTAAAAATTTCTCATACCAGATTTTTGAAACCTTGTATGATTTCACTCCATTTTCATTTCCTTGATGAACAAAGAATAACAAATAAACCAAAATAAAATATCAACGAAACAAAAAATTTTTAGAGTTTTTAAAATTTATTTTGAAAAAGCAGGCTCACGAGCGGGGGAGGGGCAGAGAGGGAGGGAGCAAGAGAATCCCAAGCAGGTTCTACACTGTTGGCACAGAGCCCAACGTGGGGCCAGATCTCACCAACTGTGAGATCACGACCTGAGCCAAAATCAAGAATCGGACACTCAACCAATGGAGCCACCCAGGCACCCCTTCACTTTTTTATTTGCCTTATACAAAAGCCTAAGAAATCACCTACCTTCTTAGGCCAACCCTCATTCATACAAAAAAATAATACAGAAAGCAAGGACATTTTATATCAAACAATAAAGATACCTACATTATGGCAGCCACTATCACTCACGAGAGCAAAAGACAGCCAACTTCTACTTATCAACATTACAAATGAGGATTTAAAAAAATATTAATCCTCCCCCCCCCCCCAAATAACTCCCAAAGTACAGTGGCACTTCCAAAAATTATTCATTCATTTTGTCCTTCTCCTCAAGCTAGAAAGCTTTCTGCCTCTCCCTACTCCCTTGCTGGCATCTTCCCAGGAAAGGAGACACTATACTCTGAACAGCAGATTACCAAGAGAGTGACAAAGCCACAGTTACCAGAGGACGAGGTCACTACCGAAAACGAAAGGTCAACATCCATACCTCTTTCCCTCGATTCTTGTATTTCTTTAACACCACCAGGTAGATTCAAAAGACTAAGTCAAGGCTCACCCTGAGACTCTGCCACCTTTCTCTATGTCTGACTCTCTCTGGATGGTTTAATTCTCTGCTTCGTTCTGTGTGGTTGGGTCACAAGAAGACTTGGGAGTATGGTGTCTCTCTGGCTCTTTCTCTCACTCACATGCACACATACACAAACACACACAAACATACACATCCAAGGTATATCCAACAGTGATTCTAGAGAGGAAGGCTTTTTACTAGAGGAATCTATGTAGGTACAAATAAAATGGTACTATGATTACCATTCAGCTACTGCTCCCTAGTCGTAAGAGTTCTTTGGGAACCCATGGATGGAGGGCAGATAGGCAGAACAGAATGCAGGCCATATGGGTCCATGGCCATAATATCCATCAAAATACTGTCAAATTCCTCCTCCCGTGTACTATATGCCAAGTACTATGCCAGGTGCTGGTGACGCTGGCAGGCAGTAAGGCAGCCATGATTATTAGTGACATGAAGCTTAATGAACAGAATTCTTCATGGTTTTTTTATTCATGGTTATTGTTGTACAGGTAGCACATTTAAAAATAAAACTCACCTCTATCCTCCATAAATTTGTACAACTGCTGAAGAAAGTTCTCCCTTTCTTCTGGAAATGGTTCTATTTCTTCCTAATTTTAGTCACAGAAGAATAGAATGTTATTTTCCTCAATTAAACATCATAATAATACAAGATTTCCTACTAAAAGCAAAGACTAACATTTACTGAAATATTTCAAAGACGTTTTACCAAGTAAAAATTATTTCTTAACACTAAGATGTTCAAAACCAGGCACGTCTAGACATTTTATGCTTTCCAAAGGAATATGCCTTAAGAGGTATCTCAACAGCGATAATCCCAAATGTAAATTCTCATATAAGAAGTACGAAATAAGACTAGCAAGATGGTTCATGAGCTTTTTCCCATATCAGAGATCTATCTACTCTTTAAGTCAGGGCCACAGGCTCAAGAAGACCTACTCTCACTTATATTAAATTGGGTCAGGGTTTCACATCACAACAGACTATCTTGTTGCTCCTCCAGAACTATACACGTGTGGGTCCCATTAGCTGAAACTCCAAGTATCCTTCATGATATACAGCCCCACTGTGCAGCACTTCAAGCTAACAAAATCAGTAAAGTGGGGAACAAACTTGATCTACAATACCTGAAGATTCAGACTTAGGGAAATCTTCAAGTAATAAAATAGTTCCCCGATTTATCAATTACAAGGGAGGGACTAGCTTCTTGCTGCTGTGGCCAGGGGCTGTGGCAGTAGGGAGCTGGTCCTGAAGCGACCTGCAAGGAGCAGGGTAGTAGGTGAGACGGAGGAACTCGTCGATTCAGTGACTATCATCCATTCAACAAACCATTTAGCGAGCACCAGCGAGCGTAGGCACTGTGCTAGGTGCTGACTCAGATAAAAGAAAAGTGAGCGATGGAGCCTGCTGTTAGAGAACACGATCGGGAGTAACTGTGAAGAAAGTGATTCCAAACGTACACCTAGGACCTGCAGTTACTCTGGCTGAAACCAATGTATTTCTGACAGTAACCCTCCAGACCATACTTTTCAACTGATAGTCTAAATAAACCGAAATATATCATTTTACTTTAAAAATCGTGTGTCTAATGCCATTGTTTTGACATCTGCCCCTTTATTTTAAAAGCTAGCAGAGCAAAGGAAGGCAAGGTAAAAACAAGAAACAAAAATCCATGTTGATAAACTATTAAGTTTGCCAGTTGAGCAGAGAAGAATAAATGACAATTATTAATTTCTTTATGTGAAAATCTACACTTCTCAGTTTAAACATGGTCCACAGAAGGTGGGTTTTAGTAAGGCAGTCAGATACAAATCTAAGGAAACCTATTTTCTAGATATGATCTTAAATGCGCCCTGATACAATATTTGGCTTTCATACACTGCCAAACTTATTCCTGTCCCCAAAATTTAGTGAAGTTTGTATTTAACGTAAAAGAAAATGATTAACTGGAAACCAGATTTGCTTTCACCAAAACATTTCTAAAACACAAATCTAAGCAAGAAAATTTTAGTAACTAATATTTATTGATCATGATATATTTACAAGTTATACATTATGAGACACTCCGAGTAGGAGCACAGGGAACACCAAACCCCTGAGGAGCTTACAGGGGAGAAAACTGACAATAAGTGCGCGTGCGTGTGTGTGAATGATAAAAACATGCACAAGGAAAGGTAGTAATTAAGCAAGTGGAGCGATTAACTTTCCTGAGGTGAGGGAGGTGATGCTGCACAGGTTTTCCTTTACAGAGGGATCGTGTTAGTAGGGTTTTGAAACTGAACGGGAGTTTGCCAGGCTAACTGGGGGTGGAAAGGCAAGAGCACTGTAGGCAGAGGTACTGGTATGTGTACAGGCTGGGAAGAGGCAAGGCATGTAATTTAATATTGCCACAGCATCAAGTTCAAAATGGCAAGGTACACCAAGAAAAGTGGTAAAAAGGCAGGACTGGATTGTAAAAGAAGTTCTGTAAGTGAAGCTTGACTTTTAAGGTGCTAAGAAGCTACTGGGAAAGTTTGAAGCAAAGGACTGCTTGTTCATTTTAGCATTTTAAACAAAAAGTGGGAGGGGGAGAAGACTGAAGCTGAGAAACTTTTACACTACACATTGTCATCACAGATCACTAGGTCATAAAACATAAACTCTGAAACAATCCTATTTCATGAATAGTTGTTTATTACAATTAAATGGCAGAATTTCAGAACTTACCGAAAATATTACATATTGAGATTAACTTACTTAGTTTCCTGAAAACATTCACTCCAAGGTCAAATATACAGCCTTCACTACATACACCATTCACCAGTAACTTTTATGAAATCGTTCAACAAACCACTTAAGAGTACAGTGGTACAATGTCACTAGTAATACCATGGACAGCTTTTGTTGGTACTTATCACTGCTAGATCTAAAGTACCAGTTATAATAAAATCTAAAACTTCACCTACTTGATCCATACAAATTCACAGATGACTTATTTATGATCTAATTAGAACTAGCCACTCATCTGTGTTAGACGTAAGTATTTAAGTTTTTCTGAATCAAAGAGGTATTAAAGGTATTAATCCTTTTTTGCTGACTATTCTTCTAATACTAGATGGAAGATGTATTTTATACTTCTCTAGGTATTTCAATAAAATATGCAGATGAAAACACTGTACCAGGTGACAGTGGTCCACAGGATGATGAAAAAGCACATGAAAGTAGAGATTTGCTACGTTAGGTGTGTATTTCCCTTATTATCTGATAAACCAAAAAAAGCACATCATCATTAAGAAACATTTTTGAGATTACCGAAATAACTGTATTTAGTATTTTCAATTTCACAAGACTATATTTCTATTTTAAGTAAGCAAGCAAACTACCTGGTTATGGCGGACATCACAACACAGTTTTATTATGAAATATCTCTAATACTAAAAATACTTAAGTGACTGACGACTTTATGCCAAATCCTAACTCACAAAGGAAACTGAAGTGTTACTTCTAATTTTAGGAGACATGAACCATTTTTAATTACCTCTTCTTCACTGCTATTATCTTCCTTTTCTTTTTCATCATCTTCCTCCTCCTCTTCTTCCTCTGCTTCACTGCTAGAACTATCTTCTTTCAGTTCAGTCTTCCAGTTAGCAGGAATCGTTCTACTTTTGTGAAATTCAAGTGCCTGATCGAAGGCTGGAAAGAGGACCATAAACTATGTGAACTGGAGAAATTAAGACAACTGATTTGTCTAATAGTAGTAAAAAAGATTAAAAAAAAAAAAAAGTAAAACTACGGTGCTAACACCACTGACATCTGTGAAGTGTCTGCTACGTGCCAGGCACTGCGCACTGTGGTAACTCATTTCAAACCCAACCATCCGAAGCATCAGGCACCCATTTTATAGACAGCAAACAGCTGCTACTGAAGGGGACTTAGGTTCAAACAAAGAACAGTTTTCTTCTTTTACACAAAAACTAAACATGCCTAGTAAAAACAACTTTAAGACTGGTACATTTCTGATCATTTGTCCAACAAATGACTATGAATCAGCATCATATATCAAGCACAAAGCCGCTGTAATGAACATACGTTATAGCTGAAGATATTCTATAAATACGCATTAGCTTCATTTCTAGTTAAACCTGAATTAAAATTAAAGTAATAATCAGCTTAAACTAAAATTAGCTAGACACAGTTATTTTCAGTTTATAATACATGGAAATAAACTCTAAGCCACAAATTCTTGGTGATTTTTAACCAGTCTACATAGCATACTATTAGATTTGATGAATATGGGTGAAAGGAAAATAAAGTTATTTACAAAGCTAAAAACCAAGCAAAAAATGCAATTATGATATATTCCTCAATAAAATATGACTATTGTTACACTATGAGACATGCCAAATCAAAACTACTTTTGACTTCTGTTTCTACCATCCTTAGGAAGTAATATTTTATTTACTAGGCAAAAGCAAGGCTATAGTAATTAGCTGGTAATATAGTTCTTTGCCACTTTTAGATTACTGCCCCTGATTATAAGCTAAGAAAGAAAAAGACACCCTATAGTAACAAAAGACACCTAGGTTTACAAAAGTATAATTCACACAGAACCAACTATAACTTCAAAGACAGGATTATAAAAAATATTATTTTTTATTTTATTTATTTGTTTATTTTAATGTTCATTGATTTTTGAGAGAAAAAGAGAGAGAGGGAGAGACAGAGAAAGAGAAAGAGAGAGAAAGAGAGAGAGAGAAAGAGACAAAGAGAGAGAGAGAGAGAGGGAGTGTGTGTGTGTGTGTGTGTGTGTGTGTGTGTGTGTGTGTGTGTGTGAGGGGGAGGCACAGAATCCAAAGCAGGCTCCAGGCTCTGAGCTGCCAGCACAGAGCCCAACGCGGGGCTCAAACTCATGAACCACAAGATCATGACCCAAGCCAAAGTCAGATGCTTAACTGACTGAGCCACCCAAATGCCCCCAAAATACATTTTTTAAAGAGCAAAAGAAAGTTTGATCTTCAAAAACACTTCAGCAGTTGTTAAGTTAACCATAACTATTCCAAGATTATCCTTACCTTGTTTTAATATCGCATCAGGCTTTGGTGCAGAGTCACTAGTAATTTCATGGACATCCTTTCTTGGCACTGAAGTACTACATTAGTTTTTTTTTAATTTTAAAGAAAAAAAAGCCACAAAAAACACAACAGAAATTAAGAGTTGAATTACACACTACAGAAAAATATTAAAAATATGAAAACATTAACATTTACAATGAAAGTGATTGCACAGTGCTGCAAGTCCCAAATAAAATGCTAAGCAGAATGTTGAAATAGGTCATCATCTACAGAAGGACCCCACCTTGAGAGGTGTTTTTCAAACAAGATATTCTCAAACATCAGGAGTCCCTGGCTAAATGTAACACTGAAAACAGGGAGGCTAGTGAAAATAATAGTAAATGAAAATACTTTGATGGCAGGATCAATCCAATAAAAAAAGAAGTCAAATAGTAAGAATTTGCCATTGTCTTGGAATAATCACAAGAAATTACTGAATTTAAGACTGGAAGAAAATGTACTTGTTTATACTATAAATGTTCTTCTAAGAACTGTTTTTAAGCTGGATTCTAGGCTCACAAGCAAACTTCTAATATATAACTTAGCCTTTTATGGAACTCCCCAATCATAAGGAGGGAGGGAGTCAGATGTAAGCAACTGGAAGAATTTCTATCATATGTATCACATTCATCTCCTATTTTACAATAATAAATCATCCCTCAGTATCATTCAGCTCTTCTGCATTTGGTCTGTATCAATCTACAAATGCCAGAAAACTATTCCAAATACATTTGTCAGCCAGCCTATTTTTAAGGTTTATTCAAAAAATTTCAAATACATACAGAAGAGAATAAAACAGTGCGTGAAACACCATATACCCATTCTCCAACTACAATAATCATAAAGTCAGTCACTTTCACTTATACCCCTACCTACTTCCTCCCACCCCATGTGGATTACTTTGAAGGAAATTTGAGATATTATATAATTTGATTTGTGATATACTTCACATGAGTTTTAAAAGAAAATTCTTTTTAAAAATCATAAACAGGGGCGCCTGCGTGGCTCAGTCCATTGAGCATCCGACTTCGGCTCAGGTCATGATCTCACAGCTCGTGAGTTCGAGCCCCGTGTCAGGCTCTGTGCTGACAGCTCAGAGCCTGGAGCCTGCTTCGGACTCTGTGTCTCCCTCTCTCTCCGCCCCAACCCACTCGCATTCTGTCTCTGTCTCTCTCAAAAATAAATAAACATTAAAAAAAAATTTTTTTTAAATCATAAGCAATACCATTACTACACATTTAAAAGTTAACAATAATTTCCTAATACCATTGAACCAGTGTTCAATTTTAATATTCAAATTCCTGATTATCTCCATTTTGTTAAAGTGGATTTCATAAATTGTTTTTAAAAATCACTTTCTAGAACCTGAAAACCCAAACACCAATCTTAAAATCTGATGATCCTTTTAAGGTATAAACACAGAATAAGGCCAAGTATAAAATACATGACTTTTCTAGTCACATAATTCTTAAAGGGGGAGAAAAAAAACACAGAAATTCATAACTCAGTTGCAGAAAGGCTCTATATGAAAAATCACTTGAATACTTAATACATTTGCAGTAACCCATTTTAATCCACAGGCTACTATACAAGTTGAATGTTACACAACAGGTATCAGTATAACCATTAGAACTAAAAATATTAGGGCCCAATTAAATATTCCAGAATAGTAAAGACATCAATAAATATAGCGATCACATATTAGATACAGTAGATATATCTAAATGTGCCTGAACAAATCACCAGCTATTATACTATACAGGCAAATACTGACAAACTCTGGGAGTTTAGAAAAAAACAAAATAAACAAGTAAGGCATACTGCAAGACCACTTAAATGATAATGTGAAAAACGATCACACTTCCAAACATTCTGTATGATGAAAAGTAAAAGCATAAGGTCATTGGAAATAATTAATTTATTATCATTTACTATCCTAACTTGGAAAAACAGCATATTTTTAACCTCCAGTGAATTATACTTACAATTTGCCATCTTTGAAAGATCGAACAAGAATATTGTCTTTTTTCACAGCAATTTCATCACTACAATCAGGACAAACCACCTTTAAAAAACAAAAAAGTGTAAACTATTAAAACTAAAAGCACATTTACAGTTATGTATCAATTATTAAAATCCTTTTAAAAGACAGTTTCAGGGGCGCCTGGGTGGCTCAGTCGGTTAAGTGTCTGACTTCAGCTCAGGTCATGATCTCCTGGTTCGTGAGTTCAAGCCCCACCTCAGGCTCTGTGCTGACAGCCCAGAGCCTAGAGCCTGCCTTAGATTCTGTCTCCCTCTCTTGGGCTCTCGCTCTCTCTCTCTCAAAAATAAACATTAAAAAAAATTTTTTTTTAATAAAAGATAGTTTCAGCTTAAAGCTTAAAAACGAATTTTAGTTTGTAGGGTAAACAAGTACACACACATGAAAATACACACAAGTGATTTTAAATTTACATCCTATATCCTTCCAGCTTTCTTGATTCCCCACATCGTTTCTGGCACTGGCTTGGTGTTGAAACCAGAAGCGTGGCCATGGCTCGACTGAAGCTGTGGACCAAGTTCTAGTTAGAAACAGAACACTGGAATGAAAGGGGAGGCTGGGGTGGAACAAAGAGCTAAAGCCAGAGGGTCTGCAGCATGGCTAAGAGAACAGAAACCAAAATGGGAGCAAGTATCAGAGAGTCTCCAACTTAAAAAAGGTAGAGATGAGTTCCACTTATTACTTACATTTAAATATACATAACAGGCACTAAAATTTCTTCCCAATGCTACCCACTCTAAAAAGTAAATGTTATAAAAAAGATACCTTTCTGGAGGCTACATAAGATTTATTACTAACAGAAGAAGATTTACTTTAGTTGGAGTCACCTCAGCTGCTATTTAAAGTGAGGTGCAAGCATTCCTTCCTAAAGGCTAATGCAAGACGCCTATAAACTTTTAGTATTTTAATTCCAAGACAGCCCACTATGTATACCAGGAACAATGAAAAATGGGCTAAATAAGTATGACAGGTTTGTTTTAAGGACAGTCTCATTAGCTCTGAAAAATGACAATGGTACATAAAGGCCATTTATTCTCACCACAGGTCAGAAAGGAGCTAGAAACAGGTGAGTTCTAATTTCGTCTTTAAAAAGTTAGTTCACATTTTCCGTAACAGCAACTGCAGTGCACCAGGCATTCCTTAAATACTGACGGCACTGTGAATAAACTCACTGATGAAAGTCTGCTACATGGGGCGGCTGGGTGGCTCAGTTGGTTGAACGTCTGACTTTGGCTCAGGTCATGATCTCACAGTTCGCAAGTTCGAGCCCCACGTCAGGCCCTGTGCAACCGCTAGGAGCCTGGAGCCTGCTTTGGATTCTGTGTTTCCTTCTCTCTCTGCCCCTCCCCCATTTGCACTCTGCCTCTCATTTGAACATAAATAAACATTAAAACATTTTTAAAAAAAGAAAAAAGTCTGCTCTATGTATTAGCATCCAAGGAAACTTCCTTGTCATTTCAAAAAAGTCCTCCAGTAGGGACGCCTGCCATGGGTCGCTCAGTTGGTTAAGCGTCCGACTTCTGGTTTCAGCTCATAGCAATGATCCCGCAGTTTGTGAGTTTGAACCCTGTGTTGGGCTCTGTGCTGTCAGCGCAGAGCCAGCTTGGGATTCTCTCTCCCTCCCTCTCCCCCAAAATAAATGTAAAAAATTTCTGAAGTAAATACTTAATATTTGGTCTAATCATGCTATAGATACTAACTACCACATCAGGGTACTGTACTAGATGCCAGAGAACACAGAAGCCCAGACAGTCACCGCTCCTCCCTACACGGAGCTTGTACTCTAGTTGGGAAGACAAGCACTAAGTAAGAGAGTACACACTGATTTAACTGCTATTGCGTTAAGTCCTTATCTAGGTAATCAGGGACCACTTTTTTTTTTAATTTTTTTTAATGTTTATCTATTTTTGAGAGAGAGCGAGCGAGTAGAGGAGGGGCAGAAAGAAAGGGAGACACAGAATCCAAAGCAGGCTCCAGGCTCTGAGCTGTCAGTACAGAGCCTGATGTGGGACTCAAACCTACACACTCCAAGATCGTGACCTGAGCCGAAGTCGGACGCTTAACCGACTGAGCCACCCAGGCACCCCACAGGACCGCTTCCTTGAAGGCACAACATTTAAGCTCAGCTTTCAAGGCTGAGTAGGAGGTGGCTTGACATGGGATGTACACGTACGCATGTATATGCAGCAAAGGAGTGCACTGCAAGCAGAGGAAACTAATCACAGGAAGCGTCAGAGACAGGAAGCAGTGGAACCCTGTTCCAGAGAGCAAAAGGGCAGTGTGGCTAACTTTCTGCCTGGAGTGATTAAGAGAGATGAAAAGGGTTCAGATTTTCTGGTTAATTCTTAGAATAAAATCTAAAATCTTTAAGGAAAGGCTCTGAGGAAGGATAATGTTGTAACTGCTTTGCCTTTTAAAGAATTACTTAGGCGGTGCCTGGCTGGCTCAGTCAGAGGAGCAAGTGAGTTTTGATCTCGGGGTTCTGAGTTCAAGCCCCATGTGGGACACAGAGATTAATTATTTAAATAAATCCAACTTTAAAAAAAAGAATAGGGGCGCCTGGGTGGCTCAGTCGGTTGAGTGTCTGACTTCAGCTCAGGCCATGATCTCGACTGTCCCTGAGTTTGAGCCCTGTGTCAGGCTCTGTGCTGACAGCTCAGAGCCTGGAGCCCGTTTCAGATCCTGTGTCTCCCCGTCTCTCTGCCCCTCCCCCACTCATGCTTGCTCGCGCTCTCTCTCTCTCTCTCTGTCAAAAATAAACATTAAAAAAAGAATAAAAATAAAATTAAGTTACAATTGTTTTTATTTATTTATTAAAATGGAATTAAAACATCCAGGTGAGAGGTGGTGACTTGGCTGCAGAGTGGTGGCAATGGCAAATTAAAGAAAAGAGAACTATGAGAGATAATTAGGGAAGTGAAGAGATGAGCAAGCAGAGGGATGCTCAGGTTTCTGTCTTGTGCAAATGATGTCATTCACTGTGAGAGGAAACAATGGAGAAGGGCCAAGTTTCGGAAGAAGGGAGGAGAGAATACATTTAGTTTTAAATTTATTAAGTTTTGAGGTGGCTGAAAGACATCCAAATGGAGATACTAAATAGAGAGATACCCAAGTCTAGAGCTCACAATGGAGGTCTGAACTGTGATATAAACTTGGGAGTCAATAGCCTAAATACTAAGGGTCTCAAACTTAGGTCTAAAACTATGCATAAAATCTACCTTTTTTTCCTCATGGTTTTTGCAGTCCTCCACTTGACCAACTGAGCTACTGAAGGAATCACACTTTCTCATGGGTTTCAAAAATTACATATATGATAGCTTTGGCCGATGCTGCTGGTGGTGTGTAAGTGGGATCACTTTCCATTCTGCCACAGGAATGATAATCCGTATTTCATCCTGTTCACCCATGTATGTTCTTTTCTTGGTCCCTAAGGCATTTCAGTTTGTTAACTCTGCAACCAATGCTATAAAAGGGGATGAGATCACCCAAAAGAGAATACAGAGTGATATATTCTGAACCTTGAACAGCAACATTTCAAGGTTGGTTAGAGGAGAAACCATGAAGGAAACTGAAAAAGACAACTGCATGAGTCATGGAAGCTAAGATTTCCTTCTCTTAAAATGGGGGTAAATACCACTTATCTTCAGTCTCAGGAATAAAGGAGACTGTTTATACTGACAAGCTCAGCACAGTGCCTGGCCAGGGGAGATGCTAAACCCATGGAGGTTGCTCACAGGTCCTGGGAGTACACGACTGTTTCCTAGCATGATGTTACTAAACACTCGTAAAATTTACTCAGTTTATAAAAACTAATTTTAAAAATTGAAACCCAAATACTATTTATGTTATTATGTCAAGATTGTTTGATTTAGAACACAAGTTTACACCCTAGTTGACAAAAAGTACTCATCACTGTCCAAAAGATCTCACTTTGGGGGGAAGGATTACATATATGAATAATTCTAAGATTCTTTAAATGATAATGAGATGGTTCCTAAGCAGATTACTGACAATTCAACATCATAAATACTTAAATATTTTTCCCATCATCAAGAAAACTATTCAGAAATTATGGTGAGAGAATCATAATACTGAATATACTAACAGTGAAAAAATTAATATTCCTGTTGTTTTAGAAAAAGACACAGAGACCTTTTTTTAAGTTTATTTATTTTTGAGAGAGACAGAGCATGAGCAGGGGAGGGGCAAAGAGAGAGGCAGACACAGAATCCAAAGCAGGCTCCAGGCTCTGAGTTGTTAGCACAGCCTGGGCTGTGGGTGCCTGGGTGGCTTAGTTGGTTAAGCGTCCAACTCTTGATTTTCAGCTCAGGTCATGATCTCACCGTCTGTGGGATCGAAGCCCCGTTACTGGCTCTGCGCTGACAGCATGGAGCCTGCTTGGGATTCTTTCTCTCCTCTCCTTGCCCCTCCCCAGTTCGTGCATGCACATGCTCTCTCAGAAACAAACAAACAAACATTAAAAAACAAAACAAAACATGTTTTCAGGGGCACCTGTATGGTTCAGTTGGTTAAGCATCCAATTCTTGATTTTTGGCTCAGGTCATGATCTCACTGTTCCTAAGATAAAGCCCTGTGTTGGGCTCTCCACTGACAGGGTGAAGCCTGCTTGGGATTCTTTCTCCCTCTCTCTCTCCACTCCTCCACCCCTCTCTCAAAATAAATAATTAAACATTAAAAAAAAAAAAGTTTTCAAAAGAAATTCTTACAAAGAAATCTTAGTGCTTAAGGAAAAAAGCAATGATCTCATACGTTGACACTTAAGTTTTCAGTTTATTACCCAACTTACTTCGACTTTCCAATACTCAGTTTCCTTATCACTAAGTGAGGATAAATAATAATACCTGCCTCATAGTCCCTGTAAAGGTCTTAGCACAGTCCCTGCATACAACAGGCATCCAATAAATACTGGATGGACAGATGGATATATGCAAAGGTACAAAGATATCATAAAGCATTTATATTTATTAAAACAAATAATTACCCTCTTTAGTTTTAATTATAAAATACAATGTTAAGTTTTAACTGAAAGAACGGGCATTTACTGGGCAATTATTTTGTGCAAAACACTGAACGGAGCTCAGGATAAAGAATATAAAACATGTTCACTGAAAAGGAGGATAGACAGACATCATTTTAGTTAACAGTAGAAAAAGAAAGTCTCCTCTTCTGCAATCTTCTGCATGATGAATTTAGGAGTTGTGAAAATTTGCATTATGACTTTTCTACCCAAAATAGAAAGAGAAGTATAATGAACTCTCATATACCTAGCCTCTAAAATTACCAAAATTTGGCCTTTCTTGGATGACTTCAAGAGTTCTTGGTACTCAAAGACAATTTTGAAAGTAATATTTGTGTAAACTAAATGATGCTAAAACCATTTCCCCACTTTGTACTTGTGAAAAATACTAGTAAGATTATCAGTTGTCCTCTTCATGAACTTAAATAGTTGAAAGTTAAACTCTTTAATACTGAAGTTACTCACCAATGCAGGAAACCACAGTGCTTTCTTTTTATCCAAACTAACGAAATCTACACATACAACTTTTCCTAGTAGCTCATCAATCTGTTTCCTATCATCCTCATCTTCATCACTGGAGGATGAAGAAGACTCTTCCTCTGGTCTAGGAAAAAAAAAAAAAAAAAAAGATATTTCCATTTATCTTCACAGAGAATGAGCATACCAAGCTGATAAATACAGGTATTCCAGAAATCTTATCCCATTTTCAAAAACCTACAGAATGGCAAATTTAAATTTTTATATAATTTTCTAAATTTCTAAAGAATAATAAAAAGGGTTATCATGAAGAGAAAGCACATCATTTTCCTAAAAATCTCTTGGAAAGAACACAATACTCAAAAAGCTTAAGGCCCTATATGAAACATCCCAGTACTACAAAAAAATACAGTAGATGCTAGTCTCAAAAGAGTTGGGAGTTCCCAAGATATTAAATTTTATACTCCTAGTACAAAGATAATTTTAAAAAGAGAAAAAGATTTTTATTTATGGGGAGGTTAGGGTGGTGGAGAAGACAATCTGCTAAGAGATCAGCATTGCTATCCTTAATATCAAATATACACAAACTAGGCACTGACAAAATGTATAATACTGTTATTTTGTTGTTTTTTTCTATAACGTTGTTATTTTGTATTACATTAAAAATTCCTTTCAGTTTACACTGTATATTGGACTACTAAATTAGAAAGAAGTTACCTGTCCACAGAAAAAGAGACTATCTAAAACTACCCACGTGATGTTATACAAAAGTATAGTAGAAATGAAAACTAAAAAAGAAAAAAAAAAAAATCACACAAAACAAACAAAAATTCTACCTTTGAATCTGGTTCTAAGAAAGCCCACAATCAGTGTTAAAGAAAATAAAGATTATGACAATGACGGCTCAAAATGCTCAGAGTAAGTAAAGACACTAAGAAATGAATACACAGGGACTCCTGGGTGGCTCAGTCAGTTGAGCGTCCAACTCTTGATTTCAGCTCAGGTCATGATCCCAGGGTCATGGGATCAAGCCCCATGTCAGTCTCAGTGCTGAGTGTGGTGTATGCTTAAGATTCTCTCTGTCTCTCTCTGCCCCTCTCCCCTGCTTGCTTTCACTCTCTAAAATAAAAAAAAAAGTTTAAAAGAAATGTTTAAAGGTTTTAAAAAAAGAAATAAATAAACCATTGCAATGTACGTTCTTTTTATAAAATAAAATTGAATAATGGCAAATACTGATTACCTACGGGGATGAAAACATTTTTGAGATACTCAGCAATGACCAAGTTCACGGACAAAAAATGTAAGTTGAAAAATCATTTTAAAACCTTAAACATGATTTATCTATTTTGTTGACTGGCATAAATCGAATATATTCTAAATTTGTCTCGATGCCTTTCCAAAGGGATGGAGATATAAATGTCACTCCTTTATATTTATACACTTCAACGTAAATATTTTTTAAAAATCCAAAAAAAACTATTGTAATAAGATTAAACATTTTAGAACAATATGGGAAATAGCACTATTTGATTTCAATGATCAAGTAACTTAAAACTTTTCTCCTGGCAGAAACAAAGCAAATTTTCCAAGTTTGCTGCTGAGAACCAGGGTACTTCAAATGACACTTATAGTAATTTAACTGCTACTCAGAAAGTAACAGAAGGTAGGAAAAACCAATACAGCTTGGTATTAGCAAAGCATAAAACCTTAAAAATAGACACACAGCTTCCGGCAGTCATGACAGACTTCCCAAGTCTGAGTTCTACTTGATTACAAGTGTTTCTCAAGGGCAATGACTTTTCTCTCTCCACTTTCTAGTGGCTGTAGAACACAACCAACCTTAAAACCATAATCACTGCTTTTTCAAAGCAGTTATAAAAAACTTATTCAGCTAGGATTTAATAGACACCCTTTAAGACATTATCATTAGCAAGACAGAAAGTCCCAGTATCACAGATAACATAGATCACATCTGTAACACAGAGAGAGAAAACCGGGCTTTATTTGCCTAACAAGTCATCTGCATCTTTATGAAAATTCTCATTTGTTTCTTAAGACTTAACAAGAATGAAGGCTTCAGACATGAGAAAGTTACATATATATATGTATATATATATAGATGTATGTATATATATAAAAAAGGGCTGCCTACATAAAATACCTATCCGCTTTACATACTAAATGTCCAAGTTCCACTCTAAAACCATTTCCCATTCATGGACTAGATTTCTTCCCCTCGACTCCCCAAATGAAGACTTTGTTCCCACAATGCTTGTTTCCCTCTCCTGTGTCAATTTTTCTGCCTCTGCTATATTGAGTCCTATCAGCATACCCTTATTTCCACTAACATGCTTTATTTCTCCCACTTAAAAAAAAAAAAAAATCCCCTGCGGCACCTTGGTGGCTCAGTCGGTTAAGCAGCAGACTTGGGCTCAGGTCATGATCTCACAGCTCGTGGGTCTGAGTCCCCAGCTGGGCTCTGCACTAACATCTCGGAGCTCAGAGTCTGGAGCCTGCTTGGGATTGTCTCCCCCTCTCTTTGTCCCTCCCCCACTTGTGTTTGCTCTCTCTCTCTCTCTCTCTCTCAACAATAAATAAATTAACAAACATTTTAAAAAGAAAAATCCCCTGACCTCACTTTCTCCACCAGTTACTAGCACCTCATTTTCCTACTCCCCGTTTGCAGTCAAACAGAGCCTGGAATGCTCTATTCCCCAGACATTTGGAAACACTCAACTCTTCTAAGTCTCTGTTCAAATGTCATCTCAATGAGGTTACCCTGACTGTCCCATTCAAATTTAGAATCTGCCCGTCCCAATCTCTCCTTTTATTGTTTTCCCACAGCACTGAAAAATCTATCATGCTATATAATCTGCTTAATTCGTTCTTACGTTTTCTCTTTCTGACCCATCTCCCCCGTATGAGAGAATATAAGCCTCAGGGCAGACATCTTATCAATGCCTGTTTATTCACTGATATATTCCAAGTACCTGAACAGTGCTTGGCACAAGCATAGATATTCAATACATTTTTGCCGACTAAATAAATGGAACTGGATAGATTTCTTTCTCTCTACTATGGTATATCTAATTTTATTTCTCCTGAAATCACAAAATGTAAACAAGTGGCATAACTTACACAACCAGTGTAAACCACACCATTATATGCACCTAGGACCCCTTTAACTTCTCCTCTTACAGGAGTTTGGTCAGGAAATAACTTACACAAGACAAGCACTCAATGAACTGATGGAACAAAAATAAATGAGCATCAAAAGTATTTTAAGGGAGCAAATACAGAGCAAGCAGAGAACCTGCTTGGTTTTTATTCCCCTCTGACGTTGTTGCTTCTTTGGTAGTAAGAAAGTATTTGTTTACTTGAGCCAGAACAAAATACTGTACTGTCTTTGTGAAATAACATCTGATGATGCCACTGCAAACAAAGCTAATTACACAGAAATGTTTACAGGCACAGACCAACAGCTAATTACTTAAAGCTGATCACAATTAACTGTAAGAGTTACAATTATAAATTAATTTTTACCATTAATTGTGAATCAAGTAAGAAGAACTTAAGACAAGACATGTGCCAAAGAACAGCAAATGATGAAACACAAGCAGAAAACTCAGCTAGGAACTTCAGAGGCTCAATTTGGAAATGTAATTCTGACTTCAATGCTCCTTATTATTTCAGGCAAGTAACTCAGTTTCAAATTTTACACACTAAATTAAAAAGCTGTTTTCCCCTAAGTTTTATCAAGAAGGAAACCAGAATCAAATTGTCATATCAAAATAAAACAGCAAATAATTAAAAAGTCTTCCAGAATTCGACAGTGGTACTGGTTGCACAGTCTGTGAATACACTAAAAAACAAGGCACACTGTACACTTTTCAAGGGTGAATTGTGGTATGTTAAATGCATCGCAATAAAAAAAATTTTTTAAAGATCTGCAGACCTGTAAATGTCAGTTACAAATCACTAGTTTATTGGGTAAACTTTAGCGCTGTCAGTGAGTAAAATCTGTGCCCATAAATAATTGCTATCAAGAATCATTATGGGCCTTATTATGTTTTATTCTTGTTCTGAACAGGAAAAAAAAATGGCAAGCAGACTGATTTCCTACTGTAGCAGCTGCATATATACTTTTGCCTCATTACTGGAAAACACTTTGAGGGGGTGAGGATACACCGATTTTTCTATAATTTCAGGCATTCTATTGTTTAGGCAGAATCAAACAAAATACCTGTATACAATGGCTAAATTAAGGGAAAATTTCAACTTGCTTTAAAAAACTAGAGAATAATAATCTTAAGAAAATACTTGAATACATTAGAATTAACTAAAGGTAGAAGATACATAAAATTCATCTGAAGGAAGGTGTCAAAAATCATCAATTTTTGGAAGAGCTGGAGGCTGATTTACTGGTATGTGGATTAACAGTTGTTAAAAGAAAATAAAGGTAGTGGTATACCTAGGAAGTGGGAAGAGATAACTTCATTGATCTTTGTACAAAATTACATTTTATTTATTTTTTATTTTTATTAAAAAAAATTTTTTTAACGTTTATTTATTTTTGAGAAGAGACAGAGCATGAGCAGGAGAGGAGAGAGAAAGAGGGAGACACAGAATCTGAAACAGGCTCCAGGTTCCGAGCTGTCAGCACAGAGCCCGATGTGGGGCTCGAACTCACAGACCGTGAGATCATGACCTGAGCTGAAGTTGGATGCTTCACTGACTGAGCCACCCAGGTGCCCCTGTACAAAATTACATTTTAAATGACAATCAGGGAACCAAAAATGAAGACTTTTTTAGTTGAGTAATGAGAGCAGAAATGAAGGTCAGATAAATGACCTTAAGGTCCGAGTCCAAGACTCTGTTGTAGAAAATCACTCAGAAAGGGGAGAAAGAACTTTGAGGAAGTATAATTAAGAAGAAGGTAATTTCCAACTGTGGTAGTTGCCTGTAGCGCCTACATACTACGGCATAAGGTGCCAATAAACAAGAACATTACGTGCCTTGGCCATGAGAATGACCACAATAGCGAGCAGGAAGGGACAGCAAGCCAAACAAGGTGACGGATGAGCAGGGCGTCATTCCCTACAAGTTAATTCTCAACCTTCGGTCTGCCATACATCGCACATACGTAATATAATCCCAACAGCAAATCTTTCATTATTCGCAACAGGAAAATCACTTACTTAGACATTTGCTGGAGTCTTTAAAAAGCAAAGATCAACTTGCTCAGTGACAACTGCATGCTTTAGTCTCATCTTCAAGAAAGGGAGACCTCAGCTAATAGATTTTTTAATACATCATAATTTGGGGTCACTTTTGTAGATCACTCTAGGTGATAGTCTATAAACGATCTTTAAATTTATTTTTATACGTCTAGATCACAGTTGAAGAAAGGTAAAACATGTCTAAATATTAGATGCCATCTTTTTCAAAGTTTAAAAAGAATTTTTGATAGATACAAAAAGTTTTTCCTGCAATATATAATATAATATAACATAACATAACATAACATAACATAACATAACATAACATAACATAATATAGAAATGTTGTTTCAAAAAATTCAAATATAGGGGTGACTGGGTGGCTCAGTCAGTTAAGCAGCTGACTTCGGCTCAGGTCAAGAACTTGTGGTTCATAAATTCGAGCCCTGTGTCAGGCTCTGTGCTGAAGGCGTGGAGCCCAGAGCCTGCTTCAGATTCTACGTTTCTTTCTCTGCCCCTCCCCTGCTCATGCTCTGTCTCTTTCTCTCTCAAAAATAAATTAAAAAATTAAAAAGCAATATAAAAAAAAAAAGTAATTCAAATATACCCCAAAACAGTTCTACCTATCAGACATAAACAATAAGTAAGCAGAATTTTTATAAACTCACACATAGACACATTTTATGAATGAACTCATGTTACATACCAATAGTTCATGAAAATTTTTTCATTCAATTCATGATGTATCTAGTATTTACATAGTGCTTCCTATATAAACACTTTAAGAATTCATTTAATCTTTGCAACAACTCTGAAAGATAGGTAATATCTCAATTTTACAGAGGAGAAAATTGAGGCATGAAAAGACCAAGTAAAATGCCCAAGGTTATACAGCAAGGAAGTGGCAGAAACAGTTATTCACACCCAGGTCACCGACTCCACAGTTCACACTCTTAACAACTGGGCAACACTACCACTCTCAAAAGCTAGAGGAGAAGTAGAAATCTTCACTAATGAAATAATTTTACATTAAATACACCCCACCTCACTGTTCTGACATCATGACGCATAATTAGAAGTTGACTACTAAACTATGGGAAGACTAATGAGCAATGGTAGATAAAAACTTTTAATATACAATTGAAGTCATTAATTTTCAAACAGACATCAAAAGATTTATCTTATAAGCGCTTCAGTGAATATTTTATGGCAATGTTAACAGCCCTCGAAAAAAGTGATAACATTATTAGATCACAGTAACATCAAATAATCACAAAAGGTCTCTTTCATGTGAATAATGCCATCATACATTTTTCATTTATTTTTCTTCCTGGATAGAATTTTTCAAATTTTAAACATCATATGCACAAGAGTAAATAATAGTTACGCCCTGAGTACCCTAAAAATAATCAAGTCATCATCAAGTCATCAGCAAGCTAAATCACAAGTGAGAGAAATTATTCACTTAGTAATTAAGAAAAACATTTTCTTAAAGTATCAAGAGTTAAGGAAAAAAAAAAAAAAAAAGCATGGCCTGAATCACAAGTACAGTAGGAAAATACTATTATCAAATATTTTTTCAATGCAAGTATCAGTCTTTCCATTTTCTCCCTCAATGAGACACTATTTACTTACTGTTAAAACTAACTTGGAAAGTAACTGAAGTACTACTCTATCTAAGTAAGAGTCAATCAATGAATGGGTAAAGGTCCATGGAACATGGGTGAGTTCAAGTCCTGGTCCTTTCCTTCCTGTGTTCTTTGGATTACTTATTGTGTATGAGGACAATTTCCCCAGTTTTTAGTATGGGTAAAAGCAATACCTATCTTCAGGAGTTTGCTGTAAGGCTGAAAGTAACATGAGACACAGTGCTTACCCCAGTCCTGTCTCCAAAGCTCGGCCACAATTAGATTTAATACCTAACTCAAAATACTGAATGAAAGCATTCACTTACACTAAAGATTTCATAATCCAACTCACTATTTATTTTTAACAGCTACTCTGAAAATATTTGGGCTTAGACTCATTAAAAATTTGTTAATTTTATCCAAGTAAAATGTTCAAAATTGTTTCTGAAACAACCTCCAACAGAGTAAATTAAAAACCCATCCCTTCCAATTTTCTTCTCCTGCTCCTGTGGAGGCAACTATGTTTTTAACTATTTTAGTTATTTCTTTGAGAGTTACTGCCTTATCTCTAAAGAATATTCTTATACTGGTATTATACATTTTAGACATTATTCTGCTGACTTCCTATTGTTACTAGGACTCAACTTTTATGTTTAAGACACCTCCTCACCCTCCATCCTATATTAAGTTTTCCTTTCTTAGATAATTTCCAGGGGGAGTTACTTAATGCCTTCGCTATTTGTTCTCTATTTGTTAAGATGATATCTTTAATTTCCTCCCAGTGTTTCATTATATCAGGTAATCAAGTCCTCCTTTTTAATAGAGACTTCAATTCCTCCATTCTGCCTTCTACTGACTACCAGCATCTAGTGTTAATATGGAGAAGTCTGATGCCATTCTGCTTCTCAGTCCTTTGCAATAAATTATTTCTCTTTTGGCAACTGTTTGAAGATTGTTTCTTTATCTCTGATGACCCCTTTGATCCTGTGATCCTTTTTAATGTAGAGTCTTTGGAGCCTAAGCACGTCCCATTAAAAGTAATTTGTTAGGTAGAATATATGTCACAACTGCAAGACATAAAAATAAGTGATGGTTTCTGTCAAGGAGATTATTAGGAAGAGAAAACAAATACTACAATAACAACAACAGGTGAAATACTACCTTTGACATGAGATAAATGCACAGAATTTAGAGGGTTCAGAGGAAAGAACACACATCTGTTTTCAAGGAAAGAGCAGGGAGACACAAAAAGTTCACATAAAGGTGGGAGCATTTCTGTTGGAGGACTGAATGTGTGAGTCAATGACATGAAAGGGTGGCATCTGAGAAAGAAAAAACGAGCATGAATAAAAGCATGATATCAGGAAAACAAAGGCTGTATTCAGCGAATACTGACCATAGCATCAAGATACATGTAGGGAGAAATGGCAGGCAGATATACACCTGTTAAGGTTGGCTGAGCACGGAGAATCTCAAACACCCGTGCTAAGGAGTCTGAAATTACTATTAGATCCAGTTAGCATTTTGCAAATTACAATTTAAAATTAATAACTATTAAAACAATACTAGAAGGAGAAATGAATTCAGGTTCAACTAACAGTTATGAAAATGGACTTACATATGATTAGATCTTCTTCCTCTATTTGTTTTCTTTCCTATGACTGGAGTGCCAAAATGTTCAGGGTTGGTGAGTGGGAGCTGGTCTAATGTCTGTGGGTAAGAACATAAACCCAGCACAGTTATTACGTTGCAAGTTCTTTTTCCTTTTTAAACCAAATCAGTTTAATATGCTTAGATTTTAAGATTAAAAACTGCCCCCAAGGAAGACTAAAACACAACTTTCCTAAAGATTGAAATTGTCATTTCAAAGATATTAGAATCAAGATGAATGAGCCCACTGCTGGAAAAAAAACAAAAAAGAAAAAGTGAAAAGAAATTTATTCTTCTTTCCACATGGTTTCGTTATCTATTTGAAAGCTGACAGACTTCTAAGAATGATTAAAATACAAAACAGACACTAGAAAATAGATTTCAGAGATAAAAACCTACATGTAAGGACCTAACACCTAAACTGGGACCAACTGCTACTCAAATTTCTCTTTGTTCAAAGGGAATCATAATCCATAATATAGAATTCTTATAAGTAACAAAATCATCCCAAAAAACGCATCAATTGCTTGGAAAACGGCTTTAGATAGGCTGTATTACTACTTTGCAAACATTTTCTACAATAAACCTTTTTTTTAAAAAAAAAAGAAAACGTAGGGGCACCTGGGTGGCTCAGTCAGTTGAACGACCCACTTTGGCTCAGGTCATGATCTCACAGCTCGTGAGTTTGAGCCCCGCATCAGGCTCTGTGCTGACAGCTCGGAGACTGGAGCCTGCTTCGGATTCTGTCTCCCTCTCTCTCTGCCCCTAACCCACTTGCATTCTGTCTCTGTCTCTCTCAAAAATAAATACACATTTAAAAAAAAAAAAGAACAGAAAAGCAATGTAAAACTTAGCTTTTCTACATTTAATTTCCCCTTCCTTTTTAATCTGCAACATCCAATACAGTGCTTGGTATGAAGACAGTGATCAATAAGAAAACATTTCTTCTTGTCAACTGACAGTTCACGTCAAACCTTTGTCCCTCACCCCATTCTAAAACAACGATTTCCAGGTGAGGAACTGGTTATTGATTAAAAGCAGAATGAAGAAAAAAGGGATTTGGGAATGATTCCCTTCATTTCTCAGTATCCAGTATTTCTTAAATTTTTCTTGCCATCATTTCCTGAAAAGGTTTCTGTATCTAAAAAGTTAAGGTATTGATCTAAAGACACTATCCCAACTAACTTCATTCTGAGTATCAGTTTTGATAATATTCCTACTTTCTCTGCATTTTTAAGATCTTTCACACAAGTGCTATTCCTTTCATCACTCCAGTAGACGCTCTGCTGTTACAGATAATGTCATGAATGCCAGGGGAACTAAAGATCCCAGAAAAACTGTCAGGATGGACAGAAGGGTGAGTAAGTACTTAGGATAAAGAGTTCTCATAGTTATAAACCAGGGTGTTACATGAAAGGGTATACACCAACTTAGATTTTTTTTTTTAAGATCAGATAGCTAAATATAAACTAACGTTAATATTCAAAAGGAAATTTTTAATTTTTATTTTTAAAACAGGTAATTTTGTCAAAACGATGAACTAAAATGTGAAAGGGGCAAGCATATTAATAATCTATGGTGTTTTAACTTGAGTAAATGTATTTGAGATACATATAACTAGGTGTCCAACAGCAGTAAAAGGTACTATCCATAAAACATGAAAAATAATTCCTTCAAAAGATAGGTTTATAGGGCATAAAACCTAATCCTACAAATTTAGTTTGTTTAAATTGGACACTTAAAAAATATTTGGAGGCAAAGTTGGTCCAAATACAATAATCTGCCAAATAAAAACTCTTTAGAAGCCACTTGTCATTAATTCCTAACTATGCTTCCCATGGGCAAAAATTTCAAAGCACTATATTTGGTAAACAGAAAATAAATTAATCTGGGTTCACTTTCTCACCTTACTCCCCTACAACTGAAGTTGCTCTCCTGAAAGCAAAGATTCCTATTCAGTACTGTGATTTCTATTTCAAGCATCTGCTAGTCACTAGTTACAGGAAAGAAAATACCCAGGATTTCTGATTTCCCTCCCTATGTAATACTTAGAACAATAAGAAGCAGTATCTCTGTCCTTGGCCTCCAATCATGTCCAGGGAAATAGAAGCACGTCTAATTCAAGTGACAGAAAAGACTGAGGTGAGGGTAGAATCTGTCTTGTCTAAGCCTAAAAAGTAATAAGCAGAGACCCCCGGCTATATTGAAGGCTAAAAGAAAATTTCACAGGCCTGGGGGAAACATTCCTATATCCGTTACCTAACTGGGCTGCAGGAAATATGGAGCTGGGATTTTATCTCACTTTTCTTTAGTTTTCACCTGCATGTAGTAAATGCACAGAGAATACCAGCTGATGAAACTACTTCTGAATGACAGACTCAAATTAGGAATGTCCTCCAGAAATGCCCAAACACTCAGGCAATGGGCAACATCCTCACTAAGGTGGTTATGGTAGAACCAGAGATTTTAGTGTTGGAATTCAGAGGACTGAAGTGCTATTGTGATCTCCTATCATGGAAATCTCGAATTTAAATCTTCATTTAAGTATGTAGCTTATTAATGGAACTACTGAGCCCCCATACTGCCAGTATGATATGGCTTTTTGCTCAAAGGCCAAAGTTATTACCAATAACAATGCCCTGAGGAATCTTTCAAAAAATTAAAGATGCTTTTTTGAGAATATCAAAAATAACAAATTAAGGGAAAGAATATATAGATGGCATATTAAATATATTCCTGGCCACGTTACCACAGAACTCAATATATTCATAATTTTAAAATATCTGATTGATTAATGCTTTTTCTCCTCCAACAGATGGTAAATTACTCTCAGGATAAATTCCAGGGCTACTTGGCTTATGCTTGTCTCTAGTACCGAACATAGCACCTGGCTTAGGACAATGGTAAGGGACAAGACACCAATATTCCAAGTACCCGCCAGCAAAATATGAAATCTAACACATTTGGACACACATGGTAAAAGTGATCCTCCTAGAAGGTAAGAAGGATACACTGAGCTACTTGCTCATGTTGCTTCAGCCTTTACACTATAACTGTCTTATGAACTATAAAATTCTCCAGACAAAAACAAAATATTTTAGATATTTCTCTGAATTAAAAAAAAAATAAGACACATGCCTTCACTTAGCAGATGAAAAGTCAAGTCTTCAAGCCCCCATATCTACCGACCTACTATACCTGTACACACGTTCTAAGGGAAATGAAATTATTTCTAAGAATTACATGAACTTCGGGTTCCTGGCTGGCTTGGTCGGAAGAGTGTGAGACTCTTGATCTTGCGGTCATAAGTTCAAGCCCCAGGTTGGGTGCAGAGATTACTTACATAAATAAAACTTAAAAAACAAAACAAAACAAAACTATATAAACTTATAAAGAATTCTGTTACTTCATCAGTCTGTGTAAGAAGCCAAATTCACTGCAAATTCTAAAGTTTATTTCCTGTATTTGAACCTTCACAATTAATTCAACAAATATTTCCTGAAGGTTTTTGTGTAGAAAACTCTCCTGGGAAAAGAAAAGCCATCAAAATGACAAAAATATGGCTATTAACTCAAACAGCTTAAAATCTCACAGAGAAAATAAGAAAAGTAATTAAAAAAAAATCAAATAAGAGTAAGAGAAGCGCTGAAGGATCAAACGCTAAAGGGATCAAATTTGGTTAGAAATTTGTCATGGAAGACATCATGGAGGAATATTAAGAGGAGCAGTGCTCAGCAGAAACCAAGAAATGAATTTGAACCAAATTCTGAAAATACCAAGTAGTCTTATAAGACAGAAGGACCGGGAAATGGAGAAATGAGGCACCTGGATGGCACAGTTGGTGGAACACACAACTCTTAATTAATCTTGGAGTTGTGAGTTCCAGCCCCTATGGGTGTAGAGAGAGAGTACTTAAAAGTCAAAAGAAAAAGAAAAAGAAAAACTGAAAGAGAAAGAAAAGAGAAACGAAATGAAAACTGAAACAGAAAGAGAAACGAAACAAAACAAAAAGAAAAAAGAAAAAGCAAGGACAGAGAAATGGTACAATAGGAAAAAAAGGCTGGAATCGTAATATACAGAACCTGTCCCAAATTCGGAATTGGAATAAGAATTCAATTATTAAAAAGAGAAGATGGGGCGCCTGGGTGGCGCAGTCGGTTAAGCGTCCAACTTCAGCCAGGTCACGATCTCACGGTCCGTGAGTTCGAGCCCCGCGTCAGGCTCTGGGCTGATGGCTCAGAGCCTGGAGCCTGTTTCCGATTCTGTGTCTCCCTCTCTCTCTGCCCCTCCCCCGTTCATGCTCTGTCTCTCTCTGTCCCAAAAATAAATAAACGTTGAAAAAAAAAAAAAAAGAGAAGAAAATATTTTCAAAACAAGAGAATACGAAAAAAGTCTAATACTTTAATAAATAATATTAATAAGTTCCCAAAGAGGGGCAACTTGGGTGGCTCAGTCGGTTAAGCATCTGGCTCTTGATTTCGGCTCAGGCCATGATCTCACAGTTCATGAGATTGAGCCCAACTGTCAGGCTCTGTGATGATGTGCAGAGCCTGTTTAGGATTCTCTCTCTCTCTCTCTCTCTCTCTCTCTTTCCCTCTCTCTCTACCCCTCCCTCCCTCTCTCTCTCAAAACAAACAAAACAAAATAATATAATCCCAAAGAAACACTGTTCTAAATAGTGACAAGAAAAAAGGAAATGATGGTTTGATCACACTATGCATTAATTAATATTTATAGACTAGACTAGAAAATAGAACACTTCAACCATATGCCTTTTTAAAATTCTGGATTACAAGCTAGTAACTTACAGAACTTTGTGAACCCTCCCTCCATTCTCAATAACTTAACACCCTTCAATTCTAGAGCATGGCTTTGGTACTAGAAAATACTGGTTTGAGAACCAGCTCTGACCATCAGTTTCACCATCTGTAAATTGCAGATAATAATGCTATCTACTTCATAACGTTGTTAATGTGATGATGTACATAAAGCAGTGAGCAGGGGCGCCTGGGTGGCTCAGTCGGTTGAGGGTTCGACTTCAGCTCAGGTCATGATCTCACGGTCTGTGAGTTCCAGCCCTGCGTCGGGCTCTGTGCTGACAGCTCAGAGCCTGGAGCCTGCTTCGGATTCTGTGTTTCCCTCTCTCTCTCTGACCCTCCCCCGTTCATGCTGTCTCTCTCTGTCTCAAAAATAAATAAACATTAAAAAAAAATTAGAAAAAAAAAAAGAAAGAAAAAGCAGTGAGCCAAGTCCCTGGCAAATATAAGCACTTCATTTATTCATCCAACTACGACTTATTTCAGTTCCTACACTATGCCAGGCACTGTTCTAGGAACTGGGAACAAGTGGTGAAGAAGACACATTAAAAAACGTGCCCTTGTGACACATTCTAGTGAGGAAGGCAGACAATGAACAATTAACTAAGCACATATACATATTCTGATGTCAGAGAATGACACGTGCTATATAAAGAAAACTAAATCAACCTAAAAAGATTAAGAGGAATGGAAGGCACTATTTCAGAAAGGTCAGTCAGGCAAGGCCTCTTTGAGGACAGGCTATAAGAATGTCAGCTAGTAGTAGTAAGGAATTGCTTATAGTTTCTACTCCTTTAATGATGATGGGGTTCCAGTGGATTATTAATCAGACATTTATGGGGCACTTGGGTGGCTCAGTTGGTTAAGCATCCAACTCTTGATTTCAGCTCAAGTCATGATCTCACGGTTCATGAAATCAAGCCCCATGTCGGGCTGTGCACTGACAAGCCTGCTTGGGATTTTCTCCCTCTCTCTGCCTCTCCCCTGCTCACTTTCTCTCTCTCAATTTCTCTCTCTCTCTCTCAAAAATAAATAAACATTAAAAAAAAAAATCAGACATCTGTTTTTTACAATTATTTACAAATTAGAGTCTACATAAAAGTTACCTAAAGATAATAGTTAAGCAAGCTCATTGCATTTTCTTTGTGGACAAATGCTAAAATATTCTTACACCAAAAAAAAAAAAAAAAAAAAAAAAAAAAAAAGTATCACCTAGTACTCAAACAGGATGCACAGATTACATGATAATGGTAAGATGTATTAATGAATTTTCCTGATTAACGAGTCAGTTGCTTGAGAAAGAAAAATATACTCTCCCTAATACAAAGTATTAAGATACAGTCACTCATTAAATTATTACTTACTTCACTTTCAGCAAAATGCCTCTCTCCCTTCAGGCACAGGGAAGACCGTCTCAGTGTCTTCTCATCTCCATCATCAAAAACTATGAGGAGGTAAAATTGGAAACTACTGAAGGATGTTTTCAAAGGTTAACAAGATGATATAAACTATCGTTTAATTTTCTGAGGGTAAACAGAACGATTGTTTAAGAAGATTACACTTAAAAATGTAGTTCACATTTTAGGTTTACTAAATGACAACGTTAAATTCTAAAGTATCTTTTCCAATTTCTAGTGATAAACAATATAGCTGAAATGAACACATTTCCTGACCCAGAAAACACCACATGAAAATAAGAAGCTAGCATTTTAGGAAGAAACTATTTAAATGCTAATTAACCCATCTCAATATTGTAAAGGAAAGGCAAGTTTTCCAGCTGGTAAATACAGACATCCAAAAAACAAGAACAAAAACCAGAACGAGTACAAATTTGTATATTCAGACTGCTCCTAAAAAAATTGTTTTTATTATTTAAAGCAGGGTTTCTAAACCTGAGTACTACTGATATTTTGGGGCAGGTTAATTCTTTGTCATGAGAGGCTATTCTGAGCACTACAGGCTACTTAGCAGCATCCCTGGCCTCTAGCCACTAGATGCCACTAGTGGCTTCCCAGTTGTGACAACCAAAAATGTTTCCTGCCAAAGACACTGTCAAAGGTTCCTTGGGTGACAAATCTGCTCCCCACTGAAAACTACTTAAAGTACTAAAATGTCCCAGAGAATTTACTGTAAGTTCATAGATACACAAAATATACATATATTTTATAATTTTAGCATATGCTGACATTCCTCACCAATTATGGGGGAAAAATAACCCTATTTCAAATAAAGTTACTAAGCTTTGATTTTATTAGAAACAGCACTTCTTGCCTAAGTGACAAAACTGGTTCTTATATATTAAATGAGACTTTGTGAGACTGGATAAATAACTTTTAGTATGTTTTTTAAACGGTGCACATTTATGAGACTGATGACCATACGTAGTTACCACCAAACTTACTTCCCAGAATTGCTCACAGTCTTGTAACCTACATAAGGTCAATTTTCTCATCTCAAATTAAAATCCCCCCTAAGTTTTTTTCTCATCCCACAAAAACATAAACAAAACTCATCTATACTATTTCCAAGCTCCATGAAATTCTGACATCATCAAAGACATTTTAACTAGGTGTCTATTTTCATCTATGAGGTCATTAAAGACTATGAATTATTCCCATTCAATAAATAATGCCAGGATATTTGGCTATTGATTTGGCAGGTAGGGGAAATCTGACATTTCAAAATGTTCAAAAAACTGAACTGCAGGAGAAATAAAAAGCTATTTGCAAACCAAAAATAAAACTATAAATTGAAGAATACATTGGAAAATAAATTTATTAACACTGACGGAAGGAAGCCCTTTTAAACAAGATTCAACAAGTAAAACTACAAAGGAAAAGGTGATCAGAGGAAAACTTACACTGAAAATTGATAGCAGAGAAAAAAAGTAAAGCAATAGGAGAAAAATACTTGCAACTAAAGGAACCAAGGGATAATAATATTCAGAATATATAAAGATCTCATATCCTATAAATAAGAAAAAGATAACCATCCCAACAGGAAAAGGGGGAAACTGGAAAGGCACTATAACATGCAATTCAAAAGAGAGAAAATACAAATGAAATGATGTTCCTTTCAAGAAATATATGAAAAAATGTTCAGTCTCACTAGTAATCATGGGAGGGGCATATTAAAACAAAACTGAGATACTGCTTTGTATCCAGATGGGCAAAAATTTTACAGATTACCGACATCAAATTTTACAAGGGCTGGGAAAAGAAGTGCACTCACACACTGTCCATGGAAGGGTAAATGAACAGTCTTCCAGGAAGGTGGTTTTCATTACCTACTAAATTTTAAAGGTACATTCATTTCACTTCACTCTGTGTCTACTTCTCGATATATACATATACTAGGGAAAAACAGGAATAACGTGTATTCAGGAAACATTCAATCCACCATTTATTTTAATAGCAAGAAAACTGGCAACATCATGAGTTGAAAGTAAACAAAATTAAAAAAAAAAAAAGAAGGGATGCCTGGGTGGCTCATCGGGTCCAACTTCGGCTCAGGCATGATCTATGATCTCATGGTTGGTGGGCTCGAGCCCCACATCGGGCTCTGTGCTAACAGCTCAGAGCCTGGAGCCTGCCTCGGATTCTGTGTCTCCCTCTCTCTCTCTCTGCCCCTCCCTTGCTCACACTCTGTCTCTCAAAAAATAAATGTTAGAAAAAATTTAACAAAAAAAACTTATGGCACATCAAATATTATGAAACATACTACTATAATTAAAAGAAATTTCTCTGTTGCACAACATGAATATACTTACTACTGAAATATACATTTACAAATGGTTAAGACAGAAAAAAGCTTCTCTTGAAAAGATACACCTCTTGAAGAGATATATCTCTTGAAGAGATATAACGATATACTTTGAAGTGAAAAAAGCTACAAATTCAACTTTATAATATATACGCTAATTTCAAATTATACTTTATGCACATATTTATGAAATAAACACTTTAAAGACCTGGAAAGATTAAAAAATTACCAGTAATAATATCTTTAGTATTACGGGAGGAACTAAATCAAGGAAATTTTGCTTTATTTGTATTACCTCTGAAAATACATTTTTAAAAGATTTATTCCCTTACCTACAGTGTACCAACTTGCGTCTGTTAATTTATTGATAACAGCTTCCTGATATGCACCATCAAGATTCTTCACTTCCACAATAGCTCCAACCTAAAAAGTTAGAAAAACGTTTAGAAGATAAATGAAATCAAAAACTGGCTTTTTTTTTTTTAACTGAGTGCGTGCTGGTGAAGAATAAAAGTAACTAGTGATTTGTGTTAAAGTGCCAGCAGTTTTACCTACCACTGTTTTTGTGCCATCTGTGAAAATGTCAAAAAAGTAAATTCGTAAAAAAGTAAATAATATCTAAATACTGTTGTGAAAATAGTGTTGCCCTTACAACAACTTCCCTGAAAGGGTCTTGGGGAGACCCCAGAGGTCCTCAGACCACACTTTGAGAACCACTATCTATGAAATGGACTGCCCTTGCCTCCTATTACCACTCCTCTTTCAAAGAGGCTGGGGAAGGAGAGAAACAGTTAAGAGCAAGCTCTGGCATCTCCTTAAGAGTTATAATTTACCACTAATGACAATCATTTTAAATATTTTCCATTCTGATCAAGAAAATGCTGAGAATTACATTTTTATGGTCTTTAACACTACATCAAACAGCTTCTGCACAGCAAAGGAAATCATCAACAAAATGAAATGGCAACCCACTGAATGGGACAAAATATTTGCAAATCATATATGTGATAAGGGGTTAATATCCAATTTACAGAGAGAGAGAGAACTAATACAACTCAATAGCAAAAACAAAAACAAAAAACATAACAAAAAAACCACACCAAAACAGTCCAATTAAAAACCGGGCAGAGGATGTGAGTAGACATTTTTCCAAAGATGACACGCAAATAGCCAACAGGTCCATAAAAAGATGCTCAACATCAGTAATCATCAGGGAAATGAAATCGAAACCACTGTAGGTTATCATCTCACACCTGTTAGAATGGCTGTTATCAAAGACAACAAATAACAAGTGTTGGCAAGGACATGGAAAGAAAACGGAACCCTCGTGCACTGTTGGTGGGAATATAAAATAAACTGGTACAGCAACTATAGCAAACAGTATGGAGGTTTTTAAATTAAAAAGAAAACTATGACCCAGCAATTCCACTAGTGGACATCTATCCAAAGAAAACGAAAACACTAATTCAAAAAGATATCTGCACCCCCATGTTCATTGCAGTATTGTTGACAACAGCCAAAATACAGAAACAACCTGAGTATCCACTGCTGGATGCACAGATAAAGAAATACACACACACACACACACACACACAAACACACACACACACACACACACACACACACACACAGGAATACTATTCAGCCATAAAAAGTAAGGAAACCTTGCCATTTGCAACAACATGGATGGACTCTGAGGACATTATGCTAAATGAAATACCAGACAGAGAAAGACAAGTATCAGATGGTATCACTTACATGCGGAATCTAAAAACCAAAACTAATAAAAAAACCAGAAGCTCACAGATACAGAGAACAGACTGGTCATTTCCCAACCAGAGGGTGGGAAAGAAGTGGTGAGTGGATAAAATGGGTAAAAAAGTGGTTAAAAGGTACAAACTTCCAGTTATAAAAATAGTCCTGGGGATATATTGAACAGACAGCAATGGTTACTATAGTCAATAATACTGTACTGCATATTTGAAAGTTGCTGAGAGTAAATTTTAAAAGCCTCTATGACAAGAAAAAATTTCAACTGTGTATGGTGATGGATGTAATTAGACTTACTGTATGGATCAAACATCCAATCATCATATTGTATACCTTAAACTAATATAATGTTATATGTCAATCATACCCCTGAAATTAAAAGTATATATGATCTTTATGGTAATAACAAAAAACAAACTTGTTCAGAGAACAGAGTGTTAGCCCCACACAATGCCCAAAGTGGAGAAGGAAACTGGAGAATTACCAAAGCTTTTATCAAATGACTGTAGTCAAAAATACGTGGTACTATTTTTTTTAATTTAATAAGTGGTCTAGGTATTATATTTCATGTGAACTCATCTGAAAATACATTAAGATCAAATGACCACCACTTTTGGTAGGTTTATTTCCTCTAAGAGAAACATTTACCCAAATGCTGACCCTTCCTATCAGGTAACAGAAAGCTATGAAGTATTTTAGGGAATACAAAATCTACACACACACACACACACACACACACACACACCAATCAACAGATAAAGAAAAATACTTTAACATCTTGACCTCAAAATTTAATATAGTTGCCTGTGTCAAAATCAAAATGGTACTAAGCCCTAATCACAAAGAAAATTGTAATAAAGTAAGAAAAACCAAACAAGTAAAATAAACCAGCTATACAAGGAGGTGGGAGCAGAAGGAGAAAAAGAGGGCTTGAGGTTACAAAGCAGTTGCCTACTCTATCTCTTCGCAACACTGAACATATTTTGCAGGTTGTACGAGCTGGCCTGTGCATGTGAACAGGGCAGAGTCAGTGAGAGCCATATGCTGGTGTGCTTATGAGGCAAAAACGTAAACAAGGCATGAAAGTGTACGTATGTGTTCTGAACATCCAGAGGGCACGTGCTACAGTTATAGGGTGTGAGCCTATTGGAATTTGGGCTCTGCCGTTACTATCTGGAAAGGCCAGATTACTGGACCTCCCTTTAGTTTCTTCTTCTGTAAAGAGCTATTATGAGGATTATATAAGATAATGTGTGCAAAAGATTTAGCACAGTACTAGCACATACTAAGTGCTAAATAAATGGTGCCAAGCATCAAAAGTATAGTGTTTCGTCTCTTTTGTCCCTGCAATGGTGAATATGTATGTGTCACATTAAAGATGGCACCTACGAAACAGAAATGGTGGAAAATAATTTTTATACGGCAATATTTTTTAGCAATTATAAGCTTTAGTTCTCTCTATTGCCTCCTAAGGCTCTGGGGATCCAATTAAAAGCCTTTAAATCAATCACAAACAAACAACTGACAGATACACATATCTAATTCTCCAAAAAGTACAGCTGCATTGGTAAAGGATTTTTCTTGCATCTGTAAATTCTGTTAGCACTTCTTAAAATTCACCCAGCCAGGCCACTGCCCAATTTTCAGACATTCAGAAGGGCCAAAGAGCCCAGTGGCTACCCACACACTCCCTTTAGCTTGCTCACTAGTCGAGAGGAGAAGAGCCCTTATTTCAGCTACCAGTGAGGAAACATGAACGCAAACAAATACATCTGTATGTAACATGTTCATCACTTTAACTGCCTGATAACCCTTAAAAAATTTTTCATTTGCTTGTAGCTGCTTCAAAGGATTAACACTCTAAAAGCCACGTTTTTAACGTGTTGGGTTTTTTCCCTCACTTTTCACATCATCATGGAACTTAACATCATTCAATCCCCAATTCATCACATATTAATTCTGGAAGTAAAATATGGTAAAACGGACAGATGAGTACACAAAAAGCAGTCAATGCTTCCTGGATGTTCACTTTATTCCTAAATGCAGGTTTTACGATCACATCAGGTTTCACTGAACATTAAATCTATTGTTTTCTACCGGTCTATTCAGAGAGAATTATGTTGACCAACTCAATAACAAAACAGCCAATGAATTGAAAAAAAAAAAAAAATGACCAACTGTAATTATTAATGTAGCATTAATGAAGGAATTCTAATGCTTCCAATGAAGCATTAGAATTAATAATGAATAAATAAATGAATTACCTTTAGCGGGCCCTTTATGTGGTCATCCTGAACTTCCACTGTCGAAGAATCATGTCTAAATGTTACCTAGAGATCATAAATTTAATTAGCCACATATACACACAAAATCAAGTGATACAGGCTCATTAATGCATGATTTAATTTTCATTACGAGTAATCTAAACTAACTGCTACCTAGTGTATGTAAGATCTCAATCCCTAACTAAGTAAACTGAAATATTTATTATTTAAACAGAAAACTTCCGAGACGAAATTAGTTGGTGTTTCACATATCATACTCTACTCAACACTATTATTTATTACATTAGTAGTAGTTTAATTTCTTTTCCTAAAAAATGAGGGGAAAAAAGGTAGAGACCTTAGGCAATTAGGTCCTGTATAATTCTGTGAAGGCCTAGTTTAATAATAAGCAGTAACAACAAACATTTACTGAGAGCTAAGCATCAGGCTCAAGCATCAAATGTATGACCTTATTAGGTAAGTATGATTGTTCCCACTTTGTTGATAAGAAAACTGAGGAGCATAAAGAATAAGTAACTGGTCCAAGATCACAGAACTGGTACATGGTGGCACTGAGATTCAAACTCAGGCAGTCTACCTCCAGAAGTTTACTCTACTCTCTATCAGTATAGCAATCAGAGAATGGGAAACCAGATGTAAGGAGATTAAGTTAAAAATACAGTTCAAGTTTAAATATTTAATTAGCTGGTGAAAACTAGCATAGCCTCCAGTATTCAGTATAGAAAAAGTTGTTCTTCCTATACAAAGCAAGAATTCTTACAGGAATTGAAACATCAACATGGTCTTATCAGATATGTAGGATAACCAATTTACATAATTTGCTCACAAAGGAGCTATGAAAAGAGATGCCCGGTACTCACAGCATCTCAGGCGTTTCTGTCTTACACAAAAGCATTACCACATTTCATTTAAATTATGTATTTAAGTATCTCTGTCATTCACTTAGACTTGAAGTCAATTTATGACAGGGATCAGATTTTAACACTAGAGTTTCAACACCTAACATAGGGCTTAGCACACAGATGCACAATAAATGAAAACTGATGAGGAAGAAGTTTATCAACAAACTGTTAAATGCGTGTTAACTTTGAATCATATACAAACTAAACCAGTATCAAAATTTATCACTGTATCTGCTGAGAAAATAATTAACTTTGAATCATACACAGATTTTTAGAGCAGCCAAAAAAATTAACAATTTTAGATATTCGTTATTTACAAGACACACAAGACACAAGGTACTGGTATGATGTACTATCAACAGAGGCAGCAGAGACTAACAGTTTTCTTCCTTTTATTAATAGCAAGAAATGGCAGGAGTGATACATGCCATTTAGCTGCTTCATTCATTAAACAGCAGCATCCAGCTGAGAACTCCATGTCAGGGCTAAAATCTAGCCTGTGCCCTGCAGACCAAAGCATGCGTCCTAGAGTATAACTGCTCCTGTCCAAAAGAAACACCTTTTTCTAACTAATATGAAAGTCTTACCTGTAGGCCATGCTCTGCTAAGGAGACTATCCACCAGGATGGAGGACTTTTGTCTAATTCACACTAAGGTGTTACCTGTGCTGGTAGGAGCCCTGTCTAGAAGAGTGAGGAACCAGATAAAAGGCTTCCTCTTCATTTCTGAGATAGCAGTGGCAAAAAAAAAAAAAAAAATGAGTGCTCAGGTAACACCGGTGTGTGAAACCAGAACAGGAAATGCCACTATATGAACACTGTAAGAGTACCCACAAAAATCAAATCACAAAAGAGCTCACACGCACCATGCACGTGAAAACTGAAGGCAGTGGCAGGGCCAAGACTAGATTCCTATGGGTTTACAGTTAATTTAAAGGTCTTATCACAATGGATCTTAACTAGGGGTGTAAGTGACCCAGGAAGCTGTTTTCCACACATCCATGCATAAAAACCTAAGTATATATAAGCAAGGGAAAAACTCCGGAAGAGAATCTAAACTCTCCACCAGACATACAACACCTCTATGGCCTGTTTAATAACTGGTGATATTCAAACCAGTGTTTTACAGAGTATCTCCTAATCTGGACTACATAAATCCCTTGAGGACAAAGATCAGGTCACCCTCATAGCCCCACCCTCCTTCCCACCTAACAGGTTACCACTCAGTAAATAACTGACAAATGAATAAACATCTACCTTCAAATATTTTACCTGTGCTATATTTTTCAACACCGATAATTTACCAAAATGTAAACAATTACATTCTGCATTATCTGAGAAAAACACAAGTACTTAAGAAAGATAGAGGATAAGGAAATCAACTAGATCTACCTTATTTTACTGTTATCTAAAATCTCATCAATTATAAATCACATTTCAATTTGATGGTTAAAATGGGAAGGGGAGGTCTAAAATTAAGAATTAAACTGCATGACTTCTAAGGTCCTTTCCAGCTCTAAAAGGTTAACAACACAAACAGTACCAAGTCTATAACAAAATAGCATTCAAAATACCAATTTGTAATAACCTAACTTCATTCCAATTAGAATACTTTAAAATGCCAAATAATGCGTGCTCGCTTCGGCAGCACACATACTAAAACTGGAACGATGCAGAGAAGATTAGCATGGCCCCCCTGTGCAAGGATGACATGCGCAAATTCATGAAGCTTCCACATTTTTGACAAAATCTCAGAAATAGACATTGTTAAAGATCTGATGAGAGTTCATTATGATGCAACTGACAACGAAATTTGGTTATTTCTGTGACATATAACACTATAAGTAATCAGAATGTTAAGTGATGACCTTATACCAAAACATTAAAACTTTAGGAACTGCATATATACTTGGGCAGTTACAGCATTTACCTGTGCAATACAACCTAAGGTTTACCACTGGACAACAGTGCTTTTCCAAGTAACTTAGCATCCCAAATAAAAAGTCCTAATTGGTCAAAAAGAACTTTAAAAAAATAAAAAATAAAAATAAATAAAAATAAAATACCAAATAATGCTTTGTTTTCGGGTATGTGACAATCATTACATAGAAACTAAAGTCATCTTGCAGGGAAATAAAGTCTTAAGTACACTCACCAAATAAAAGTTTAAATATCAAATACTGACCGTATAATTTATAAAATCTACATATACTGTACCTTGACTTTGACAAGTCTTTTTGCTGTCTTGATCTTGGCTTCACAAAAGGCTCCTCTGTATTTAGCACTCACATCAGTGCCCACTGTCAAATAGGGAGGCTCATCAAGGGCCTAAAAAATGCAAACAAATATAATTAGATTTAAACTCTAATTCTCTGGTACAATTAGACCTCCGAATGGCAGATCTAATCTTGTTACAGCTACAAGAGTTGTAATAACTGAATGCAATAATGTGTTAGTAAGAACCGTTTGTAAAATACTTTAACTTAAAAATAAGTAAAATCTATGTATCAAAAACCCATTTAGGGGTGCCTGGGTGGCTCAGTCAGTTGAGTGTCCAACTTCAGCTCAGGTCATGATTTAGCGGTTCGTGGGTTCGAGCCCCACGTCGGGCTCTGTACTGACAGCTCAGAGCCTGGAGCCTGCTTCAGATTCTGTGTCTCCTTCTCTCTCTGCCCCTCCCCCACTTGTACTCTGTCTCTATCAAAAATAAATAAATGTAATTAAAAAAAATTTTAAAAACCCATTTAAATGTATGTCATATGGGGTGCCTGGGTGGCTCAGCAGGTTAAGCGTCCAACTTCAGCTCAGGTCAGGATCTCGCAGTTCATGAGTTTGAGCCCCATGTCGGGCTCTGTGCTGACAGCTCGGAGCCTGGAGTCTGCTTCGGATTCTGTGTCTCCCTCTCTCTCTGCCCCTCCCCGACTCACGCTCTGTCTCTCCCTGTCTCTCAAAAATGAATAAACATTAAAGATATTTTTTTAATCAACATATTTATCATATAAGATAAAAATGCATTTTTTACTCTATATAAAATGCATATAGTCCATGATATGAATCAGCTTAATCACAAGTTTATCATTCCATCCACCCTTCCATCTACTCATTCATTCAAATATTCACATACTATATGACCACCTAAAGAGAAGGCAGATCCTTAAAAGTTTAAAGTCTAAGAAAATTTCTTTTAATATTTAGACCGTATCTTAGTAGCTACCCAAATTCAGAATAGCTTTGTCATAACCCTATCTAGACAATTCTAAGGCAGAGTAACGTAACACAAAGGGAGTGGGAGGAATTACATGTATTCAAACTACTGGAGAAAAAACAATATGAAGATTTCTAATCTGGGAATTCTTAAATACTCTGGCATGGGTTCACTGTTTATTTACCCATCTATATTAAAATTTTTAATTTCTTCACTTAGGATTTAGTTTTATTCTGTGTGTGTGATTTAGTTTTTAATAGTCCTAATCTAGCTGCTCTGACTTTTTACAATCAGGTACATTTCTGTGTAAAATCTAGAAATCTAAGAAGTTTTGCTTAATCAATTTCACAATCAAAGAAAGATTATGTGAGTAACTTTTCCCAAAGTGTTTTACAAGAAGTACTAATATCCTGAGATACTCCACCAACAAGAGAAGGAGGAGAGAATTTGGGAAAATCAGTTTATTGAATAAATCCCTACTCTGCCTCATCATTTCCTTATCTGTTTGTCCAAGGAAACTTTTTTTTTCTATTAACATCTATTAACATTCTGCAGAAATTCCATAGAACATAAGATAGAAAATGCTATTAATACAGCAGTGAATGATGAAAATATAAATTTCACTTGGGTCTTAAACTCATTCCAATAGTTGTGGCTAATACACATGAGAGTGATAAAAAAAAAAAAAAAAAAAGATATTTATTCCAGGGGCACCTGGGTGGCTCAGTCGGTTAAGCGCCTGACTTCAGCCCAGGTCATGATCTTGCCATTCCTGATTTGAGCCCCATGTCAGGCTCCGTGCCTGGAGCCTGCTTCAGATACTGTGTCTTCCTCCTCTCTCTGTCCCTCCCTGACTCACATTCTGTTTCTCTCTCTCAAAAATAAATAAACATAAAAAAATTTTTTTAAGATATTTATTGTAATGCTATACCAAAAGTGATGTAATCAAATAACTGTAGTAACTTTTCCTAAAAGGTGAGAAGTATCATAAACCAAGACAAAAGTGCTACAACTAAAAAATATCAGGGTGACCTCCTCAATGGCCATTTGTTTCACATTCTATTTATTTCACAAAAATATTTTTTAAAAGAACACAAAGCAATATCAAGTATATGGGGTTTTTTATGTCTATGTATTTTTAAGACAAAAAGAGCACATGTGGGGAAGGTGCAGAGACAGGGGGACAGAGGATCAAAAGCAGGCTCTCTACTGACAGCAGAAAGCCTGATGTGGGGGCTTGAGCCCAGGAACCACAAGATCATGACCTGAGACAAAGTCAGACGCCCAACCAATCGAGCCACCCAGGAGCCCCTAAGTATGTTGTTTTTAAAATCTACATGAGGGGCACCTGGCTGGCTGAGTTGGTAAAGCATGCAACTCTTGGTCCTGGGGTAGTGAGTTCAAATCCCATGTTGGGCATAGAGATTACTTGAAAAAAAAAGGTAAAAAAAAAAAACAAAACAAAACAAAAGAAAGGTAAAATGGGGCCCCTGGGTGGCTCAGTCAGTTACACTTCTGACTCCTGGTTTCAGCTCAGGTCATGCATGATCTCACGACTGGGGAGTTCCAGCCCTGCCTCGGGCTGTGCACTGACAGTGTGGAGCCTGCTTGCGATTCTTTCCCCCTGCCCCTTCCCTTCTCACTCTGTCTCTCGCAAAATAAATAAATAAATAAAAACTGTTTAGAAAAGGCAAAAAGAAAAAAAAAGAAAAAAGAAAAAAAAAACTACCTAGGAAAATGCCCATATTTCAATTCATTTATGTTATGAGTATATACTCTTACAGAAAGATGATAATTCCTGAAATTCTACATTTTAAATTTGTTGTTATCATTGACTACAACTTGATCATTCTGTACTGCTCTTGAACCTAAAGTTAATAAATGCATTTTTATAGTTTATCTGTCTTAGCCCTCTGAAAATACCATTTTCCACTGTCAAAACCTTGGTTAAATTCCAGTCAAGCTATTGGCTTTTTTAGATATCAAGTATATGAAACAGACTCACAGCACTTCACCCAGAAATTTTAAGTAAATTTCAGAAAGACATCAATTCACTTTGTGGTTCAACTGATATTGTATGTAATTGCTAGAAAAGGAAATGGTGAGCCTGTCTTCACTACCACAGGCTCATTACTCTCTACAACTTGTAAACCTCTCTCATTAACACATCCTGCCTTATTAGTTAGGAAATTTATTTTCACAGACAAACAGAATGGTTAAAAATAAATGAAAACTTATGAAGAACGAGAAATTGGGAAATGTAGAAAAAAAACAAGAAATCAACTCAAAGTTGCACATTTGTGCCTACTCAGAAACAAATATTTAATATGTGATAAGCTTTTTAGATATTTTTATGATAGAGATTGTGAACAAAAAGGGGAATAGAATAGCAATATATTTAGACTACTAGTATACAAACCATTTACATTTTCTTTTCGTTAATATTCATACCAAACCCTAGCAACACTCCCAATGATAGCAAGCTATAAAGATGTTTACTGAGCAGATTTATTCAACTTAAATTTGAGATTTCCCCCCAAAACCAAGACCATCTCACATTTTCTTTTCTTTTTTAATTTACATCCAAATTAGTTAGCATATAGTGAAACAATGATTTCAGGAGTAGATTCCTTAGTGCTCCTTACCCATTTAGCCCATCCCCCCTCCCACAACCCCTCCAGTAACCCTTAGTTTGTTCTCCATATGTATGAGGAGTCTCTTCTGTTTTGTCCCCCTCCCTGTGTTTATATTATTTTCATTTCCCTTCCCTTATGTTCATCTGTTTTGTCTCTTAAAGTCCTCATAAGAGTGAAGTCATATGATTTTTGTCTTTCTCTGACTAATTTCACTTAGCATAATACCCTCCAGTTCCATCCATGTAGTTGCAAATGGCAAGATTTCATTCTTTTTGATTGCCAAGTAATACTCCATTGTATATATACATACACACCACATCTTTATCCATTCATCCATCGATGGACATTGGGGCTCTTTCCATACTTTGGCTATTGTTGATAGTGCTGCTAGAAACATGGGGGTGCATGTGCCCCTTAGAAACAGCACACCTGTATCCCATGGATGAATGTCTAGTAGTGCAATTGCTGGGTCATAGGGTCGTTCTATTTTTAGTTTTTTGAGGAACCTCCATACTGTTTTCCAGAGTGGCTACACCAGTTTGCATTCCCACATCTCACATTCTTACCAACATAAAAATCCATGCAGACAGAAAACAGTAATAATTACCTCAAATATTGTGGGGAGCAAATTATTATTTTGAAGGCTAACAGTTCCCTTCCTTCAAGCTAGAATACATGAAAATGAATTAGCAAAACATATAAAGAAAATGTGTATTAGAAAAATACTTGAGGGGTGCATGGGTGGCTCAGTCAGTTAAGCATCTGACTTCAGCTCAGGTCATTATCTCCCCGCTTATGGGTTCGAGGCCATGTCAGGCTCTATGCTGACAGCTCAGAGCCTGGAGCCTGCTTTGGATTCTGTGTCTCCCTCTCTCTCTGCCCCTCCTCTGCTCATTGTCTTTCTCTCTCTCTCAAAAACATTAAAAAAGAGAGAAGAGAGGAAAAATACTTGAAAAGGGAAACCAAAGTATAATAAACAACTGCTAAATTGAAATACATTGTTAGAACAGTGTATATTGTCTTAAAGGCTACAGATGAAAAGCAAAGATCTATGTTCTGAGCTTACCTCTGCCTCTATTACTTTGTTTTGCATCATCTTAGATAAGTTACTTTTCTGTTCTTAAATTCTCATCATTAGATGAATATAAGAATTTGAATTTTGAATACCTTTGTCTAACAAGTCTATCTCAAAGCATTGGGGTTACAGAGATAATCAGAATGGGATACTTTTAAGACACATAATCATCTAGAACTGAAACTATGCTAACCCAAATATAAATGAGAATTTCTCATGAGAAAAACAAATGAAATCCATAATCTACCTACATGTTCAGCTTTGTGTGCATATAAAGCAGACTAATAGCACAGGCTTTCAAAGCAGAAAGATATGGTCCTAACCCCAGGTCAATTCCGTACACTAACGATGAATTTTTGTAGACTACCATATCTCTCTAAGCTTCAGGTTCTACATCAGGAAAACACGGTCAATATTAGAAAGCACTCAATTATGATGCCTCAAGTATTTAGCTATTAACAATTACTATTACTATTATGAAACACTCAAGGTGGACAAACAAGTCATTAAACCAATGTAAGTTCAGATTTGGCACTCCTCCTTTTTTTCTTTTTAAAATGCAAGAAGAAAACCTCATTTTTAATGATTGCTCATCATAAGTCCGTGCAAATGGAAAAGTTACACCATTTTCCTCACCTTTCCAACTAAGGTCAATACTCTCAGAATATATTATTTTTCAGTATGAAATCTAATGAGAAAATACCACAGGATATCTGGCAATATGTATATGTCTTTAAAATATTACTCTATTTCTAGAAATACAAAAATAATCAAAGATATTTATATGTTGTACATATAGAAAAAACATACATAATAAAGACAGGAATAGCTGTTAAAAGGAATTAAAGAGAACAGAGGGGCGCCTGGATGGTTCAGTCGGTTAAGCGTCCACCTTTGGCTCAGGTCACGATCTCACCGCTCGTGAGTTCAAGCTCTGCGCTGGGCTCTGTGCTAACAGCTCAGAGCCTGGAGCCTGCTTCAGATTGTCTCTTTCTCTCTGCCCTCCCCCACCCCCCGCCCTGCTAGTGTTCTTCTCTCTCTCTCTCTCAAAAATAAGTATACATTAAAAAAAATTTTTTTAAAAAGGGAATGGAATGGAGGAGTATGCATATGAAAATCTGCCATTCAAAATAAGCGTTCCTATTTTTTAAAATTGTTACAATTCGCATGTATTCTTTGCTTTTTAATTTTTGCTTTTGAGAGAGAGAAAGTGAGTACATAAGCAGGGAAGGGGCAGAGGGAGAGAGAGAGAATCCCCAGCAGGCTCCGCACTGACCCAGGCAGGGTTCAATCCCACAATCCTGGGATCATGACCTGAGCTGAAATCAAGAGTTGGTGGCTCAACTGACTGAGCCACCCAGGCACCCCCATTCTTTGCTTTTTAAAATGTATACTAACAAAAGGAGGGGTGCCTGGGTGGCTCAGTCGGTTGAGTGACTGACTCTTGATTTTGGCTCAGGTCATGATCTCACAGTTCATGGGATCGAGCCCCACCTCTGACTCTGTGCTGGCAGTGTGGATCCTGCTTGGGATTCTCTCTCTCCCTCTCTCTCTGTTCCTCCCCTGCTTGCTTGCACTTGCTCTCTCCCAAAATAAATAAACATTAAAAAATAAGTAAAACATATATTAAGGTACATTTCAAACATACACAAAAGAATATGGGACTATAATAAATTCCCCATATGCTCATACTCTGGCTCCCACAATTATCAGTGCAATTTTGTCTCATCTATACTCCTACCTATTCCTTCCAAACAATGATTATTTTGAAAGAAACCCCAGATATGACATCATTTCATCAGAACAACAGTCAGTTGTGATTATGGGTTACTTTTATCTTTTCTATTAATACTTTTCTGTACCCTCTAATGTACTTAGAATGACTATATTAATGAGACTCAGTACAATATAGTAATTAAGAGCATAGGTGTTTGGTTTTTTTTAAGTAGGTTCCACGTCCAGCACGGAGCCCAACGAGGATCTTGAACTCATAACCATGAGATCAAGACCTAAGCTGAGATTAAGAGTTGGACGCTCAACCAAATGAGCCATCCAAGTGCCCCAAGAGCATAGACTCTTGAGTTAGATGCTTACGTTCAAACCTATCACTTAGTAGGGAGGTGACCTTGGGCTAGAACCTCTGTACCTCAGGATATAAGAGTGACTATCTCACAGGGAGAAGAACTGAAATGCTACATATAAAGTGCTTAGAACAGACTGTTAGTATTAATAATTTGGGGGAAAACCGGGCTTTAAAAAAAAGTTTTTTTAAGTCCTATACAAAAGAGATCCCACACAAATAGAAAAGATGACAGTTTAACTGTGTATATATATGGATGAGGGAGGGGAGAAAGAATTTAAATATCATCCCCCTGAGGCGCTTGGGTAGCTGTTGGGTAAGCAGCCAACTCTTGATTTCATCTCAGGTCATGATCTCCCGGTCCTGAGATCGAGCCCTGAGAAGGGTTCTGCACTGGGAGTGGTGCCTGCTTAAGATTTCCTCTGCCCCCTTCCACACGAGCACAGTCTCTCTTTCTCAAAAATAAATAAATAAATTTAAATATTATCCCCCTTATTCAATTCAGAAATAAAGTAATCCTCTTGCCTGCAGTAGCAACAAGAGGTTAAAGTGTCTGTGGGGATGTTCCACTAAGAAGTACATCTCACCCCTTTAGTATGGTGGAAAGACAACCGAGACTATATGCCTACTCCAGGGCTACCATACTTTAGTCCAGAAATATACAAAGAATTATGTCAGGAGGTTAACTAAGATTCCATGCACCAACACTGCCGCTGTTAGGTATACATGTTGTAAAACCAGAAAAAAAACTCTTACCTTTCTTTTTTTTGCTCTGCTTCTCTGATTTTGGTCAATAATAGGGACCTTCTCAGAGGCTAAACTAAAATGTTATTATGTGGCACCTCCATGCCCAAAAGGAAATTAAACTACTAAATTACCATCCCTTTGTTTAGCAAACAGAACAGTTCTCTTGTTGTCAAGGCAACAGCTACCTCACAGTTATTCAGCCTTGCTTAAACAATTATTTTTCTAGTCAATCTACCAAATGTCCTAACTGGCACCTAAAAACCATTGAATTCCAAGGGAACACTAAAAAGCGTAAGCGATTTTTAAATTAGCTATTGGTGGCTAATAATCCTTTAAGAAGCCAAAACACCAGTGAAACATACAAGTGCCCAAAGGAATCAACAGTAATTTCTAATGTGCCTTGGGCTGCAGTACACCAAATATGTGAAGTAAGCTTTAGAAAGACAATAGTTGAATCAATTCTCCAAACGGCTAATAATATTCAGTTATTCAAGATCTATTTTTAAAAAAGCAAAACATGCCTGACGACATTTTATTGAGGTAGTTTCTTTAGAAGGGTTAAGTATTCGAACCGGTTTGGCAGTGCTGATGCAGCCAGGAGAAGCAGAACAAGAGTATTAAATTTGATGCTAAAACCCTCAGTAAATAAATGTACTTAAACACACAGTGTAACAAGAAATCTAGGAAAACGACCTTTTGTATATGATAATCTCAAAGAGGCATTAGAACAACAGTGGAGATAATTCCAGCAGATGAATGAATGAAAAATATTTACCTATATACCAAAAGGTATGTCATTTAAAAATTAAAATGCACAATTTTTTAAGACATACAAGCAAAAAAGTACACTGAAGAAATAAAGAGAACTGTATAATCTAAAATCTTCTCTGGGACCATTTCTTCTTTTCCTTTTCATGTGGTACTAAGGACATGTGCTGGTGACGGGTAAGGGGTGGGGAGGCAGAGAGAGAGGGGACAGATGCTGAGTATTCACGGTAATGAGGAGGCAGCTGAGGAAGCCCCATGGAAGCACAGGCTGACCCAGTGGCTAAGGACATGGTGGGAGCCGAGCAGAGACTGAGGAAATGAGCAGCAGAATTAAATTTGTTACACTCACCAAATAAGTAAGCTGAGTGATGAAATGAGGATATACTGAGGATAGTGAGGCCATGTTTCTCACTGCTAAAGAAATTTTAAGGGAAGGAAGGAGTAAGGAGCTATAAAGAAGTCTAAGGTAGGGGCACCTGGGTGGCTCAGTAGGTTGAGTATCTGACTCTTCGTTTCAGCTCATGTCATGATCCCACACCGGGCTGAGCATGGAGCCTGCATAAGATTCTCTCTTTCTCTCTCTCCCCCGCTCACTCTCTCTGTCTAAAATAACATAAACTAAATACGTCTAAGGCACTGGCCTGGAATTAGAAACCTGAACTCATGGTTGCATGATATACACACATAGGAAAACGAAGAAGTAGTTACAGATGTATATGTATATACATATATGTATATGCATACATGTGTAGTTACGGATGTATATGCATATATATTTGTATATATGTATTTGTGTGTGTGTGCATATATATGTCCATATATTTTCCTAACTGTCCACCAAGAAGGCACAAGGGCACCTGACAGCCCAGTAACAAAACACACGAAAATGGCCTGTCTCTTGACTTCCAAATCCCATCCTACATTAAAAGAAACCAGGGAGGGTGCCTGGGTGGCTCAGTAGGTTAAGTGTCCAACTCTTGATTTCAGTTCAGGTCCTGATCTAATGGTTCGTGAGTTCAAGCTCCACTTCGAGCTCTGTGCTGACAGTGAGGAGCTTCCTTGGGATTCTCTCTCTTCCTCTCTCTCTGCCCCTCCCCAACTTGTTCCTTCTCTCTGTCTCTCTGTGTCTCTCTCTCTCTCTCAAAATAAATAAACTTAAAAAAAGAAAAAAAGAAACCACCAGGGATCTTTGGAGAAATGGCTCACTTCAAAGTTGGGTAGAGAAAGTACAAGAAGAATCTGAAACATCTTGTGCCAGAAAGTAAGGAAGTGTTCAATGAATGATGGGAGACATTTCAGAGGGACATAGGAGCCAGCTGAAGGAGATTCTGCTGGCCAAATGAGGGAGACTGAGCATCAAAATAAATATTGGTTATCCCTGTTAGGCATATATGTGTATGTCAAAATTGACCGACTTAAGATGCGCATATTCCACTATAAGTAAATCATACTGCATTTGAAAAACTTAATAAAAAATTACAACCCACTCATTAAGACTAGCATCGATGAGTCCACACTGACAAGTGAATGAATGGTGAATAAATAAGTAAATTCAGAAAAGAGAAAAAGCTCTTCCTTATATAGTAAAATGTTAATAAATGTAGTAGGAATGGTGGAAATAAAGAATCATCTTTTCGCAGCCATCATAAAGATGACGGGTTCATAGTGTTGTCTATAGGTGCTAAGCTGATGAGTGGAGGCCTGATGAAAGGCATATTGATATAATTTTGGACTATTACTCAATTATCAGTAGGGAAAACCAGGAAACAGTTGTAGATTGAAGTGGTCTGAAGAGATACGACAGTCAAATGCAACATGAATTTCTGGATAAAGCCTGGTCCAGAAAGGAAAGAGATATTCTTAGGAGAGTTGGTAAAATTTAAAAGGGATCTGTGGATAGGATGGCAGTATTATACCAATGCTGACTTCCTGATCTCGAGGGCTGAATGCAGGATGGGTACAAGAGTGGCCTTTTTGTTGGGAATTACACACTGGAGCATTTAGGGGTGATAGGACGTCGCATCTGCAGCTTGCTCTCAAAAAGTTTGAAGATAATGATAACAGGTACATACATATGTATACATATACACAGATTATAAGAATTATTTGTACTATAAATTCAAAATTCTTTTAAAATAAATTATTTTTAAGGTAATATATATATTCATCGGGCATTTGTATATTTCTTCTATGAATTGCTCAGTTGTGTTCTTTATCCATCTGAGGTTTTTTTTTTTTTTTTACTGGATTGTAAAAGTTCTTGGATATTAAAAAAAATAATCAATCTCTGGGGTGCCTGGGTGGCTGAGTTGGTTGAGCATCCAACTTCAGCTCAGGTCATGATCTCACAGTTCGTGGGTTCGAACCCTGTGTTGGGCTCTGCGCTGACAGCTCTAGGCCTGGAGCCTGCTTCAAATCCTGTGTCTCCCTCTCTCTTTCCCTCTCCCCCGCTTGCACTCTGTCTCTCTGTCTCTCAAAAATAAATAAACATTAAAAAAATTTTTTTAGATAATAATAATAATCAACCTTTACCCCCAAACACAAAAATCTTCTCTGGATGCCACCTATGTTTCCTAATATCTTCTTAAAAATTAAGTTACTTTAGAGGATGGAACCACAAATTACTTGTAAGTAAATTTTAGACCCACATATACTAACCAGAGAGATATGTGAATATTCACAAATATTGACAGAAGGGTATCTGCATATTCCTGGAAATTTTAAAAGCTCAAAATAGACATTCTGACTAGACTATTCATCATCAACAAAGAGGTAAGACAGGAAAGTAGGAAGGACATTTATTAAGTGCCTACTGTATATTTAAGGCATTATTCTATGAGTCAAAAAAGCACAGGCACTTTCCTCAAATAATACAAAGGTAGACTATTTTGCCATCAGAAGAGGTTTAATCTTAATTTGTTATCTTGCTAGTGAGATCAAAATATTCAAACATAAGTGAACGTGCTTTAGAATAATGTCACTTTCACAACATACCATGCTTATTTATAATATTTAAACTTTAGTGATCTGGAAACTAGAAGAGCCTAGTGATGCAGCCAGTTCAAAAATCAGAATTACAAAAAAAAACCGTAACTGGCATGGTTACAGTTTATGTCTATCTGAGCATGTTACTAATATCTACTTTGGCATGAATTAAAAGGCAGTAAGTAGAATATTTTGAAACGTCACAAGATAAGTCACTAGGAGGCATCTACAGAGTATTTTCTAAGAGTTTGCTTGATTACCAAAAATAATAAAAATCCTTGAAAGTCCTCATTAACCACGTTTTTGTAGATGACCTGAAAACAACAATATTACATTTTTGTTTTATTACTAATAAAAATAATAGTAGTAGAAAACTAAGGGGAAAAATCAGATTAGCAGGAGTGTGTCTTCTCAGAGATGACTATCAGAATACCATTCCAGATATTTTCCCCTAGCAAAATAACCAGAGAGACAGATGACAGATAGTTTGATCAACTACTCTTACTTCACTCTAATTTTTTTTTTTAAGTTTACTTATTTTGAGAGAGAGAGACAGAGCGAGGGAGGGGCAGAGAGAGAGGGAGAGAGAGAATCCCAAGCAGACTCTGCACTGTCAGTGCAGAGCCTGACACGGGGATCAATCTCCTGAACTGTGAGATCATGACTGGAGCCAAAATCAAGGGTCTGATGCTTAACCAACTGAGCCACCCAGGCACCCCATTGTGTGTTTTTATTTTTCACTTAATAAAGCTTGAATGTTCTTCCATATCTTAAATGTGATTCTGCTGATAATCACTACATAGTCTTACCTGTGCTAAACCAACCTTTATGTAACATTTCTTCGTGACTGCAGAAAGAGGGAAACAGAAGTAGGGAAGGAATGGAAAGAGATGGATGAAATAAAGGACGATAAGGAAATAAATGGTAGAGACTGGAAGCAGAGAGCACAAGGAGGAAGCAAATCCTGTGGAGTTGGGGTTTGGGACTCAGTTCACTAACTCTCCTGATGAAAGCCATCCCCACTTTGTTGTCTGATTTCATAGTGGTTGTACCGCTCAATGTACGGATTAAGACGTTGGCAAATTTCAAAATTCTAGGGGTTTTGAGCCAGAGAGATTGCTATTCACTTACTAAGTAACTTTCTGTCTTTGACTATGTCACCTCCACCATTTTAATCTTTGGTTTCCTCTCTGTAGATTGTGGAGATTTCTCTTGTAGGGTGCTTGCAAGTTTTAAATTAAGTAGTATATTTAGAGTCTCTGGGAGACTGACAAGTCCTGGATAAGTACTCAGCAAACATTAAACCATATGCAACTGCTGTTTTATAGATCAAAAAAGGTCAAATACTGGCAATTTTTTATGGTTCAATCTAACACTAATTTTCTCCTTTTCTTTAAAATTTTTTTATATATATATTTATTTATTTTTGAGAGTGAGAAAGAGCGTGAGCAGGGGAGGGGCAGAGAAAGAGGGAGACAAAGAATCCAAAGCAGGCTCCAGGCTCTGAGCTGTCAGCACAGAGCCCGACACAGGGTAGAACTCACGAACCACGAGATCATGACCTGAACCAAAGTTGGATGCTTAACCAACTGAGCCACCCAGGTGCCCTACTCTTCTTTTAAACAGGTGGGAAACCAGAGACCAACACCTCAGACATCTTAACGGTGCAGTCCTATTCTACAATCTGCTCAGACCCTGCTCCTACCCCCCTGCCCATGAACAAGGCCCAGCTTTGCGCTGCTAACTTTTCTGGGTGCCTTAAGCTCCACCTAAGTAGATTTCTTTCAGATAACTGGGCCTCTCACTGAGCTCTAGGTCCTGGGCAACCTGCATTTGACCTTTATACCACTAACAGGGGTATAACTATTTTTTTCTCACTTGATGCCTGTCTGGTCCACCAACCAAGTTTTATCTTGATTTACATTCTCAGGAACATAACCTTGAAAAAAGCCATCAAAAGGAAACTAATTCTGATCGCTTGAAAACCTACCCGTTACCTGTCTAGTGACCAAAAAAATTGACTCACAGAATATGTAATACACATTCTAAGCCCTAGAATTCATTCTAATTTCTGAGCACTTAATTGTATTAACTCCTTTAGTAACCAATGCTGCAATACTTATTATTATACTATATACTAGCTTTGCTTGTCCCAAACAGATAGAAACATTCTATAAAGGTGAACGTTTCACACTACTTTTTTTCTTAATTTTTATTTTAAGTAGGCTTCACACCCAAGCCCAATGGGGCTTAAACTCACGACCCCAAGATCAAGAGTTTCATGCTCTACCAACTGAGCCAGCCAGGCACCCCCATGTCACACTGTATTTTAATGATGTGTATCTGTCGTCTCTCCTAGATTGCACAACTTAAGGCAGAAAATAGCCTCTTACTCATCTCTAGATGCCATGGTCCTAAACTGCACCTACATACAGGAGGAATTCAGGAAACATTTACTGAACCAAAGAAGTTAGACATTAGTTAAGGCTAGCTAAATGAGATTTCCCTTAAGGTAAAAATCATTTATATTTCAAAAACACCTTATACTGAGAAGCACCTTATATCGAAAGGTCAAAAGCATGAGCTCTGGAATCAGCAGTACCTGGTCCAAACTCCAGGTCTGTGACTTGCTAGGTATGTGACCTTTGACGCTGATTATTTGACTTCTCTCAGCCTAGAACTTCGTATTTGACAAGTGGAGACATAGAAAATTAGAAAATTTTGTCATATGTCAAGTAGAGACATAGAAAATTACGTTGCGTGCTGATAAATCTAAAAGTTTATAACATCAGATAACCAAAATTTTATGATAAAAAAGGCCATACAGTTTCATAAAGACTAAGCTGGTAACATGACAAGCATCAACTATTAGATTATTTCTCCTAACAAAGAGATGTTCTGGCATCTTACTTTGTCAACAAGTTGATTAGACTGGTAGCCAGACACCTGATCTAAACTGGGCAGACCAGGTTTTCTCTCATAGGAATTTAAAGCTGAAATGCTAATCCGTTTGTTGGTACAGCAAAATAATATAGCCTGTAGCCATTTCCCAGCATGTGTAGAGAGAGAAGCAGAGAAAACTGGTCAAACTGCAAAGACAGTAAGAAAGAAAGGAGAAGAACAAAACAGATGTACAGAGAAAAAAGGGACACATAAGAGACTACGTGTCCTCTGAGTGACTAAGAATATAGCTAGTTCCTGCTAGCTCTCCAGCCCCAAAGTTAAATCCCTCCTAAAATCTCACTGAACTTTCTGTTCTTGGGTACTACGTATCCTTAAAATAAATCCCCTTTTCTGATTTTGAGAATCTGAGATGGTTTCTATTACCTATAATCAAAACAATCTTAATTAAAACCCATCAGAAACTTACCAAAGTTAGAAATAATGTAAAATGTAACTAAAATTCTATAAACATTTATTGAGCATCCATAATTAATGTCCTGGGTTACTTAGGACTTAGGCCACATCTATACAAATATTAAACCAATTCCAGTTTAAAATTTTAAGTTAAATTGTCACAATATAGTCCTATGACATGGAGAAGACTAATTGGACACATTCAATGTTGTATATTCCAGCTAGTATGATTGGATTGGAAGGGGAGCATTGCCAAAACCCTCAAACTAAAATCGCAGGAAACTCAAAAATAATCTGATTCACAATTTTGAAAGTTTACACTGAAAATAAGATTTCAACCTTCTACAAAAAAAAATAAATGCCTCGTCTATTAATCTAACTGTTCTTTTCTCACTAAAATAAATACTTCTTGAATAACTTATCTGAATTCTGTTAACCATAGCACATATATTATAATACAAAGTTAGATACTTTGGAACTGGCTCTAGAAAAACATTAATTTTGAAGAATGAAATCACTTACAGTACATGGTCCTCGCCTCCTATGGAGTCTCAATTTTTAGTAATACTATCACTAAAATACCGGAAAGAACTTTCTGATACATCTCATCCACGGCTATCAGTCTACAACAGAAGATAAACGGTGATAATAAAGACAATAATGTGAGACTTTTTAACGCCTTATTTTCTTGTGTGCCATATTTTAGGTCTTTTTTTTCTTTTTGTTGTTTTGTTTTGGGGTTTGGGTTTTGTTTTTTCCCCTGATCACCATCTTGGCATCTTTCAAGTTTTTAGTGGTGGCACCAAATGGTTTTTACTTGGCCATTCCCACCATACTACATCACACTCAAGGGGGATTATGTTAGTTGCCGAGGATGTCTCTTCACTGAGGACCAAGAGAAATAATTTCAGGACAGGTATAGAGAAACATACTTAGGTCAAAACTATCTCCTGGCTCTGCACATGCACCTAGTCGTGCTGCTTGGTCACACCGGTTGTCCTCTGGATCACCAGAAATTACTCTTACATGAGAGGCAGTATCAAATAGTTTCATTGTATCAAATAGTTACATTTTAAGAACTGAGTATTTACTGTTGCCAACTACACAGTTATTTAAGTAAATGAGCACAAGACAGTATTAGTGAAAGCAGGAAAAAAGGGCCACATTATATACAGGGATCTATAACAGGCCTTCCAGGGTACTTGATCTTGCCTTCTTTCAATAGGCTCTGAGAACTAAATAGACAAACCTTAAGGCATTCTAATAGGATGGCTCACATCAGACTGTTCATCACCAGACCTGGACTTTTAAAAATTTATACCAACCAAAATGGGTGAGTAGGTTGCTTATCAACCTAAGATCCCATGTAGATCAGAACATTTTCATAATTTCATCATCAAATCTATATTGCCATCTATTGTGATGACCAGGCCCGTGTTGCCACCCATTAAACTCCGCCTCCTTGGGATTCTCTGACCCAACTGAGGTCATGAAAATTTTTCAGGGAGCTCCCCTTTCATGAGCATGCCCAGCTGGGAAGAAAAGCCAATAAAGCCCTGAAATACTATCATTTCCCTTGCTAACAGATTTTCCCTAGAAAATGCTGAAGAGATCATCTACTGGGCTGATTACCCAGGTGGGATGAGAAATTGCAGGCAGCATGAACGCAATTCAGTGAACACACAAAAAATACAGAATCTTTGATTTATTTATGTTAAAAACATATCAGAATGTTGGCTTTTTAAATACATATTTATGCTGATCTACAAGTCAGGGATCCCGTGAACACATACGTCCTGAGTAACAAGTGGCAGCTGCAGAACACACGAGGGTTGAAAGTGGTGCCTTCAACTGCCCGTTCACTTTCAGCATCTTCATTGTGTTCGGTTTGCCTGTAAGATGTCTATCTGGCAGATAACATCATCTGGTTTCCATGAGTTATGTAAGTATATTACAAATTAGAAAAGTTCTCCAAGTGCACTCCCAGGACCAACTCCATCAGCATCACCTGGGAACTTGCTAGAAATGCAAATTCTCAGGCTCCACTCTGGACATACAGAATTGGAAGCTCTGGGGAAGGGAATCAGCAAACAGTGTAAAACAAGCCTTCCAGGGAACTCTGACACATCCACAGTTTGAAAACCTTGAGGTTATTTCTCTAGGTCCTCACCAGAATTTGTAAAACTTGTAACAGATATACTCAACAACTCATTTCTATTTGATTTCCTGACCCATGTAATATGAGATATTATGATGGGAATAACCAAAGCAAAAGCCTTTGGGAATCACAGCTACCATCAAAGACTTGGAAAATGTCAGGGTGGTGATAACGAAAATAATATTTAACATATACACAGAATAAAATAAAGCAATAAAAGCAAACTCATTTAAAATAGCATATAAATGGGGCTTAAGATTCTAGCAAAGAAATCAGAACCTGGGATAAAACCATTAACGTAAAAAGTAAAACCTAAGAAAAATGAAAACTAATACTTCTCTGCACAAGAGTTAATACAACAGGCGTAACTGCTATTGTTGGCCTGCTCGCAAGCCTGGACCTTAGATGGCATCGGGGAACTTATGGGCATCAGCAGGGTTCCCACAATTAACTGATAAGTGGCTCACTGTACCTAAACTGTGTGTACAAACAATATAGTTTATGCTAAACACCTGTTTTCATTCTCAGAGCTGGGCATCGGGGTATGTGCCAAGCATGGGTGCCTATGGTTCTGGCCACCATAAAAATCCTGGATGCTCAGTCTCTAAGAAGGTTTCTTGTTGGCAACATTTCAGATATATTGTCACAATTCATTGCTAGGAGAATTAAGTGCTTCCTGTGTGACTCTAACTGGAAGAAGATTCTGGAAGCTTGCATCTGATTTCCTCCAGACTTCACCCCAAGCATCTTTTCCTTCTGCTCATTATGTATCCTTTTCTTGTAACAAATTACAGCCTAAGTATGACTATCCACTAAGTACTGTGAGTTCTCTCCATGAATTACCAAACCTGAACTCTCAACACATTCTCTTACTTCTACTATGAGCTCTTTGACAGTCATATAACAGTTAAATGGCAATGACAATACCACAGAATCGGACATGTTTATGTTATTACTTGATGCATTAATAAAACATTTTAATATTGTTATTTTCATTTTCTTTGTTTAGAATTTATTTACTTTTAGAGAGAGACAGAGCATGCAAGTGGGGGAGGGGCAGAGAGGGAGGGAGGGAGGGGGAGAGAGAGAGAGAGAGAGAGAGAGAGAGAGAGAGAGAGAATCCTAAGCAGGCTCTGTGCTGACAGCATGAACCCACAAGCCATGAGACCATGATCTGAAGTGAAATCAAGAGTTGGAGACTTGGGGTGCCTGGGTGGCTCAGTCTGTTAAGCATCTGACTTCAGCTCAGGTCATGATCTCACTGTCCTGGTTCCGAGCCCCACATCGGGCTCTGTGCTGACAGCTCAGAACCTGGGGCCTATTTCAGGTGGTGTCTCCCTCCCTCTCTGCCCCTCCCCCCTCGCACATATGCTTTCTCTCAAAAATAATAAAAACGTTAAAAAAATTAAAAAAAAAAAGAGTTGGACGCTCACCAAGTCACCCAGGTGCCCCTCCATTTTCTTACCTTAAAAAAATTTTTTTAAGCGTTTATTTATTTATTTTGAGAGAGAACGAGAGAGCAAGTAGGGGAGGGGCTGAGAGAGAGGGAGAGAGAGAATCCCAAGCAGGCTCCACGATTTCAGCACAGAACATGACATGGGGCTCAATCCCACGAACCACGAGATCATGACTTGAGCCAAAATCAAGAATCAGACACTTAACCGACTGGGTCACCCAGACATTTTCTTACTTTTTTAAACATACCCAATAAGCCTAATTTGAATCACATGCTCAGTCCTCAGCCAGTCAAGAACAGGGCACCTACACTGACAGTCCACCAAGGGCATGCTGTTACCAAATGAAGGGAAAACACATGCTGGGCAGGCCCAAATAAGGGAGGACCACTAAAATCAGGCTATTTGGCAAATAGGATTTGGCAAAATGGGAGGGGCGCCTGGGTGGCTCAGTCGGTTAAGCGTCTGACTTTGGCTCAGGTCATGATCTCGCAGTTTGTGAGTTCGAGCCCCGCGTCGGGCTCTGTGCTGACAGCTCAGAGCCTGGAGCCTGCTTCAGATTCTGTGTTTCATCTCATTCTCTCTCTGCCCCTCCCCCACTTGTGCTCTCTGTCTCTCAAAAATAAATAAATGTTAAAAAAAAAAAAGATATTGAGAAAGCATCTAAAAAAGACAACAGTCATGATCTCGCATAGTTCAAACTCAGTTACAAACAGTTCTGAGTCACTTCCAATAGTTTACATTTTAAGATGTTAAAAAAAAAACCAAAAAGTGGTTTCAGGGGCACCTGGGTGGCTCAGTTGGTTGCAAACTACTATATTCATAGGAATAATTAACCTGGAAGCTATAAACATGTTTCTGTAGGTCTCTGACAACCTTGCAATTAAAGACAGAATCTTCAGAGATTTTATATATGTATACAATAAATATATTTTTTCATAAAGGCTTTTCATAAAGGTAACCTAATTAAAATGCAAGAAAAGGAAAGAACAAGAATACTTTGATGCACGCTAATCAGATTTAACCAGAAATGGAAATATTTACTGCCTTAGATATTATTTAACATTATAATAAAACAATAAAACTGATACAACATCTTGCAAAGCACATTCATTTCTATAAAAACAAATTCTGTAGGTAAATAGGAGAAGTATGATTACTCACTGGCATAATAAGCAAACAGAGGCAGAACTTTAAGTGATTCTACGGACACAACTAATTAGAGGTAGGAAAAGGGCATACATCCAAATATCTCCTCAGTGTTACTGCATGCTGCCTAGTAGGTAACAACAACCGATCGATCATCCTTTAAAACTATCTATAACATATACCAATTAAACTGATCTACACATTCAGGAGCCAATGTTAACAAATATTAAAAAGAAGAAAAGGTATTATTAATAATTCTGTTAAAACACACACACATATACAGACACATAAAGACCTGGAAGGATATATTAAAATGTTAACAGTGGTGGGACGCCTGGGTGGCTCAGTCAGTTAAGCGGCCAACTTCGGCTCAGGTCATTATGTCATGGTTGGTGAGTTCGAGCTCTGCATCAGGCTCTGTGCTGAGGAGCCTGCTTCAGATTCTGTGTCTCCTTCTCTCTGCCTCTCCCCTGCTAGCTTGCTTGCTCTCTCTCTCAAAAATAAACATTAAAAAAACTTTTAATGTTAACATTAGTAATCTCTGCAATGTCTAAATTGTAGCTGATTTTCATCCTGTCTGCTCTTCTAGATTTTCCATATTTTCTATGAATTTTTAATAATTTTTCTAATAATCAGAAACTGTTTAAATCAAATCTGTGTTTTCATTATAAAGGTATTAATATTAAACACTAGTATTTTAGTATTTACTTAAAAGCACTATTTCTTACCAATACTATTTTTCTTTTTTTTTTTAAGTGTATTTATTTTGAGACAGAGAGAGAGTGAGAGAACGGGGGAGGGGCAGAGAGAGAGGGAGAGAGAAAATCCCAAGAAGGCTCCACACCCTCAGCACAGAGCCCTACACGGGGCTTAACCAGTCAGATCATCAGCCGAGCCAAACTCAGCAGTCAGACACTTGGGGCGTCTGGGTGGCTCAGTCAGTTAAGCATCGGACTTTGACTCCAGTCACAATTTCAACGGTTTGTGGGTTCAGGCCCCGCACTGGGCTCTGTGCTGACAGCTGGGAGTCTGGAGCCTACCACAGATTCTGTGTGTGTGTGTGTGTGTGTGTGTGTGTGTGTGTGTGTGTGTGTCTCGAAAATAAATAAACATTAAAAAAGTAAAAAAGAGTCAGACACTCAAGCTACTGAGCCTCCCAAGTGCCCCTGTACTTTTTTTTAGAAGAAGTTAACTTAGACTCCTCTATAAAGGAAATGAAATTTATCCTGTATTTCCAGTGAATCTCCATTAATTCTCCAAGGTCTACCACCACCTGTTCTCCAAGTTTACTGTAAAATTATCACAAGATGAAACGTGATAAATTGATCAGATAGAGAAGTCTAATTACATTTACTTCACTTCACAAGCTTTCATTTGTTTGTACTTATTTATGACAACTGTGTCTTTAAAAATATAACATAGGGCACCTGGGTGGCTCAGCTGGTTAAGCGTCTGACTTTGGCTCAGGTCATGATCTCGCAGTTCGTGAGTTCGAGCCCCGTGTCAGGCTCTGTGCCGACAGCTCAGAGTCTGAAGCCTGCTTTGATTCTGCGACTCCATCTCTCTCTGCCCCTCCCCTACTCACTCTCTGTCTCTCAAAATATAAATAAATGCTAAAAAATTTTTTTAAAGAAATAATAAAAATATAATGTGACCATGACCTATTATTTCAACTAAAAATTAAGTGACTGAATTCTAGATGATATGTTTTCACCACAACTTAGTTTTTATTTTAGCTTTGCAAAAATGACAGTACTTTCTGCATAACTGGCCCTTTTTTCATTTCCATGGTTAACAAAAAGAAGTAATTATGCTTCTTCCACACAGATTAAAATACTGTATTTGGTTAACCAGAGAACACAACATATCATCCTCCTACTATAATACTTTTCCACCTCATATTTAAGTGGGCACTAAGGTTTATCAATAATACAGTCACTATCATCAAGAAAAAGGTTAAGTTTAAAACAATCTTTTAAACATAAAATACCAAGACATTTGATAAAACTTCCATTAACAAATTTTAAGTCTTGATATTAGAAAAAGGCAAAAATTGTAGTTAGTATCTAGAAGTGACTCACTTTTCCCAAAAGTTCCAGGAAACCTAAGTTGTAATACTGCATCATTAAGTAAAATAACTAGTCAAATATTATCAAAAAATACACATCATCTATTAACGAATCAGCTGTATAGTGACTAAATGACTATTATCATTTATAGATCCTAATTTCATAAACACACTGTGGCTAAAAATATTTTGAGTTTTATTTTAACACAGAAAAGTCTAAACTTAAAATTTTGTCAGATTTTAAAAAGCCTGTGTTTGGCACAAAAACAGACGCTCAGATCAATGGAACAGAATAGAGAACCCAGAAATGGACCCACAAACATAAGGCCAACTAATCTTTGACAAAGCAGGAAAGAATATCCAATGGAATAAAGACAGTCTCTTCAGCAAGTGGTACTGGGAAAACTGGACAGCGACATGCAGAAGAATGAACCTGGACGACTTTCTTACACCACACACAAAAATAAACTCAAAATGGATGAAAGACCTAAATGTAAGACAGGAAGCCATCAAAATCCTAAAGGAGAAAGCAGGCAAAAACCTCTTTGATCTTGGCTGCAGCAACTTCTTACTCAACACATCTCCGGAGGCAAGGGAAACAAAAGCAAAAATGAACTACTGGGACCTCATCAAAATAAAAAGTTTCTGCACAGAGAAGGAAACAATCAGCAAAACTAAAGGCAACCAATGGAATGGGAGACGATATTTGCAAATGACATATCAGTTAAAGGGTTAGTATCCAAAAATCTATAAAGAACTTACCAACTCAATACCCAAAAAACACATAATCCAGGGAAGAAATGGGCAGAAGACATGAATAGACACGTCTCCAAAAATGACATCCAGATGGCCAACTGACACATGAGAAAAATGCTTAACATCACTCATCATCAGGGAAATAAAATCAAAACCATAACGAGATACCACCTCACACCTGTCAGAATGGCTAACATTAACAACTCAGGCAACCAATGGATGTTGGCGAGGATGTGGAAAGAGAAGATCTCTTTTGCACTGCTGGTGGGAATGCAAACCGGTGTAGCCACTCTGGAAAACAGTATAGAGGTTCCTCAAAAAATTAAAAATAGAACTCCCCTACAACCCAGCAATTGCACTACTATTTACCCAAGGGATACAGGTGTGCTGTTTCAAAGGGACACATGCACCCTAATGTTTATAGCAGCACTATCAACAGTAACCCAAGTATGGAAAGAGCCCAAATGTCCATCGATGGATCAATGGATAAAGAAGATGTGATATATATATACAATGGAAGTATTACTCGGCAATCAAAAGAATGAAATCTTGCCATTTGCAACTACGTGGATGGAACTAGAGGGTATTATGCTAAGCGACATTAGAGAAAGACAAATATCATATGACTTCACGCATGAGAACTTTAAGACAAAGAAAAATGAACACAAGGGAAGGGAAGCAAAAATAATATAAAAACAGGGAGGGGGACAAAACATAAGAGATTCTTAACTAGGGAGAACACAGGGTTACTGGAGGGGTTGTGGGAGGGGGGATGGGCTAAATGGGTAAGGAGCATTAAGGAATCTACTCCTGAAATCACTGTTGCACTCTATGCTAACTAATTTGGATGTAAATTTTAAAAATAAAATAAAATTTAAAAAAGCTTGTGTTAACATTAATGGCTGACATTTGTGCTTACTTATATGCAAGGTCTTGTGGTAAGGAAGCATTCTATGTTCATTAACTCATGTAGTCTACCCGTGAGGTAGGTAATATTACTATGCATATGGCATGAAATCCTAAAGTAACATCTATGACACCAAAATGTTCCCATGGTCTCAATGAGGATAGTGTAAAAGAAGGTACAATAGAAGAATACACAAGACTGATAAAAGGAATGATATTCTTAATGACAATCTGACCTTTTGTCTAATTCACAAACTTAAATATTTTCAGCCTAATCCCATGAATACAGCAAACTAATAATTTCTTCAGCAGGCACTAGCCATGAATTTTGGCGCACTATTTCTGCGTTGCTGGAATCCTGACTTGCTGACTTTTTTTAATGTGCAATATATTGTTTAAATATGGTTAAATATCGTTATTAGCCTGTTTTAGCCAAAATAAACAAGCAACTGGATTTACTATCAAACCTGCAACAACAAAAACAAACAAAATACTTCAAACAATGGTTTTCAAGCCACTGGACATCAGGCAAAGAAGGCCAGAGATCCCTAAGGGACAGAAAACAAATGAGGTGAACCTTGTCACTGCTCCAGCTTACTGCCTTGATAGTTATCAGGCCATGGCACAAGAAGAGGGAACTGAGTGAGGCAAAAGCCATCATGAGTCCCTGCACTGAAGAAACACCGAAGAGTTTAAGGAGCCCAAGGTGGCTAGAAGTCATAGAACAGACTATACCAGAGAGGAGAAGGCTACCCAGAAAGAGAACCCTGGAGATGTGTAAAAGGTCTTCCTCAAGTCCTCAACAGACCTAGCAATACACGCATGTGAGGAAACTACTACACAAACAAGACCCAGGGAAGAACCATCAGAAACAATTAGAGAAAACACTGCCTGGTGTTCACACAGGACCAAAAACGTGCTTGTTCTTGCCAACTAGATTAGAAAGACTCATAATTTATGGATAGTGCACCCAGGAAAATCTGGTCTTATCTTAATAGTGGAGAAAAATTAGCTGTTGTCTGTGTACCGCTCCTGCCCTGCCTAACAAATTTTAAAAGCAAAACTCAAAAAGATCATCCTGTTTCCAAATATTTACCCACATTCAAAGAAAAACCTTAAGAAGATTTACAGAACTACAGAAATATCCAGCACCAACATGGCAAAATTCATAATGTCTGCCATTCACTCAAAGATTATCGGGCATGCAAAAGCAGCAGGAAAACATGAACCGTAACAATAATAATTACGAAACTGATCCATAACTGCAACAGATATTAGAATTTGCAACTAAAGACGTCAGACACTTATAAGTGTATTTCATATGTTCAAAAAGTCAAATAGAGACATGAAAATACTTTTAAAAATTTTTTAATGTTTATTTATTTTTGGGAGAGACAGACAGGGCATGAGTGGGGGAGGGGCAGAGAGTGAGGGAGAAAGAATCTGAGGTAGGCTCCAGGCTCTGACCTGTCAGCACAGAGCCTGATGCGGGGCTCAAATCCATGAACCGCAAAATCATGACCTGAGCCGAAGTCGGACACTTAACTGAATGAACCACCCAGGTGTCCCCACGGAAAATATTTTTTAAAGACTCAAATCAAACTTCTAGATATGAAAACTATGATGTCTGAGATGAAATATACACTAGATGAGGAAAGGATTCATGAACTTGATGACCAAGTAACAGAAACAATTCAAAATAGAACAGAAAGAAAAATAAAACGCACCTATAAAAAATGAGAAGAACATCAAGGAGATGAGGCACAACTTCCAATAGCCTAACAACACATATGTAATTGGGAGTCCCCAATAACAAAAAGGGGGGAAATAAAAAAAATTTTTTTGAAAAATAATGGCCAAATTGTTTCTAAACTAGATGAAAATTATAAACCTAGAGATCTCAGAAATTCAGCAAATACTGAACACAAATAATGCTATCAACCAACTTCACCTAGTTTACATCTACAGCACTCTACCCAACAAGAACAGAACTTTCTTCTCAACTGCACACAGAACATTTATCAAGACAGAACATACTCTGGGCCATAAATCAAGTCTCAATAAATGTGAGAGCACTTAAGTATACAAAATGTAACTACAAGGGATTTAACTCAGTGATCAATTGACAGAAAGATCTCTGGAAAGTCCACAAATATTTGGGAACTAAGTAACACGTGTCAAAATAACCCATGGGTAAAAGAAGAAATCAAAAGGAAATTAGAAAGTATTTCAACCAGAATGAAAATAAAAATAGAACATATCAGAATGTGTGTGATATTGCTAAAGCAGTATTTAGGCATAAGCTTATAGCACTAAACACCTGTAACAAAATGAAGATAGATCTCAGATCAATGACCTCAACTTCTGCCTTAAGTAGGAAAAGAAGAGCAAATTAAACTTGAAGTAGAAGACAAGAAATCATAAAAATCAATATAAACATCAGTGAAATAGAAAACAGAAAAATAAAGAAAATCAATGAAAATAAAATCTGACTTGTTGAGATCAATAAAATTGCTAATCTAGCCAAATGGATCATGGATAAAAAGGGAGAAGATGCAAGTTACCATTATGAGAAATGAGGGAGGGGACATCACTACAGATTCTACAAACATTAAAAGGATAATAAAGGAGCACTATGAACAATTCCATGCCAGTAAGTTCAATAACTCAGATAAAATGGACAAATCTCTTAACACACACAAATTACAAAAACACACTCAGCGAGAAATGATAACTGGAATAGACCTCTCTACCTATTTTAAAAATTGAATCTGTAGTTAAAAACCTTTCCACAATGAAACCTTGAGGCACAAATAGCTTTACTGGTGAATTCTATGAAACATTTAAAGAATAAATAATATCAACTCAACAAAAACTCTTCCAAAAAATTGAAGAGCATAGAATCCTTCCCAATTCATTCTACAAGGCCAGCATTTTCCTGATATACAATGACATTGTGAGAAAAGAAAACCAGACTATTATCTCTCATCAGCAGAAATGTAAAAATTCCAAACATATTTTTAGCAAACAGAATCCAACAATACATTGAAAAGACAATACACCATGATCAAGTGAGGTTTATTCTAGAAATGGTAAATGGTTTAAACTTCAGAAATCACTCAACATAATTAAGCATATCAACAAATTTTTAAAAGAAAAACCATATGATCACCTCAACAGAGAAAATCCATTTGAAAAAATCCAAAATCCATTCCTGATAAAATTTCTCAGCAAATGAGGAACAAGAGGAAATTTCCTCAGTATAGAGGCAACTATGAAAAACCTACAACTAACATCATACTTAAATGATGAGAGACTGAATCTTTCCCCTAAGATTAAGAACAAGACAGCGGAAAGGGCACCTGGGTGGCTCAGTTGGTTAAGTGTCTGACTTCGGCTCAAGTCACGATCTCAGTTAGTGAGTTCTGAATTTGAGCCCCGTGTCAGGCTCTGTGCTGACAGCCCAGAGACTGGAGCTTTTTGGATTTGTGTCTCCCTCTCTCTCTGCCCCTCCTCTTCTTGCATTCTGCAACTCTGTCTCTCTCTTTCAAAAATAAACATACATTAAAAAAAAAAAAAAAAAAAAAGAACAAGACAGGGGTATCTGGCTAGCTCTGCCAGTAGGGCATGTGACTCTTGATCTCAGGGTTGTAAATTCAAGCCCCACATTAGGTGCAGAGATTTCTTAAAAATAAAATCTTTAAAAAAAAAAAAAAGAACAAGACAGAGTTGTCCACCTCACCAAGTCTATTCAACTTTGTCCTGGAGATTCTAGCCAATGCAATCAAGAAAGAAAAACAAAAGGCATTTGGACTGGAAGAAGAAAAACTTTAGTGGCAGGTGACATGATCAAGTTATACAGAAAATCTAAAGTAATCTACAAAAAAGCTACTGGAACAAGCAAGTGGTTTTATCAAGATCCAAGATACACAATCAATACAGGTCAATTAATTTTATCTCTATAAATAAAATGATCAGAGATGAAACAAAATTATCAGATTGAAATTTTACAATAAAAAATTACTGAAAACTTGAGAAGTCCGGCAAAAGAGGAGTTATTATTCCGAGTGCACGCACTGGTACATCAGGATTCCCTCAGTGTTTTTCAAACTGAGTCATGACCAATTGATGGACTGTGAATATAATTTGATGGGTGCTGACCAGCATTTCAAAAATGAGGGAGAAAAGAACAGAACATATCAGAGTGAAATGAACATGAAAGAATTATTTTGTAAAATTTTTTTCTTTCTTCCTCCCTTCCTTCCTTCCTTCCTCCCTCCCTCCCTCCCTCCCTACCTACTTATGAGAGCACAAGCCAGAGAGCGGCAGAGAAAGAGAGGGAGACAGAGAATCCAAAACTAGCTCCAGGCTGCAAGTTGTCAGCGCATCACCTGACACAGGGCTAGAAGCCACAAGCTGTGAGATCATGACCTGAGCCGAAGTCAGACACTCAACCGACTGAGTCAACCAGGGGCCCCTTATTTTGTGAAATTTCTGATTCCTGTGTCTATGTGTACATGGATTGTGTTGTTATACAGTATTTATGCCTAAAAAATGTTTGAAAGAGACTATTCTTCTAAAAAGAGCTATTTTTTCCTGGACGAAAAACCCACCAAGATGTAGGGCTAAGGGTAAAGGCCAAAGCAAAGAATGAGAGCTCCAACTCCAAGTATTAGCCCTGCTGCAAGAAATTAGGGAGGTATAGGTACTGGAAACTATTATTCCAACAGAATTTCAGAGGTAAGAGCTAGGCAGGCATAGGTTTTGTGCTCCAACCATGTCAGGCTTCTCACCACTTCAAGTTCTCCCGCCTATTGGAGATGCTATCTGTTCTTGAAGCATCCTTCCCCCTACTTCCCATCGAGAACACTATCCCATTCTTCAAAGTTCTGCTTAAATGTAAAGACTTCTCTGAATTTTCTAGACACTGTCTCTGTGTTCTTCCCACCGTTTGTGTATCCTCAGGTCAGAGTACAAGATTCTACCCTTCAAGTTTTACTCTACATATTTTATGATAGATCTATGATCCTTCTATCTGTGAATCATTTATATTTAAAGTAAATCAGGGCACCTGGGTAGCTCAGCTGGTTAAGCAACCAACTTTGGCTAAGGTCATGATCTCACAGTCCACAGGTCAAGCCCCGAACTGGGCTCTGTCCTGACAGCTCAGAGCCTGGAGCCTGCTTCAGATTCTGTGTCTCCCCCTCACCCTCTCTCTCTCTGCCCTTCCCCCTGCTCTCCAGTTCTGTCTCTCCCTCTCTCAAAAGTAAATAAACATTAAAAATTTAAAGTAAATGGTGGGAGGGGCACCTGGGTGGTTCAATGACTTCAGGTCATGTCAATATCTCACAGTTCATGAGAGCTGACAGCATGGATCCTGCTTGGGATTTCCTCCCTCTCTCTCTCTCTCTCTCTCTCTCTCTCTCTCTCTGCCCCTCACTGCTCGTGTGTGTGCATGCATGCTCTCTCAAAATAAATAAATAAACATAAAAAATAAATGAAGTAAATGGCAGGAGACTTCCAGTTTCTGCTTTGGCCTGTAAGGAGATCGGAAGTTACCACTCCCATCCTCACAACAAGAAAAAAGCTGAACTGAAAATCAGTGACTCTTCTTCATGTATTAGAAAACTGACATCACAGGACAAACCATTGCTTCCAAAATTGAAAAGATGAACAGGCAAATACAGAGAATTACAACTTAACCTGAGAAGAAGGGCAGGAGTAGAAACCTGTACTGGAGGTGGTAAGGCACAGGAAAACCTCAAATGTAACTGATGAATTGAGAAAGACTCAGTACGGACAGCCTGAGCTGTCCCATACTTTCATGAATGACCTAGCAGGTTCTCACAGAGAAAAATCCCCTCGTGCTTCTGGTGTGGGAAGAGGAAAAAAAAAGTCACCATTTTGAAATACACCCAGAACATTGTTTTTCTTTACAAGGCCTGCCCTCAAAAGAAACTATTTTATCAGAGCATAACCAGCCTGGGGGAAGGAAAATACCCAAGCCCAATCCCCTAAAGCCTTCCAGTTTCATCTAAGGACAAGGGCCTGAGAGAAGCACGTGTGAAGATCACAACCCAGGGACACCAGCTCACTAAAAGAATGAGACCTGATCATAAGACTATAGAATGCTTCCTTCCCCTTCCCCCACACCTTTCCATTCTATCAACAGAACTCCTGTATACTAACAGAGGATTACACGTGAAAGAACTACATGTATAAGACCTTATTTAAGAAAGTCTCGGGGGGCGCCTGGGTGGCTCAGTCGGTTGAGCGTCCAACTTCAGCTCAGGTCATGATCTCGCGGTCCGTGAGTTCGAGCCCCGCGTCAGGCTCTGGGCTGATGGCTCTGAACCTGGAGCCTGCTTCTGATTCTGTGTCTCCCTCTCTCTCTGCCCCTCCCCCATTCATGCTCTGTCTCTCTCTGTCCCCAAAATAAATAAACGTTAAAAAAAAATTTTTTTTAATAAAAAAAAAAAAAAGAAAGTCTCGGGCACCTGGGTGGTTTAGTCGGTTGAGCATCCAACTTTGGCTCAGGTCATCATCTCTCAGTTTGTGAGTTGGAGCCCTGAATCAGGCTCTTTGCTGACAGCTCGGAGCCTGGAGCCTGCTTGGGATTCTGTGTCTTCCTCTCTCTCTGCCCCTCCCCCGCTACTGCTCTGTCTCTTTAAAATAAATAAAAATAAATACTTATTTAAAAAAAAGAAAGAAAAGAAAAGAAAAGAAAAGAAAAGAAAGAAAGAAAGAAAGAAAGAAAGAAAGAAAGAAAGAAAAAGAAAGTCTCTAAAAAGGGGCACATGGCTGTCTCAGTTAGTAGAGCATGGGACTCTTTTTCTCTGGGTCATGAATTTGAGCCTAAACTGGGCACAGAGTTTACTTGAAGCAAACCTAAAGTCAAAATCAAAGACACCAGGGAAAATTTTAGCCTCTGACACCCACAGCTACAGCAGACTGTAAACACAGCCTAAAACCTAGCCAATAAACATAAAACTTTACCTTAAAGGCCTGTATACCTCAGTTCCTTTTACCTAGTACACCATTACAAGTAAAAATTACAGTAAAAATTTACAGTAAAAAAATTACAAGGCATAGTAACACATTTTCAAGAAAGAGACTATGGATCAGAGCCAGACTCAGATATGGCAGACATGATGGAATTATCAGAGAATTTACTTTTTTAAAATATATTTTATCCCAGTTGCATTTATTAGTTTTCCAATAACACTCGATTTTTATTTATTCTGTCATTTCTTGTACGATTTTAAATTTGTATGTAGTCAGATCAGGGGGTTTTTTTGGATTTTTTTTTTTAACATTTATTCATTTTTGAGAGTGAGAGAGACAGAGCATGAGTGGGGGAGGGGCAGAGAGAGAGGGAGACAGAATCAGAAGCAGGCTCCAGGCTCCGAGCTGTCAGCACAAGGCCCGACGCGGGGCTCGAACTCACGGACTGCGAGATCATGACCTGAGACAAAGTTGGACGCTCAACCAACTGAGCCGCCCAGGAGCCCCTATTTTTTTTTTTTTTACAGTAAACTCGATGCCAAATGAGGGGCTTGAACCCATGACCCTAAAACCAAAAGTCACATGCTCTACCAACTGAGCCATCCAGGCACAAGAACTTAAAGTAAATGGCAGACATCAGAGAACTTTCCCCTAAATACTTCAGCAGACATACTGCCTTTTTAGTTTTTAAACTAAACACTATATCCTTTGCCCAGAAATCTGAAATTAAAATAGCAAATTTTTATTACAAATTATTCTTTGTAATAAAAATAATAAATTCTTATATTTGGAGTGGGGGGGTAGGGGGAAAAGAATTAAGCATAGAATACTAAGAACTCTGCCAACTTCCCTCCTGTTCCTCTTCAGTTTCCTTTTTTCTTACCTTTCCCCATATTTTCTTTCCCTTTATCACTAGGTAGGGAAAGAACAAGAGAAAAGAAGACAGAAAAATGGCTGAGAGTTATGTTGCATAAGATTAACCATTCACTGACTCACATATTTGACCTAAAACCTATAAAATACCAGGCACTAGTTAGGAACCAGGGATACAATCTAAGACCTAGTCTTTGTTTCCAAGGAGTTTAGTGGAGTCAGTTAAACAAGCGAGTAATTACAACACAAAGATAACCACTGTGATCTGGTTCTGTACAAGGAGAGCACAAAGCACAACGTAAGTCAGTCTTCGGATATCAGGGAAGGATACCTGCAGGATGACTGGCAGTCTAGGAAAAAGAATCAAGATGTGTAATGACCCGAAATGAGAAACACAGAGTCTGGAATGCAAGGGGGAAAGGTGGTAATATAGGTGGTACAAATAAATCGATAAATTATAAATGACTGGGGCGCCTGGGTGGCTCAGTCGGTTAAGCATCCGACTTGGGCTCAGGTCAAGATCTCATGGATTGTGGGTTTGAGCGCCGCGTCGGGCTCTGTGCTGACAGCTGAGAGCCTGGAGCCTGCTTCAGATTGTGCGTCTCCCTCTCTCTCTGCCCACCCCACCACCCCCCTCCCCACCACGTGTGCTCTCTTTCTCTCTCAAAAATAAAAAAAACATTTAAATAAATTGTAAGTGACCATACTGAGAAATATTTTGATAGCCACAGAAGAGAAGCATGGCCTAAGGGCAACAGGAGAACCATTACAAAATTTTATGCAGAGTGACATGATCTATGTTTTATATCACAGTGGCTGCCATGTGTAAAATGGACTCCAAAAATACAAGACAGGATCAGAGACAGGTTAGGAATTGTTTGTAATCTAGAATGAGATAGAAGGTAGGGATAGAGAGAGGATGGACTAAAGACATCTTCATATTCAGTGACTGACTAAATAAAGGAATAATGAAGAATTTTATCTTTTTTTCCTCTCACTGCTGATTCCCCTTTCCTAAGAACAGAGCTGATCCTGGACCAGTAAACTAGAGAGCTATCCAGACTGCAGGAGAGGATGTAGCAGCAAGGGGGAAGACAAGAGAAAATTCCAGATGAGGCTGCACAGGAAGAACAGCTCTATGTCTACTATCTTGAATGTATTAGAAGCTAGAAGTGTTCATGATAGAATATGGGAAAGGGTCTGCTTATTTTTATTCTTGTATTTGCCCTAAAGTAATGAGCATACATTGCATCAAGCAAATTAATGCCCTAATTATCATCAAATTAGTGAACTTTATTCTCTACCTAGTGATTCAATTGGCAGCTACTATTTTCATTAAGAACGGTTAAATGAGCCCAAAAAAATGAGATCATATTCTCATATGAATTCTTGGTCCCAAAGAATTTAGCCTTTTTCTCCCCATTATACAATATGTGAATTTATCTGCTTTATAAAAATATAAAGATAGGGATGTAGACAAAAGGTAAACATTGCCTCCCTTCATTTTCTCTTCTCACATCCCTCATCAACCTAACTCCCTTCGCCTCTTTAGGGTGGCCTTCCAGGCTCCTTTCTCCACATTTACAGGGATCTATGTACAACACAACACACTTTTACTGCTAACAAAATGTTTAAAATTAGCTTTTGTTTACACAGTCAACAAATATACTGTCCTTATACAAATGATGAAACATTAAATTCTACATTATCATACCGTTCCTATTGGTAATTACTGTTATCATTTTGGCATATGTCCTTCCAGGTTTCTTCCAGACTTTTCCATTTATATACTAGCGTATGTACCCCTGTACGGTATTTCTGCGAATATATTTTTACATAATTGGTACTAAATTTATTTTCTTTCTTTTTTTTTTAAATTTTGGTTAGCATCCATGGCAATATTGGTTTCAGGAGTAGACTTCAGTGTAATTCATTACTTACATAAAACACTCAGTGCTCATCACAAAGTGTTATCCTTAGCACCCATCACCCATCTAGCCCATCCCCCACCCACCTCCCTCCATCAACCCTCAGCTTGTTCCTATCATTAAGAGTCTTGTGTGGTTTATTTCCTTCTCTCTTCTTTTTTGTCCCCCTTCCCACATGTTCATCTGTTTTGTTTGGTACTAAATTTAATATACTGTCTTTCAACCTTCTTCTTTTTCACTCAAAAAATGTTTTGCAGATCTTTCCAATCAGTAAACACTATCAAATTATCCTTGTAGTATTTAATGATATTAAAAGGCTTCCAGTTTTTCACTAATACAAACAAGGCTGCAATAAACATATTCATACACACTTTCTTGTGCATCTATGTGTATCAGTATTGCTCTAGGATAGATGTCAAGAAGGAGAACACAGAATATGCACATTTTTTAAGAGATAATGCAAATTCTCCAAGAATTTCTACACTGTAATTCTGGTGTCTTGAAGACCAATACATAATGAAAAAAAAATCTTAATTACAACCAAGTGTTCTACTTTCAACAAAAGCTTTTTTAGTACTGGAAGAGTTTAATGATCTGGGATCTTGAACACAAATCACCTTTTATTTCTTCACCAATTAGCAGTACATTATCTTAAAAGTCTTAAAAGATACATGTATTCAATTTGATAATTATCAATATTAAAAATGCATACATCCCTAGCTCCAAGAATATACACCAAATTCATCCAACAGATATACTTGTACATATGTGAGACAATATGTGCTCAAAGGTAATTATCACAGATGTAAGTCAGTAAATCTATCAAGTTTAATTCAAAACGATAATGAATTATGACCCTGGAAGGGTATTCAACTTATACCTTACTTTTAGTAAATTAACTCAAAGTTCAAGATGCCATAAATGAAAATATTGATAAATTAATATATTTAGCGATAAAAAAATACCTCTGTATAGCAAAAAAAAAAAAAAACCAAAAAAATAAGCTCTTAAAAAGTTTTGTGGGTCACCTGGTCAGTTAAGCATGTGACTTCGGCTCAGGTCATAATCTTGCAGTTTGTGGGTTCCAGCCTCCCCTGTTCTCTCTCTCTCTCTCTCAAAAATAAACATTAAAAATTTTTTTGGTAAATTTTTGTAATCCCCATCACTAACAAAAAGCTCATCTATCTCCCTAATATAAAGTCACCTAGAAATTAATATTTTTTAAAAAGTCTAACCATTCAACAGAGAAGTGGACATTTTATAGGAAGAAGTAGTTGACATAAAAAGAAATCCAAGTGGCTCCTAAACATATGAAAAAATGTTCAGCTCATTCATAAGAGAAATGCAAATAAAAAGTACTCCGAGACCGTATTTTTCACTTTCAAATCAGCAGAAGTTCAGAAGAATGGTAACATACTTGGCTGGTAAGGTTTGGGAAAATAGGCAATCCTATTGTTGGGGAGAATGTAAACCTATATAAGCTATACAGAAAAAATACCAAAATAAAAAATACATAAAGCTTGTAGCCAGTAACCTTACTTTTGGGGATTTATCCTACAGATACTCTTGCATATGTATGAAATAACAAATATACAAAGTGACCTCATCTCAGAGCTATTTATAAAAGCAAAAGGTCAACAACAACCCAAACTCCACAAATGTGAGCGTGGTTAAACAAATATTACATCCATAAAACGAATATAGAGCTGCAAAAACAAAATGAGATTTGAGGTTGCCTGGGGCTGAAGATGGGAGGGAGGACTGACTGCAGGGAAGGAGGGAACTTTCTAGGGAAGATAAAAATGTTCTAAAACTGAATTGTGGTTATGAATGCACACCCTATATGTTTGCCTAAAAATCACTGATTTTTAAAGGGGCACCTGCATAGGTCAGTCAGTAAAGCATCCAATTCTTGATTTTAGCTCATGTCAAGACCTCACAGTTCCTGAGATGGAGTGCCCCCCCCCCCACCATGGGGCTCTACACTGACGACAAGGAACTTGCTTGGGATGCTCTCTCCCCCTCTCTGCCCCTCCCCCGCACTCTCTCTTTCTCTCAATAAAACATTGTTTTTAAAAATCATTGATTTTTACATTTATAATGGTTTAATATTTTGGTGTAAAAATTATACCTCAACAAAGTTGTTAAAACACAAATGAGAGCATTCTCTATGCACCTGTATCAAAACATCTCCCAGAGTGCCTAGATGGCTCAGTCATTTATGCATCTGACTCTTGATTTCAGCTCAGGTCAAGATCTCGAGGTTTTTCGAGTTCAAGCCCACATCAGGCTCTATGCTGTCAACGAGGAGCCCGCTTTGGATCCTCTGTCCCTCCCTCTCTTAGCCCCTCCCCCACCCTCTCCACAAGTTCTCTCTCTCCCTCTCTCTCTCTCTCAAAAATAAACATTAAAAAAAAAAAAAAAATCTTCCCAGATGTGCTAAGTGACAAAGTTGAGAAGCGAAGAACAATATGTAGGAGTTAAAAATTGAAAAAAAGTAAGAAAAAGTAAAAATAAATAAAAATTGAAAGTAAATGGGGTGCCTGGCTGGCTCAGTCTGAAGAGAATAAGACTCTTGATCTCCAGGTTGTGAGTTCAAGCCCCACGGTGGGTGTAGAGATCACTAACTAAAAAAAAATAATAATAATTTTAAAAATGAGTAATAAATTTTTAAAATTGAACGTAAAAAAGAGGAGGAAGAAGGCAAATTTGTGTTTCCTTTTCTACACACAAGTAACACTGGAATGATACACAAGAAACAACAGAGGGTACCTGTGCAGAAAGAAGGGAAACTCAAAGAGTGAAGAGAAAAAGTAAATGAAAGGTTTTTTACAATATTCTTTTACCTATTTAACTTTTCAGCCATGTAAGTGTTCTAACCAAATGGTTCTAACCATTAAATTAAAACACAGATATTTGGGGGGGGGGGGGGTGCCTGGGTGGCTCAGTGGGTTAAGAGTCGGACTTCGGCTCAGGTCATGGTCTCACAGTTGGAGTTTGAGCCTCCCGCCCATCGCCTCCACCCAGCATCAGGCTCTGTGTGGTCACCTCCAAGACTGCTTCAGATCCTCAGTTTCCCTTTCTTCTCTGCCCCTCCCCTGTTCACAGGCGTTCTCCCCCTCTCTCAAAAATAATAAACATTAAAAAAATAGGTATTTGGACTTCAACAATACGACTATAACCTCTAATGTCAGTTGTCTGCGTTCACATTTCATTACATATTATATTTGATACAATTTTGCAATCATCCTGTCTGCAAGAGTCTACCTTTGTGAAGAATAGCATACGCCTACAAGAACCTTGCATCCTAAATATTCTAGAAACGGTTCCAGTTTCCAATATTCAATTCCCACTTCCGCTGAGCCCCGGAAGTGGGAGCTGCACGTTTTCACACCAACGGGAAGGAATGCCCGAGTCACCAGCCTGAGACATTTTAGAGCTGGAAACAGGGACTGAGCCACCACTGCCCACCACCAACCGGCGCTGCGCCACCCCCAACTGAAACCAAATAAAACATAAAAACAAATATTCAGTTCTGATGTTATTAACTTATGTATCAATAAAGGCACTTAGAAATGCCAAATTTTCCAGGTTATACAAACAATGACATCTGAAAGAAGCACAAAAAAATCCTTTTTAAAAATCATGTGACCCAGTTTGAGTTCAGGAAAGTAAAGTCATCCAGAATATATGTAAAACTTGAAATGTTGACCTTTCCCATTTTTACTGAGCAAGATAAATTTATACATCTATTTCTAACTAACAGTAACATAAGAGGTACAAAGTGGACCCCAAAGTCTCTGCTGGGCAGAAAAACTGGAAATAAACCCTCTGGGAATATATCTATAGAGGAGAAAAGCTGAAGGAGAAGGAAATAGTCAAGAAGAAAGTTCCAAGACAAGGTGGCAGGCTCAGATAATTACAAAGCTCTTCTAGGATCCCACGATAAATTCCTCATATTTATACAGCTACCTCCCAAATCTAGGATCTACAAAGACCAGAGTTTCTATTCTGTTGATTGCCCACCATGTGCCAGTCATTATGCCTTCGTAATATTTCCCATTTAATCTCACAACAACACTAGGACACAGGTAGTGTTACCCTCCGTACTTGAGTACAGTAACTAAGAATCAACATCACACAACTAAATGTCTGAGTCAGGACCAAAAACATACATGCTACAAGAGAGTTTTTTCTACCTTTGAATTACTGATCACTAACACAAATTTTTAAAAGTGGAGAATTTTTATGATTAATAAAGTAGCCCATGATAATACAAAAATCAAACATCATAACTGCACAAAGTAGACACTAAACATTTTCCAGAGTCTCACCCTCTTGAGACAATCACCTTTAACAACTTGTTATAGGTCCTTCCAGACCTTTTCTAAGAAGCATTAACAATTAATGCAACAGTTAATTTTTTACTTAAGTAAAAAATGTTTTTTTAAAAACGCCATGTATGTACCAATCCATACCCCTAAACTATATTCAACCAGAAAGAATTGATGTTTTAAAAAGTTCAGTAATCTCTAGTGTGAAACATCAGACTTATCTAGACAGTACAAATGTACGCAAAAGCAAACCACTGCCCAAATCTAGGTAAGTCATGTTCAGGTTTTATCACATAGCATATTCTAAAAAGCACAGATACTGAAAGAGAGAAAACGAGAAAAGATGAAAGGAAAATACAGCCAAATAAAGTCTAGCAACTGAACACAGCACTACAGTCAGTTTATCACCACCTACCCACTCCAGAGCTGATTTTAACATCGATTTCCGGGGTAGACAGGCATCAAGCAAAACTTACCTATGACAGATCTCCTCCAATAAAAGAAGGGCTTAGTCCAGCAAAATCGAGGCAAATAATCTCTGAAGTCTGAGCGTCATAATTTCAATATAGCAGCCTGCAGAACATCCTTATATAGTTATTAACTGGGGGGGGGGGGGTGGAATTACAGGGAATATTTATTATCTGGAAATGTCATAATCACAACTTTTAAACAATGACAGTTCCATCTGTCTTCTAATGATATATAATATGTCCAAAACCCAGTAAAACATCTGAAATTCTAAAAAGCAACATATAGGATCACCTGGGTGGCTCAGGTAAGCGACTGACTCTTGATGTCAGCTCAGGTCACAATCTCATGGTTCAGCCACATGTTGGGCTCTACGCTGACAGTGCAGAGCCTGCTTGGGATTCTCTCTCTCCCCTCTCTCTCTGCCCACCCCCTGCCCTTGCTCTCTCTCTCTCTCTCTCTGTCATCACTCTCAAAATTAATAAACATTTATAAATATTTAAATAAATATAAAAAGCAATATGTAAACAAGAAGCATTTACTGCCATCTAGCAACCACCTGGTGACTTAGAAAATTTACACTGGATTTTTAAATTTGAACCTTAAATTCGAGCCTTGCATCAGGCTCTATGCTGACAGTGCCGAGCCTGCTTGGGATTCTCTCTCTCCCTCTCTCTGCTCCTCTCCCGCTCACACTCCCTGTCTCTCTTAAAATAAGTAAATAAACTTAAAAAAAATTTTTTTTGAACCTTAAAAAACTCATGCAAGCATAAATTAAATTTTAAATATAAACATACAAAAAACAGTATTTCATTTCTTTAGTGGCAGAATATGAGAATGATATGCCAACCACCAGCATCTTTTTCAAAACAACCCCAATGTTTTGAAAACATGTAAATATTTTACATCAAAAAAATTAAAGAGGGCCACTGGGCTGGCTCAGTCGGCAGAGCATGCACCTCTTGACCTCAGTCATGAGTTCAAGCCTCATGTCAAGCACAGAACCTACTTAAAAAAAAAAAAATTAAAAAGGAAAAATCAGGGTGCTTGGGTGGTTCGGTGGGTTAAGCCTCTGACTCCTGATTTCGGGTGGGTCATGATTTCATGGTTCATGGGACCCAGCCCCCAAATCGGGCTTGTACTGGCACAGGGCCTGCTTGGGAGTCTCTCTCTGCCCCTCCCCTACTCACACTCTCTCTCTCAAACTGGAAAAAAAAAAAAAGAAGAAAACAACAGAGTAATCTCTAAAACTCAAAAATAAACTGAAGTAAATGATCTGTCCATCAACTTGGTAGGATAAGCATATAAAAAAAATGATTTCAAGTTACTTTAAAAAAAAATTTTTTTTAATGTTTATTTATTTTTGAGATAGAGAGACAGAGCATGAGCAGAAGAAGGTAGAGAGAGAGAGGGAGACACAGAATCCCAAGCGGGCTCCAGGCTCCGAGCCGTCAGCACAGAGCCTGACGCGGGGCTTGAACTCACGAGGTGTGAGACCATGATCTGAGCTGAAGTTGGCCGCCCAACCGACTGAGCCACCCAGGTGCAACCCCCTTTTTTTTTTGAGAGAGAGAGAGAGAGAGAGCGAGCACAGGAGACAGAGCAGGCAAGTGGGGGAGAGGGGTGGAGGGGCAGAGAAAGAATCCTAAGCAGGCTTCATGCTCAGCGTAGAGCCTGACCCAGAGCTCAGTCCCACAACCTGGAATCATGACCTGAGCCAAAATCAAGAGTCAGATACTCAACCAAATGAACCACCAGGAGGCCCTCAAGTCACTTTACAATAAATATTCCCCGGGGGGGGGGGGGGGGGGGGGGAGGGGGCGCCGCACCGGTGGCTCAATTGGTTAAGCATCTGGCTTCGGCTCAGGTATGATCTTGCAGTTCATGGGTTCAAGCCCCACATGGGGCTCTCTGCTAACAGCTCCACTTGGAGCCTGGAGCCTGCTTTAGATTCTGTGCCTCCCTCTTTCTCTGCCCCTCCCCCACTCACATTCCATCTCTCTCAAAAATAAACATTGAAAACCATTAAAAATAAAATAAGTATTCTGGGGTGCTTGGCTGGCTGAGGTGGTAGTGCACACAACTCATTACCTCGGGGTCATGAGTTCGAGCCGCACACTGGGTGCAGAGTTTACTTTAAAAAAAAAAGTAAAATTAAAAAGTAAAATAAAATAAAGTATTCTGATCTTATATTCCTGAGTGGAATATAGCCTAAGGACAAAAAAAACACAGAAAATAATTTTAAATTGCATTAATTAGTCTGACTATTAATAATAAGATTGGGAGACAACTGGGTGGCTCAGTCAGCTAAGTGTCCGACTTCAGCTCAGGTCATGATCTCAAGGTTCATGAGTTTGAGCCCCGCGTCGGGCTCTGTCTCACAGCTCAGAGCCTGGAGGTTGCTTCGGATTCTGTGTCTCCCTGTCTGCTCCTCTCCAACTCGTGCTGTCCCCCCACCAAAACTAAATAAACATTTTAAAAAATAATACTTAAAAACATAACATAAACAAAAAACAAAACTCCACCCTATTTTCTTGGTCTGAACACTAAAAACCGAGAAGCCATAAGAAAACCAGTAGCAACAAACACCCCTGGCACTCTGATTGTGATCTCTAAAAACCATTTCCCACTTGAGGAAAACAGGGCTCCTTGAAGAAAAATCTGATTCCAGATCTAGAACAGGAAATATGTAAGATGAGCCTGAGATGCCTTGTGCCAGAAAATAAGGAAGTTATCAAAAACTAATGGGATCATATTCAAAAGAACACAGGAATCCATTTGAAAGGTCTCCACGTAGCCAAACATGAGACAACTAAAATGTCAAAGAGCAACCACAATGAAAAAACACACAGAAAACCTGAAAATCCATAACACTAAGAACACTAAAAACCAAAACCAACTTCACTGGTCATTTTAGGAGGACATCTACTAATTATCCTAAAAACCAGCAAAGTGAGGGGAAAATAATCATTTATTCTGTATTTCTGTATTTTACAGTCACCATATAGAATTTCAACTAATAAATGCAGTAGGAGTGATAGAATTAGAAAATCATTTTGCAATCCTCATACAATGAACAGGCAACAATCATTAGTGGCTACTAAAACCACTGAATGAAAGTAACATGAACTTTATAACAAACAGGTAAGTCTTACACCACCTAAAACCACTGACCCATCTCAGCAACACTAAAAAAAAGTGAATCGACCTAACATTATGTGCCTCCTGATGATATATGATAGAAATACAATACCTCTTATGAAGTATGCTCATCAAAAAAGCCCTTAGAATTACCAGTTTATAAGAAATACAGGGGTTAAACAAAATCACACAGACGCAATGAGCTATACTCTGAATGTAAGAAATTCTACAGCTTAAATAACATGGTTCCTTTATCAAATAAATGGCATGAAAACGGAGAAGACTTTATAGAATAAGAAACTAGGTTTAAGAGACATATCTTTCAATTGCAATGTGAGGACTTTATTTGGATCCTAACGTAAGGAGTCCTATTTTAAAAGCTATTTTTGAGACAATCAGAGAAATCTGAACGTGTTCTAACTACAGGATGGCATTAAGAATTACTGTTAACATTATTAGTTGTGACAATGGCATTGTGATTATGCTTTGGAAAAAGAGGCGGATGAAATTTGCTTTAAAATGCTACATGGTGGGGCGCTTGGATGGCTCAGTAGGTTAAAGTGTCCAACTTCAGTTCAGGTCACGATCTAGAAGTCTGTGAGTTCGAGCCCTGCGTCAGGCTCTGCTGACAGCTCAGAGCCTGGAGCCTGCTTCAGATTCTGTGTCTCACTCTTTCTCTGCCCCTCCTCTGCTGGCGCTCTCTCAAAAATAAATTTAAAAAAACATTTAAAATAAATAAATAAATAAAATGTTACATGGTGAGGGGGAGGGGAGATAAGGAGCAGGAGAGTGTAACATAAAACTAGTAGGACAAAATGTGAACGATGCTGAGGCTAGGTGGTAAGTATGTGAAAATTCACTGAACTTTAATGTACGTTGTAAGTTTCCCTAATAAATTTTTAAAGTTCTATCACCAGGTTATTTGTTATATTATCATATGTATCATCTATTTTTATCACTTGGAGTCTCCAGAATTTAAGGATCATGGAATTTTCCAAAAATTAAAAAAAAAAACTACAATGTTTTAAATAATACATTAATCTAAAAACCAATTACTGTATCAAATATCCATATAAAAATTACTGCTTGCATTATTAGTAGTCACTGTGCCCATCCGGACTGGTTAAATACATGTTTAGCAGACTGGTGGTTAAGTAGGATGTGGCTTCATTTTACTTCAGTTTAATGTGAGATCTTCATTGTGCTTAACCAGGACCCTGTATTTGTTTCATCAACACTTAATCACAGCTACTACCGTAATCAGGACAGTGTAAGTTAGAACTTAAATGGTGTGGAGATGGGGAACTAAACCACACTGTTAATGTTTGCCATAAAAGCTGGCTTCGATCCATACACAGAGGCATTTCATTCATTAAAACCTGCAGTTTTAGGGGCACCTGGCTGGCTCAGACAGTGGAGCAGGTGAGGTCATGACTTTGAGCCCCACATTGGGCATAAACCTTACTTAAAAAAAAAAAATTGCAGTCTTCTAAGTCTCTCACCGCACTTTCTAAAACCACCTTAAAGTGTGAACCCAAACCAAGTTCATATCCATTAAAACACTTTGTTAGTGTTTTGGGGCACCTGAGTGGCTCAGTCAGTTAAAATCAGGTCATGATCTCACGGTTCCATAGCTTCAAACCCGCATTGGGCTCTGAGCTGACAACTTGGAGCCTGGAGCCCGCTTCACATTCTGTGTCTCCCTCTCTCTCTGCCCGCGCCCCCCGCCCCCCGCTTGTTCTCTCTCTCCCTCTCCCTCTCTCTCAAAACTAAACGTTAAAAAAACTTGTGTTTTTCAAAGGGATAAACAGTTTTTAAAATTATCCAAAGGTTTAATATCCTAACAACCAATAACAACTGCTAAGAGTTCAGCCTAGTCAAAAATTAACACTAAAACTAATTCATAATGGAAATAATTACTCACTGAAATGCTTCCTGCTCATCACTATGGGCACTGGTTTAGCAATGGTTTAGAAGTGGATGGACCTGTTCTCTGGAATACAATAGAAAGGAACACTGGTTTATGAGTCAAGAGATCAAGGTCCACACCACAGTTTCAATTTCTAATTCTTACCCATCAGTGATGGCTGCCTAAAGCACTCTCTTGGCAAAGAAATCTAAGGTTTCATTTAGGACCAGAAGAAAGTCTTTAGATTCTCTGACAGTTTTTAAATGTATGATATAAAGAATCTGGGAGTAAAAGAAAATGTGCCTTTATTAGGTATCTTTTTATTGTCCCAGAAGGAATTTAAATATTTAGTCCTGTAAAAATCCAAATTAACAGCTAAAACACTGCTCCCCTTCCTCCCACATCACTCCACTCCAGCTCCTCCATAAGAGAATGCCAGAAAAACTACTAAGGGGAAAAAAACCCCATTTTCCTTTGCTTTTTCACTCTCTCCAGAAACCAATAAGGAGGTGGTGTGGCTGTTAAGAAGGCAAGCTCTGGAATAAATATTAAAGATAGATAGATAGATAGATAGATAGATAGATAGATAGATAGATAGATAGATAGATAGATTAGATAGATAGATAGATAGATAGATAGATAGATAGATAGATAGATAGATAGATAAAACCAGGGGGCGTGGGGGTGGCTCGGTCGGTTGAACTTCCGACTTTGGCTCAGGTCCCGATCTCACCACGGTTTGTGGGTTCGAGCCCCGCGTCAGGCTCTGTGCTGACAGCTCAGAGCCTGGAGCCTGCTTCATATTCTGGGTCTCCCTCTTTCTCTCTGCCCTCTCCCATTCATGCTGTCTCTGTCTCTCAAAAATAAATAAACATTAAAAAAAAATTTAAGAAAAAAAGAAGGCAAGTTCTGGGGATGGACTACGTTAAAATCAATCTCTACCATTTCCTCTGAGCCTCATATTTCTTATCTGTAAACAAGAATAATAACAGTATCTATCTCATAGAGTTGTGAAGATTAAATGAGATATCTGTGTTTAGAAGAAGACGTAACACATATAAAGTACTCAATAAACACTGGCTGTCATTTTTTATTGCTGCTTTTATTACTATAGTTTGTTCTACATTAAAGATGCCTCGGAGAAGAAAAAAAGAATAGCCACAATACAGTTTATTTTTTAAGTGTTTATTTTTAATTTGAGAGACAGCATGCATGCACCACGCACAAGTTGGGGAGAAGGGCAGAGGGAGGGAGAGAGAATAAAGAGGGAATCTTAGGCAGGCTCCCACTGAGCGTGGAGCCCATTGACGGGCTTGATCCTACAACCCGGGGAACATGACCTGAGCCAAAAATCAAGAGTTGGCCACTCAGCCAGCTGAGCCACCCAGGCACCCCGCATTTTAAGTGAGTGTTTTTCTTCAGTGGGAGAACTTCTTCCTCCCCTTCACATCACTATTCTAGATATTTTTAAGGACAAACTAATCTCTAGTGCTTCCTTTACATCGAAGTTTCATTTATACTTTCTTAAATGTGTACAGGCTACCTAGAGTATACTGTGGTTTCCAAGTTTTTGTTTCAACTTAAATATAAATAACAAGGAAACAAATCCTGAAATTTAAAATAAAACCAGAGGTTTCATCATTTTAAATCACTAAAATGTTAAGTTTCCCTTTAAAAAGTACCCCCCCAAAAAAGATCCTAGTATAAAAACATGTATCAACAATAAAAATCAAAAAATGCATTATCTAAGTCAAATGAGATAAAAAGGTAAATAGCAAAATATGTGAAATTTTAACAGCAACCAAAACGTATGGGGCACATGACAGGTAATACCTATAGACAAATATTTACATATATTTTAACAAGAGTACTTTCATATAAAAAAAAAAAGTTTTTAACCTAATCACCATAAAGCAACTCTAAGAAGAGCCATAGAGAACACAGGCACACAGGGACATCCTACAGTGTCAGATGAGGGGCCACAAGCCACCGGTGCACTTGAAATGTGGCTACAGAGGAACTGTATTTTTAACTTTATTTAATTTTAATTTTAACTTAAAAGCTAATATTCTGGGTTTTTTTTTAATGTTTATTTATTTTCGAAAGAGAGAGAAAGAACACAACCAGGGGAGGGGCAGAGAGACAGAGAGGTAACACAGAATTCGAAGCAGCTCCAGGCTCTGAGCTGTCAGCACAGAAGGAGGTAAGATCATGACCCAAGCAGAAGTCAGATGCTTAACCCACGGAGCCACCCAGGAGCCCCTTAAAAGCCAATACTCAATTCAGGTATTATAAAACTTTTATGTATGCTTAGAACAATCTGGACATGAGAATCTACTTCTTCAACTGTAAATTTTATGAGCTGCAAATACAGATCAGGGATCTCCAGTGACAATTAACAAAAAATGTTTATTTTTGAGAAAGCACAAGCCGGGGGGGAGGGGTAGTCAGAGAGAGGGGGACAGAGGATCTAAAGTGTGCTCTGTGCTGACAGCAGCGAACCTAATGTGGGACTTGAACTCACGAACCGCGAGACCATGACGTGAGCCGTGGATGGGCACTCAACTGACTGAGCCACCAGGTGCCCCTCCAATGACAACTTACTGTCCACATCAAGATGTGATGTAGGTGTAAAATACATACCAGATTTCAAAGACGTAGCGTGACAAAAAAAGTAACAATCTCATTAATAATTTTATATTGATTACACATTGAAATGACAATATTTTGGATATGCCAGGTTAAACACAATATTAAAATGAAATTTTACCTGTTTTTTTAAGTGCTACTACTATACACTTAACTTTTACATGGCTCCCATTATATCTTTTTGACAACACTGTTCTAAACAATACACTCTAGCATCGAATACCTGCCCACTAATTTACCTTCTCCTATTTATTTATCCTTATTAATAACTAACAGCTGTTGTCCAGTAATATTAGGCACTGTGCTAAATGCTTTACATGGATTATCTCATTCAATTCCTCCAAAGTAGGGGGTCAGTTTTATCATTATCATCATTTCAGAAATTTTAAATTAAGAATCAAAGAAGTTCAGGACACCTGGGTGGCTCAGTCAGTTAAGCGTCCAACTTCAGCTCAGGTCATGATCTCACGGTTTGTGGGTTTGAGTCCCACATTGGGCTCTGTCTGACAGCTCAGAGCCTGGAGACTGTTTCAGATTCTGTGTCTCCCTCTTTCTCTGCCCCTCCCTGGCTCATGCTCTCTCTGTCTCTCAAAAATAAATAAACATTAAAACAAATAAATTTTAAAAAATAAAAACAAATAAAGAATCAGAGAAGTTTAAGTAATTCACCCAGAATATGCCCAAAGTAAGTTATGGTTCGAGGATTAGAATTCAGTTTAGTTTCAAAATTTATATTCTTAACCACTGAGGCTCTACTATAGTGAACTCTGAATTTATATTCCTGAATTCCTGAATTTTACTTTATTAAAGACACTGTCCACCAGGTGCCTCGTTAGCACAGTAGGTAACATAGGTCTCAAAAAGACAATGTCCCCGAAACAGATATTTTCCAGTGAAAAACTCCCACTCAATTCCCCTTTTTAATTAACAGCACCAAAAAAAAAGTGAACTAGGAAAGAAAAAAAATGTGAGGCTCCAAAAACAAAGATTAACCCAACTGCATGAATCTGGCTGCCAGTAAATCAGTGCACAGGTAATAAGCACTCTATACGTTTTATCATAATGCAGCACACTCTGACCATACTAAGTACATACTCTAAACTATTAGCAATTGGTAATCTGAAGACCTGTAATAAAAGTGGCCTCTCCATACTCTATATTACAGTTACTATTTTTTGGCACTTATAAACCAAACACAGCAATAAGAATGTTGCATGTATCATCTTATTTCATTCATAACAAAACGAGAAAGTAAATTTTATTCTTCCCATTTTTCATATGCTGCAAATAAGGCTCAAAGAAATAAACGGCCTAAGGCCATGCAACTAGCTAAGGGTCAGAGCAGGATTTCAACCTAACAAATCTACTCTACTAGACCATCTCTCTGTCATCAGGGTGATGAGGTGAGTGACAGCACATCATTTTGCTTCTAATACAACTTTGCTGAGGTTTGACAATGAAGAGTAGTACTTGAATTTATCACCTCCATTAAAATGGGGTACTGAGATTTCATTTTTAAAATGTCAGATAACCATTTGAATACAGTATCATTTGTACTACCAATCATGCCCCTATCTACTTTCTAAGAAATGCTGCACAAAACACTTGATAAATGTAAAACAGAAACTTTGAAAGCATAAATTTACAACTCAAGACACACACAACTTTGAGAAACTGATTTTGCAGATGCACTTATGAAAATAGTTGTTCTGTATTTACTGCCTATCAGAGAATTAAAGGTACGCTACTAGAAATACGTAAAGAATACAGGGATAGCACAGAGAAGAGAAGGTTCAGAATCAGGAAAAGATATCCTGGAGACAGAGAATACTATCAAACTGCAAGAACCAAATCACTAGTTGCAACTCAATCTTTAGACACATTCTAAATTAGGCCACACTTAACTAGCAGTTATGTGTGCAAAGAAATATACAATAATGCAATCTAGAAATAATTTTTTCCAACCACAAAACTAAGAAAATCTCTTATCAATTACTTACTCAAAGCAGGTTTGTATTGTAACAAGACAGAACTAGGTGACTTCTCTTTCCATCTATAATATTTACAAGATGACCTAGGGAATGTTCACATAGAAGTGTTTTGCTATGGAGTCCCTGGGTGGCTCAGTAAGTTAAGTGTTCCACTCTGGCTCAGGTCATGATCTCACGGTTCGTGAGTTCAAGCCCTGTGTCGGGCTCTGTGCTGACAGCTCAGAGCCTGGAGTCTGTGTGGATTGTGTCTCCCTCACTCTCTGCCCCCCCACCCCAACTTGTGAGCAGGTTCTCTCTCTCTCTCTCTCTCTCTCTCTCTCTCTCTCTCAAAAACAAATAAACGTTTAAAAAAAATTTTTAGGGGCAACTGGGCGGCTCAGTCGGTTAAGCATCCAACTTCAGCTCAGGTCATGATCTCGTGGTTGGTGAGTTCGAGCCCCGCGTCGTGCTGTCTGACAGCTCAGAGCCTGGAGCCTGCTTCAGATTCCGTGTCTCCCTCTCTCTCTGCCTGTCCGCCACCCACACCCAGTCGCTGTCTCTCAAAAAATAAATGTTAAAAAAATTTTTTTTTTAAAAAGAGACATTTTAAGCTAGCCAAGTAAAAAGGTGGCTCTAAGAAAAATTAACAAATGAAACATTAAAAACAGCAATTCTCCAAGATCAACTTGGGAGAATCAAAAACTGTATCAACTAGGCACACACAAAATAATCAATCATAAGCAACTGTGACTTAAAACTGCCTGTTGCTCGAAACCCTCCTTAATTATTATCATAGCAGTCCTTTGAAAAAGCATAGTAAGGGCAAAAGGCTACTGCTTAAAAAATATTGTATCTTTTAGACTAAAACAGACTCAAATCATAAAAAATGACAGTTAAGCATTCATCTGTTTTTTCAACACTGTGCTATAAATTTTCAATGTCCTCAACAAGCAAAGGTCTGGAAAGGCTAAATTCTAAAACAAAAAGAGCCACATTAAAGAGTCAAAGAAAAAGTAAACAACTTTTTGTGAAGCTTCACTTCTCTGGGAAGGGTCTGAGTCACTGACATCCTGTTCTGCTTCTAGAGGCCAAGCTTAACTCCACTATTCAGACTAGAGTTTACCAAGCCCCCTGGTTATGCTGGGGACCACCTAACCCCAAGCATCTACCCAACAGGTAAGATCAACCAGTAAACATCTGTTAATAATTGCAAGTAAATACTACGCATGATCTGTCTGCACTGGCACAGAATTTCCATTTTCATGAAAATTCCTTTGTGGTGAACAATAAATATAAATTTCACTTTACATAAAAAGCCTAAAAGGCTAAATGATTTTTCTAAACTAAAGAGCCTATGTGGTAGGCAAAATAATGGCCTCCCCAGAGATGTCTGTTTTCTAATCCCCAGAATCTGTGAAAATGTTGCTAAATAGCAAGGGAGAATTAAGGCTGCAGATGGAATTAAGGTTGCTAATCAACTGACCTTGACATGGGAAGGTTATCCTGGATTATTCGGATGGGCCCAATGAAATCACAAGGGTGATGATACAAGTGAAAGACTGAGGCAGAAGAGGCAGTGTCAATCAGAGATGGGAAGACAGGAGCAAAGGAATGCTTGTGTACAGCCTCCAGAGCTGGAGAAGGCAAGGAAACATTTCCCATGGAGCCTGCAGAAGGAATGCAGTCCAGAGACACCCATTTCTGACTTCTGACCTCCAGAACTACGAGATAATAAGCTTGTGTCGTTCCAAGCCACAAACTTGTGGCAACTGGTACAGCAGCGATAGGAAACGAATACGGAACCTAAATCTGGCACCACGGAACCAGATTTTACCAAATAGTTTTATAAAGAACCTAAGTAGCAAGTGGTAACGTTTAGCACTGATTTGCATATAAAAACATCTCCCCCATCTAATCCCTCAAAATTCAACTTGTATACTCACATAAAAGTTTCTTGATTCCTAAAGAAAATTAAATAGTGATTAATCCTGAATTTTAAAATATTATTTAAAAATATAACAGCAACTTTTCTGCCCAGTACCAAGAAAGAATGAAGTATTCCACAGAAGTTAATTTTTTTAATAAGTTTATACTTTCCAGAACAAAACCCTACTCTTTATGAAAATTTAATGATCTTTCTAAATTCTTCTGCTTCCCTTGTTCCATAAAAAGATGGAACAGGGACGCCTGGCTAACTCAGCTGATGGAGCATGCAACTCTTGATCTCAGGGGTTGTGGGTTCAAGCCCCACGTCGGGTGTAGAGATTACCTTAAAAAAAAAAAAAAAAAGCAGAAGAGAGATGGAACATATTAAAACCTGATGAATTCAAGGTCCACATTTGAAAACTGAAACACTAAACGAGAATACACTTGTGTGTCTTAGTTTTCAAAAGTGTCTTTTTCCTTTTCCTGCTGTAATTCCAGCTCTCACTATCCCCATTTCAAAACTCCTCTCCCAATACCCTTACACGTACATGGAAACATAAACACACACACATACACACTCCCAACTCACAAAGAACTGGATATTTCTAAACCATCTGTGGACTAAGCAAACCAGACATCTAAGTAAAGCTATGTATGTTAACTGAGAGGCAGAACAGGATTAGTAATAGTAAGAGCTCGGATCTGGAGCAGCTCAGGCTTAAAACCTAGCTCCGCCACTTCCTAGTGGCATGAATTTACTGAGGTCAAGTACACAGTCTCCTCAGTCTTCATTTTTTCATCTGTGAAACAGGCATATTCATACGTACCTCTCAGCATTTTTTTGAGAATTAAATTTTAAAATGTATAAAATGTCTGACACAATAAGGACTAAACAAGGAGTAGCAAAATTATCACATGATAATAACAATGATGAATTTGATGATGTCATAAAGAACATGACCAGGGCAGAGGCTGTGTGATAAAATTTTAATACTATTTCAGAACAAGACAAAATTAATGACAGCCTGACTTTGGGATTAATGGGATGTGATTATAAAAGTAAAAGATGCATTCAGAAATTACATGTTTACTAAACTAAATACAGGATTTACACTAGTACACAATATAGGATTGTGTTAATTACCAAAGTACATGAGGATTAACCATTACTTATTATCACAGACTTACAACTCATGTCAAAACATCTGTCTTAACACTCCAACTGCATATATAATTTTCTGGCTCTCTGTGATCCCTTAAATTAAATCATTTTTACAATAGTTGCCTATTATTTGAAAATTCACCCACAACTTCCCTCTATCGACACAAGAAGATTACGGTCAGAATTCTTTTCAACTGGAAGGAAAAAAGGTTGCATATAGGAAAGAATAATTATTATTATTACACCGGGGAAGAGGGAATGGAAAAATAAAATCAAGTCCAAACAAGTAAATAGAGAATGTTTCCAATGGACAGGAAAACTCAGAACTTAAGGGATGTCAACCAGACTGTAGACAGTTTTTTAGTCTAGGTAACCTAGTTGTCACTTGGCAGAACACTTGGGCTCTAAATCCACAGAGCCACATGATCTCTGAAGCCCTTCTGGCTCTATAGGCCACAGTGTTTCAATTCAAAATTACTTTGGCAATATAACCTGAGGATTCATTTTGCTCCTACTTTAAAATATTAACTCTTCAAAGCCTTGTCCTCTTGTCCTCTAATTTACAATACTAATTTTCAAACCAGTAAAGGTTTTCCCAGAAGCATGAAGTCCACTGTAGGCCATTTTAATATATTTTCATATGATTTTTTTTCTATTTCTAAGAAAAGAGTTAACTAACACCAAATATTTAGTATCATGATGCAATGCAATTCTAAGCTTTAAAAGGATTTTCTTTCAATAAAGAAAGTAGGTAAAAGGTTTCTAAACTACACACTATTCCATAAAGCATCAAAATGGAAACAACTTTATTACTCACTTATAACTAACAGAGACAGCGTGGTTTGGTTTACTAACAAGAGAGCAGATTCTGCCATCGGTTTAATGTGTGCCTGTGGGCAAATCACTCAACATCTTTGCATCCGCTTCTCCAACCATAAAAAAGGAAAAATGTTGCTGACCTGCCTCAAAGAGATATTATAAGGAATAACGAATGATCATGAAACTTTAAAAACATAATGTGCCACTTAAAAACATTATAATGCTAGTGTTAAAAAAACCCTTTAGAAACCACATATTCTGACCCTAAGCATCTGCAGGGGTCAATGCCTACGGTAGTGTGTCCTAAAATTAACCTTCCTAATAAATGCTACTAGGGATCCAAGAACAGCATTAGCTACTCTAGCAGCAGCCATACAGCACAGGGATGCTCCCTCACTAACTTCACAGCTTACCTTTTCATAGCAATCTCATGCAGTTAGATTTCATTATTAGTTAGTAGCTGTAATAATAATCCATAGGCCTATGAGGGGCTATCATAAATGCTGCTGGGACTGTTCACCACCTAGAAGCACTAAATATTCAAATAAATTAATGATACTTACTGATTACCTAATTGAATGCTAAACACTGCTATACACGAGGTTTGTACATATCTGCCAAAGCTAAAAGCTAAAGAAACATAGTGGTGCCTTTACCATATAATTTCTGTAACTTTTTAAATATTTATTTTTGTCAGAGAGAAAGACAGAGAGAAACAGTGCGAGTGGGAAAGGGGCAGAGAGAGAGGGAGACACAGAATCTGAAGCAGGCTCCAGGCTCTGAGCCGTCAGCACAGAGCCCGACGTGGGGCTTGAACTCACGGACCGCGAGATCATAACCTGAGCCAAAGTCGGACACTTAACCGACTGAGCCACCCAGGCACCCCTAATTTCTATAATTTTTGATATTTATAGCAAACTTGTACTGCTTTTATAATAAAAACTTCTGAATTCTGGTAGGAATAGAACTAGTTTAGAAAAAAATATGTCTCTAAGTTGGGGGAAAGCAAAATTAGGTGACGAAGTGTCAAAACCCCTCAATACACAAAACAACTTTAAAAAAAAATCCCTGAACAACTAAACAGAGATGGGTCTTTTGGTGAGATATCCTCACCAAGATAAAACATTTTTTGTTTTTAATTCCCAAATAGGCATAAGCCAAGCTGCCTCATTTAAACTTTGACAGCAATAGCAGCTCCTTTGTCTTCAAGCCTGTTCGCCTTTCCTTTTACTCCTCTCTAGAGTAGAGACAGGCTTGGCAGGGCCCCATCGCGCATTTGCCCCACCCCCACAGGCTCAGGATGCCAGACCAGCTTCAGGTGACTAACTGCCACATCAGAACAGTGATCGGATCAAGAGAAGAAAAAAATGTTTGCCCTACATACGCAAGGCTAGAGGTGGATGCTTATCCAGAAAATAAATATCTCCAGTGGTTCACCTAATCCAATAACAACCCTCTAGGCTTGGAAGTAAAATTTACTTTTCCCTTGAAAGAATCCCATTTGGGCAAACCAGCAGCAAATTAGAAGAAAGGACAAGTATTATATTTACTGAGAGAAGCTTCTGCATCAGGAAGGGCTGGGATAAAGTAAGTCTGAAATGGGAGCAAAGAGTTCTTAGAATCAAGAAATCTGGTTTTCCCCTTCCATTAAATACTCTGTTTTTAAGGAATTCATAAAGACAAAAATAACAGGTTTTAACCTCAATCACAAAATTACTTTTCTCCAAAACTTCCAAACCAATCCTTAAGTTACAAAAGATTACAGTAGCTGTATCACCCTGAAAGTGTATTTAAATTAAGAGTTTGCACATTCTTTCCAGAGAACTAAGAATAATAGTTACAATTTATTGCGAATTTACTATGTAATAGATCCTGTTATTACATTTAGTCATCCCCAATAATCCCATGAGGTAAGTACTGTAAATGTTTCTCATTTTAGACAAGGACACCAGCCTTCTTAGAAGGTTTAAGAAAACTGCCCACAACTTGGGTAAACAGGAGAATCCCAATTCAATCCCAAACACTCTAGATTAAAGAATCCTCACTCTATCAGTTTATGAAAGAAGTGACTGGCTTTTACTGGAATAATAAAGCTACCACATACTGACTGCTGAGAACTATGCCAAGTGTAGTGTAAAACATTTTCAATGCTATTTCATTTAGTACTTACAAACCTTGTAAGGTAACTATTATTATCATTTTGCGAAAAATGAAAATGACGTTTCCTTTCATTGCAAAAATAAATAACTGCCCAAACTTCAACAGCCAAGTCAAGAACAGAGAGAGACGGTACTGGGAACAAGACCTCTCTTTCCAAGCCATATGCTCTTAATCATTAAGCCACACTGTTTATTGGGCACTTTAACTAAACAAAGATGGTTTTTACAGCCATATTCAAGTATAGTTTTTCCTGTCAGTAGAAAGTGAATCTTTTCTTTAAATTCCATTTGCTCAAAGTTTTGATAGTTTACAATCTTCATTTCTGCGATGAAAGTAAATGATTAAAAAGAAGTGTAATTTTTTGGGGGGCGCCTGGGTGGCTCAGTCAGTTAAGCATCCAATTTTGGCTCAGGTCATGATCTCGGGGTTCCTGGGTTCGAGCCCTGAATCAGCTCTGTGCTGCCAGCGAGGAGCCCGTTTGGAATTCTCTTTCTCCCTCTGTCTCTGTCCCTCCCTGACTCATGCTTTCTCTCTCTCAAAATAAATGAATAAACTTACAAAAAAGTGTGATTTTCAAAGAAACGTAAACAGGTATCAATGATTATGTTGTCATAAGAGATCCACACCCAGCAGAAGTATCAAATACAGGAGACAGCAGTCTGTTCTTGTCAAAACCTTGACATGGGACTTCAGGAACCTGCTTCAGATTCTCTCTCCCTCTCTCGCTGCCCCCACCCCCCGCCCCACTCTCGCTCGCTCTCAAAATAAATAAAAATACATAAACTTTAAAAAGATTAGCAGCAGATCAGTAACAGGTGACATTACAGAGCTGTGTTTCTTAATATTCGTATCAAAGTTTCCACTGAGAACTTGATGAAATTCATCTCCCCAAGAAAATGTATGGCCACATGAATTTGGGCACATAAACTTTGGGGAGAGGAGAGATTTACAGCAACCGTGAAGCCCATATCTGGACCTTATGAGTGGAGCACGAGCAAGTATTAATTAAGGAATACTGGGAATTATACTCAAAGTAAGACAAGTGCTGTTTTAAAATTTTCCCTCTTTTTTGCCTTTTATTTTGTCCCTTCCTTCTATTAACCAGCCTAAAATATGACACTTAGCATACAAAGTTAAATACCATTTTGGTTTCTCTGTCTCTGTAAACTGACCCTTTTATTTTCTAGTAAACTGTTAATATACTTTTATAAACTCATGGTTTTCCTCCCCAAACCTGACTGCTATCTTGAATCTTAGTATGAAAACTATCAGATTTCCAGAAACACATTATCTTTCATGGAAAACTTGAATGTCAGAATTTCCAGCCCTCTCAAAAGCAGAAATGTAGTCATTTTTATGACAAAAGTTCTCTTATTTATTTTTATTTTTTGTAGTATTTATTTCTTATTGAGAAACAGAGATAGCACACGAGCGGGGGGGGGGGGGGGGGGTGAGAGGGAGACACAGAATCTGAAGCAGTTTCCAGGCTCCAAGCTGTCAGCAAAGGGCCCGACACAGGGCTCGAACTCACGAACCGTGAGATCATGACCCGAGCCAAAGTCAGACACTCAACCGACTGAGCCACCCAGGCGCCCCACAAAAGTTCTCTTTTAAAATTAAGATACACATACTGATTAGTAGTTTAAGACATAACAAATATGCACACAGTCTTATTTTGATGTAAAGTAATTAAATGAAAAATTTCAATTATCTTGAGAACGAAAAGCCAGTTATGGCTTATATTTCGTTCACTGTCCACTAGGTATAAAGGAGGCCCAACTGAAAAGAAAAAATACTGACACACTTTCTTCACATGCCTTATCAAAATCCACACCTTCTACAATCCGCAACATTTAAATACCAAAAGGATTAATATGACAATGGTTTCCACTGCTTACCAAGTGTCACACTGAATACTAGATTCTAATTCTCATGAATGCAGAAACATCCTCGTTCTGTGACACCAAAAGGAAAGGGGCAAGAATCCTATTTTTATTTTAACATTTGTTTATTTTGAGAGAGAGCGTGAGAGGGGGAGGGACAGAGACGGGGGTGGGGGGAGGGGAGTGGTGGTTAGAGAATCCCAAGCAGGCTCCACAGTGTCAGTGCAGAGCCCAACGCGGGGCTCGAACTCACAATGAGATCATGACCCGACCTGAAACCAAGGTCAGAATGCTTAACTGACTGAGCCACCCAGGTGCTGCAAGAGTCCTGTTTTTAAGCAATTCATCAAGAACAAAAGTTTGCAACTCTTTTAAATGTATCTATCACTAAAAAATTAATAAAGCGTATCTATACCTTGTTTACAACCACATTACACGAAGCAATATGCCAGTTAGCATTTTTCATAAATATAAAATATAATGCTTATTTCCAAAAATTACACAGCCCTAACTTCATTCTAAACCCCAGATTTTTAGTTCTTCAACCAAAAAATCTTGGTGTCCTCCTTAATTCTCCTTCCTTCCCACTGAATCTGACCGGAACTACTGGCTCTACCTTCAAAGGAGATATAGACCCTGACCACTCCCCACTCCCCTCACTGTGATGGCTAATATCCCACCATCATCATCTATTAAAATAGCTTCCTAACTGGTCAGCTTCTATCTTCAACTTGCCTTCAGCCTGTTTTTAACACAACAAAGAGTGATCCCTTAAGAATATAATGAAAATCTGCCACTCCGTAACGAGATTGCCTAACTCACAGTTCCCTATTTCTACAAGAGTGAAAACCACAATCCTTAACAATGGCCTTCAAGGTCCTAGGTGATCTGATGGGCTCCGCCCTCAACCTGCATACCCTTTATCCACCCCCTCCCATTCTCTTCTTTCCTTACTCCACTGCAGCCACCTTGGCCTCTGTGCAGTTCAATGAACATGTTGACCTGTCTTTAAAGCCACATGACTAATGACATCTTTTAGACAAATATTTGTGCCAATGTCTTCTCAATATACCTACTTGGCCACCTTTACACCACAGCCTGTCCCGCTCTGTGCTGACAGCTCAGAGCCTGGAGCCTGCTTTAGATTCTGTGCCTCCCTCTCTCTCTTCCCCTCTCCCTGCTCACAGTCTCTCTCTCTCTCTCTCAAAAATAAGTAAATATTAAAAAACAAAAATGTAAAGGGCACCTGGGTGGCTTAGTCAGTTAAGCTGCCCACTTCGGCTCAGGTCATGATCTCACAATTAGTGTGTTCGAGCCCCGCATCGGGCTCTCTGCTGACAGCTTCGGAGCCTGAGCCTGTTTCAGATTCTGTGTCTCCCTCTTTCTCTGTCCCTCCTCCACTTATGCGCATGAGCTCTCTCTCTCTCAAAAATAAACATTCAAAAAAGGTTTTTTAATAAAATAATAAATTAAAAAATGTATTAAAATAAGACTACAGCCTGCCGCAACCCTGTATGTATTCCCTACCCTCCTTACCCAGCTCTCCTCTTATTTTCATACTATTTAACATCTAATAAACTAGATTACTTATTATGTTTATTTCTCTTTGTCCACCCTTGCTCCCTTAAAACGTAAGATCCACAGGGCCAGGACTTTTTGTTCACTGCTATATCCTAAATGGCTAGAAAAGAGAGACCAGCACTTTAAGTGTTCAATAAATGTTGAATAAATTGTTTAAATGTCCAAATCCTTAGTGGCCACTAGACACAATGCCAAAAAACACCTGAAGTTAAACATTCACTTCCCAACAGGGTTACCACAGATAGTATTACTATCCTAAAAACAGCAAGATCCACTCCCAGGACCCAGGAAAATTGAAAATACGCATTCACACAAAAGCTTGTATACAAACGTTCACAGAAGCACTACTCATAATAGGGAAAAAGTGGATACAATCCACCACACGTCCAACAGCTAATGAACGGATTGGCCAAATGTGGTATATCCACTAAATGAAGTATTATTCACCAACAGGAAAGAATAAAGTACTGACACAGGCTACAATACGAATGAACCTTGAACATATTATGCTAAGTGAAAGAAGCCAGACACAAAAGGCCACATGTTGTATGATTCCATTGAAAGGAAATGTCCAGAACAGGCAAACCCTTAGAGACAGAAAGTAGATGACCAACTGTCAGGGGAGAGAAAGAGAGAGAGAACAGGGAGTGAGAGCTAATGGGTACAGGCTTCTTGTTGGGAAAACAAAATGTTCTGCATTTAAACAGTGATAGATAAACAATCTTGTGAAAATACTAAGTACTGAATTGTAACTTTATTTTTTTTTTTGAGTTGTACATTTTAAAAGGGTGAATTTGACCTCCTTTCCTAAAACTCAAAAACCAAACAAAACAGAAAAACATAAAGGAATGCTCAGGCTCAATGTTCACGGCTCACAAATGAAGGAAGGCTAAGAGCTGGGAATGCCTTCTTGGCTGTATTCAATTCTAAGAATCCCATCCACCAACTAATCACAGAAATATTTTAAAAGGGAGGGAGAGAGGCTAGTCCTGTTAGTAGCAGCAAGCAGAACTTTTCCTTCCCCTCCAATCCATTCAAATGCTATCATCTCCACCTGCAACACCACCACCTCCCACACCTGGTCCACACCATCTCACCAGAATTAATCCAGGAGCCATGCCACTGCCGCCCCTACTCCCACTCCTGTTCCTCCACAGTCTGTTCTCTGAACAGCAGTTACCGTTTAAAAACGGCAATCAGATGACTTCACACTCTTGCTCGAGACCCTTCAATGACTTCTTAAAACACTCAGATTTTACTCTACGTACTTCGCACGGCCTACAAGGCCCTACACTGTACCGGCCCTCGTGATCTCTCTAGCCTCATCTCCTACAACGCCAGCTCTAAAGGCTTTCTTCCAGTTCCTTAAGGTATGCCAAGGTCAAACAGGCCAAAAACATTTCTCCCCAGGACCTTGGCATTTGTATTTTCAGCCTGGAATGCTCTTCCCCCAGATAGGTGAATGGCTCGCTCTGTCACTTGTTGCACGTGCTGCTTAAATGTCACCTCCACAAACAGGCCCTTTATTACACCTAATCTAAAACTAACACCTTCAGTCACTGTAACCTCTTATTCTGATTATGCTTTATTTCTCTTCACAGCACTTAGCACACTTTTTTTTTCCCCCCTGCCTGGTGCCTGTCTATCCTAATAGAAAGTAAACTCCATAAGGGTAAGAACTCTTGTTCGCTGCTGGATCCTCAACACCTCAAAGCACATCTAGTACGTGGAAGGTACACAATATACAGACTGAATCAGCAAAAACACATTCTTCAGTGAAATATGTGCTCATCTAATCTACTTTTAAAAATCACAAAAAAACAAAGAATTAGCAATGGGCACAAAAACAAGTCAGTATCTTACCAAAATTACCTGTTCATCAAAAAGACCACAAATTCATAGAACAAAACACATATGCCACATTATGGATGTACAGTTAGAAGTTATTAACTGTAGAGAGAGAGAGAGACAGACAGAGACAGTGTGTGAGTGGGGAAGGGTCAGGGGGAGGGAGACACAGAATCCGATACAGGCTCCAGGCTCCGAGCTGTCAGCACAGAGCCCAATGCGGGGCTCGAACTCACAAACTGTGAGATCATGACCTGAGCCGAAGTCGGACGCTTAACCGATGGAGCCACCCACGCACTCCTCACCCTACCTGCTCTCCTAATCCTACATCCGGACTAGTAGATGTGGACATCCTACAGATCCCTTCAATACTCGAAACCCTGTGCTACAGCTCTCCTCTCAGGACAACATACTTCAGATGACAATAACATCCATCCCATGACCCAACACAGAAACTTCCATCTTCCTCTTACCCCGGGGCCCAGAGTTACTAGGTCCTGAATTCAGTTGCTGAGATATCTCAGATCTGTCCCCTCTGCTCTACCCCCACTGCATTAGTTCAAGCCCTTATTCACCTCTCACTTGGACTTCTCATCTGGAATCTCCAGATCTTCCATTTAGATCTCCCTTTTGATGGATTCACTACGATACTACCAAAGTGACCACTCCAGAATATAAATCCATCATCCTTACTCTTTCCTAACAACCTTCCGTGCTTCCATGTACCTTTCAAGAAAATTTTCAACCCCCTCACTCAGCCTCATTTCCTATCACTGCCCTCCTATTCCCACCCCAAACACATCATGCTTTCAAAGTTAAGCAAGGCACAGTGAACGACTTACACTTTCCAAATACACCATCTCGGGGTTTTTTTCATTTTCCAGTATGTAGTCCCCTTTCTGACTCAAACACTCTTTTCTACCCTTCTTTGCCAAATGAAAGCTTTAACACTGAGCTTAGATGTCAATTCCACCAGAGAACTTTCCATGACTCTGATTTAGATGTCCTCTTCTGCCCTCCCACAGCACTTACCACAATTACCGTACATTGCCGTCAATACTCTTACAATTGGGTATATGTTGTTTTGCTTTATTTTTCTGTGTCTTCTACTAAATTGGGAGCTCCCTGAGAGCAGTTCTGAGAGTATTCACCTTCATTCCACACTGCCCCACGCATGGAAGGGGTTGTTGTTAAATGAATATTTGTGAAAGGGAGTAGGGGGGGAAGAGGAAGAAAGAAAAAAAAAAAAAGGGAAGGGGAAAGGCAGAGGGAGGGAGGGGAGAGGGAGGAGGAGAGGGAAAGAGGAAATGAACAAAAAGAAGGACAAGAGGAAAAAAGTAAAAGAAACAAAAAGGGAAAGGAGGAGCCAGGGAAAGGAAAGGGGGAAAGCAGGCAGGAGGGAAGGGGCAGGGTGGTGAGAACACGCACACGCATGTGCACAGGCACGCGAGCAAAGGGCATTTGTACACAATCCATTACTTCTGTGTTCTATGCCAGTGATTACTGAGAGAATGGAACATCTGAAAAAGCCCATCTCCCGGAGATTCTAAGCATAACCATCTAAATCACTTCTCCCATAAAGATTCTGAAATGTCCAGCCTCTGCCACTTCACTTGAAAATTTACTGCAATGTAATGAGAGATGTTAATAACATGCACAACGTAGAAACAAAGTTTTAGTTAGGAAAAAGTAGGAAATAAGGGCGCCTGTGTGGCTCAGTCGGTTATGCATCTGATGCTAGATACCAGCTCAGGTCCTGGTCTTGTGATGGTGAGATAGAGCCCCGCATAGGCGCATAGGCCTCCGTGGTGAGCGTGGAACCTGCTTGGGATTTTTCTCTCTCCCTCTCACTGCCCTGCCC